>NC_133619.1:233148532-233459964 GCF_048593235.1 Sminthopsis crassicaudata
TATTATTGTTATAATAAAACTAATTTATTTTCTATGTCAAGCCCAAGTCATAGATTAATTCTTTTTACTATTTTGTTGGTGTAAGAATTTAAAGAAATAAAATTTGTTTCAATGATTTGTTCTTTGACCCAATTACTCTTTAGAATTATTTACTTTCCAATTAATTCTTATTATGTCTTTCTGCTGTCCTTTGCTTAATGTAAATTTAATTGCATTATGAATAGAAAAGAAAACAATTAATATTTGTGTCTTTTTTTAGACGGTCCATTTTTGTAAAGGTATTATGCGTTGCTGAGGAAAAAAAAAGTATATTTCTTCATGCCTCCATTCAGTTTTCTCCAATATAATGTCATACATAACTTTACTAATATATTTACTTCTTAATTTGTCTCATGTTTATGTTTGGTTTGGATTTATCAACTTCCAAAAGAGGAAACTTGAGGTTTCCCACTATTATAATTTTGATGGCGTTTTTTCCCCTGTAACTCACTTAAATCCCCCTTTTAGAATCTGGAGAGTATACTGCATATATGTTTATTAATGATATTGCTTCATTACCAATAGCATCTTTTTATTTTTTTATTATAGCTTTTTATTTACAAGACATATCTATGGGTAATTTTTCATTATTAACCCTTGCAAAACCTCTTCCAACTTTTCACCTGCTTCCCCCCACACCCCTTCCCCTAGATGGCAGGTAGACCAATGCATGTTAAATATGTTAAAGTACATGTTAAATGTTAAATGCAATATATGTATATATATATATATATATATACATATATATATATATATATACATATACAGTTATCTTGATGCACAAGAAAAAAAGGATTTAGAAATAAGAAATAATTTGAGAAAGAAGACAAAAATGCAAGTGGACAAAAACAAAAAATGCAATAAATATAGAAATCTAATGTTTGACAAACCCAAAAACCCCAGTTTTCAATATAAGAATTCACTATTTGACAAAAACTGCTGGGAAAATTGGAAACAAGGATGTACATAACTAGACATTGACCAAATATCACATACCAAGATAAGGACAAAATGGTTTCATGATTTACACATAAAAGTGATATTATGAGCAAATTAGAAGAACATAGGACAAGTTTAACTCTCAGATATCAGATCCTTCCTCAGAAGGAAAGAATCTGTGTCTAAAGAAAAACTGGGAAAATGGCGGAGAAGATACACGCAACTGTGTAAGCTCCTTTCTTCCCTCACAACCAACTAGATTTAATCAGCCTCAGAAATAGCGCTGGACTGATAGAATCCACAAGGACTGGAAGCACGACTTACCAGCTGAAGAGAATCTGGAGTTTCATCAGGAAAGGTCAGCTCCCAGGGGAGGAAGAAGAGAGGCCAGCATAGACGGTGGGGTAGTGGCACACTGCGCTGGTCGCGCTGGGGAGGGCTCTGGGATCAGAGAATCCACTGACATAAAAGAATCTGGCACAGTCTGTTAGCTCTTCTCTGCTTACAAAACAGCAGTTCAGAGGAGAAATATAAGCCACTTTAAAATTTAAAACCAGATTGGATCTTCCCGGATCCCAGGGGTGACTCAGCAGATCTCGGCACTGGGGGTGTGGCTGACATAGGCAATCCAGGCTTTCACCTGGGGGTAGTTAAGAGATTAAAGAGTGGGCGGGGCAGTAACTCATAGTGCCTGGCTTGGCTGGAGGCTGTGGAACGGAAGTCCCAGAGAAGCGGAACCTTTGAACTAGGGACCTTGGTTTCTGGCAGATACTTCCAGTTTGAGAGCAGGGGCTTTTCACTTCACCTGCTGCAGACATCCACGCCCCACCGGGACGCATAGGCTGGGCTTTGAGTAGCCTTTACTGTTCAGTCTCAACCTCAGGGAAGCCTCTAAAACACAGCGCCCTCAGGGCATAGCAGTGCTAGTCACCTCTGAGGCACTTCCAGGGAGGGGGTGGGGAACTCTCTCCCAGAGCTCTCTCTTAGCTCAGGCGCAGGGGGGGGGTTGGGGGGGTGTGGCGCTGCATCCATAAATAAATAAATAATTTCCTACCCCAGGGACAGACCCCAAAATATTTTTTAAGTATGAGCAAGAAGCCCAAAAAAAACATAGATTCTTTCTACACAGAGAAAGAGCGGGTATCCAACCCCAAGGAAGTTAACAGCAGAGAGTCAGCAAATAACAACCTAAAGGGGAATGATTCCTGCCCCCCATCACATAACTCTCTCCATGAAGAGACTATTAAAAAGTTAAGAGAGTTTGAAGAAAAATGGGGAAAGGAAAGGGAAGCTATGATAGAGAATAACAACGTTCTGAAATTGGAGTTGGAAAAAATAAAGAATTCACAGGAGATGCAGGGAAACAAAATTAGTGAATTAGAAAAGGTAAAAAAAAATCACAGGAAAGTAGGATTTCTGAATTGGAGAAGATAAAAAAGTCCCAAGAAAATAGGATTTCTGAATTGGAAAAAGAAAGTAATTCTCAAAAAAAAAAAAAATTTAGGGAAATGGAAAAAAATTCAATAGAGCAAAATAACTCATTTAAAAATGAAATTGGGCATTTACAAAAAAGAAAAACTGGAACTCATAATTGAACACCAAATAGATAATTTCAAATTAAGGTAAAAAGGTTTTGTACAAACAAAACTAATGTGGACAAGATTAGAAGGGAAACAGTAAATTGGTAAAATATTTTTACATTTAAGCATTCTGTTAAAAGCCTCATTTCTTTTTTTTTTCTTTTTTTAGTAAAGTTTTTTTTTTTATTTTAAAAATATGTGAATAGAAAATTTAACAACATTGATCCTTGCGTAGTCTTGTGTTTCAGATTTTCTCCTCCTTCTTCCAACCCTTACCCTATATGGCAAGCAATTCAATATATGTTAAACATGTTAAAAATATATGTTAAAGTCAATATATATATATATATATATATACATATATATATATAAACATATTAATACAATTCTCTTGCTGCAGAAGAGAAATAAGATAAAAAGTAGAAAGTAAATGAGCAAGAAAACAAAATGCAAGTGAACAACAAAAAGAGTGAGAATATTATGTTGTGATCCACATTCAGTCCCCATATACATACATAACAGATTCTGCTCCAGCCCCTTACCTTCACTCTGTATGTATTACTATGCTTTAAATGTATTTCTTATAAACAGCATATTGTAGATTTCTCGCTTTTAATCCAGCAGTCTGCTATGTGCTTCCCTTTTATGGAAGAACTTTGGGAAATGATGAGCATGTTTCTCTTAGAAAAAAACAAAACAAAACAAAACAAAACAAACAAACAAAAAAAAACAACTGGAAACTTCTCCATGGACTCAAACAAAGTAAAACATACTGTATGCAAAGTAATGCCAGTGTTCTGGGATGACTCTAAAGTACTTCTGATGAAAATTCCCATTTATATCCAGAGAAGGAACTGATTGTGACTGAATACATAATGAAGAAGCATATTCCCTCTTTCTCGTTCTCTCTCTCATTCTCTCTCTCTCTCTCTCTCTCTCTCTCTCTCTCTCTCTCTCTCTCTCTCTCTCTCTCTCTTTTTAACTTATTTTTTGGGGGAATTATTTTAATCATGGTGGGTGATCTATGCTTACTTTTACAATTTGACTTTTATGAAAATGTTTTGGCCTAACTTGATCTGTGGTCTCTTAATTGTGGGTGGGGATAATGGAAAGAAGCTAGAATTCAGAAATTCTTAAGACAAATGCAAATATTGTTTTGAATGTAACTGGAAAATATTAAATAAATAAAAAGAAAAGAAATAAAAGAAAGTTTCTTTTTTGTGTGTGTGTGTACATGCCTGTCTGACAAAAACTCTGGTTCCCTTCTCTGAAAATCTATTTTTAAGTGCAAAAAAGCAAAACAAAAGAAAACAAAAATCCATAACAACAAAGTATACAAAGGATTAAAAAGTAAACCAATTATATAATATATATAATATATAATATAATAAAATTTTTGAAATATGGGCTCCTTCTTAGCTATTTATATGAAGTTACACGGTGTGTACGTGCAACAATGGTTTTGGACTCAAGAAGACTCTCACATCCTGCTCTAGACATGTACATTCTGATCCTGGACAAGTCATTTAAGATCTCTAATATGTAGTTTCTTCAGCTATAAAATGGGAAAATAACAATCTTACAAAGTTCTTCAGTATCAAATGACAATTCATGCAATATCAAAAGTATTGTGTTTGAAGAGTATATATTTAAACGGACTTTAAAAATGTTTATGATAGACAATATAAGTCATAGCTTCAAACAATATTCTAAACCTGAAAATTGTATGCTTTCCTGGAGTTATATCCAAATGAGAATGAGATAAATCCTATAGGTTTTCTAGTCCTTTAAAAACATGAAATTATGCTTCTAACTTTACCAAAAGATAACTAATCCCCCCTCAAAATGCAAGTTTTTAACTATTTATTACTGTAGGGGGTTATCTTATTCCCGACTAGTGCCCATAATTGGTAATTGTTTGCTTTCTTAATAGCTATAGCATATTGCTTTTCATAGGAGTTATGGCTTTGTACGTATGTTTGATAATTTTTTAAAAATTGGTTTACTGTAATAATCTTTCAGAAGATTATCACGCAAAACTGATAAAACTACATACACAATTTATCTCAATCAGTGGTTATTTTCCTATAGCAAGCTTGCTGTTAATGTTTGAGAAACTGTATTAAATAGGTATATACAGAGTTATCAAAAGACATATTTTGCAATGGAAGATGAGAATGTAGACTAGAGTTGCTTCTTGGCCTTGGAGGAATTCTTAACAGCATTAGATTTACATTCAAAATCACCTCTAAAGGAAGAAAATATATGCATCATACCATAGCTTTTAAATTTAGAATGAAGATATGGTTTTTATAGTTCCTAGATATTTATTCAGGAGATCAGCAATTTTAGATGAACTTAGCTATCAATCCAAGGAAATCTTTTGCTGAAAACCATTTAAAGGTAAAACAGCAAATATTCCTTTGACTTTTTATTTTCTGCATTTTAGCTGACTTCACTTTATTTAAATCTAAACACAATTTCTTGGGGTGAAAAATGTGTTAAATAAGAGCAGATTATGAGACTGCTTGGTCAGAACTCTAATTTTAAGATTTGTAAGCACTTCTAATACAATACTTTTTTTTTTTCCTTTTATAAGCCTCCTTTATGAAAGTTATGGCACAACATATTAAATTTTAGAATAGGAATATTTGCATTTGGTTTATACTTTTAACAAAATAGAATAAGTGTTGAAGTAGAATTTTGAAGAGATCTGCAAATATTCTGATTATGTCAAAAGAGCATTAAATTATGTATCCTTTCCATTATTATGCCACTGTAATGGGAAATGAAGGAGGAAATATTTTACTATAAGTACAAACTCACAAATATTTTTAGTTTTACCAAGTATATTAAATATGTTATTTTTTTCACATAGACACCTAAGGGATGCCTTTGAGATTAATACTGGGTATGAAGTCAAGAAGAATCTACAGAATATACTATAATTGTCATTAAGTGATAGACTTCATGCAACAGTTACAATGGGATATGTAAGAAAAATTTTACCTTACATTTATTGCAGTTCAATAGGGTTTCTGAAACTCCTTCTTTGACTTGTCTATGAATGCAAAGGAAATAATCATAAATATATAAAAACAGTTCAAAATATGTCTACTGATTTTTTGCTAGTAATTCTGTTTCATTTGATTGTGCTTTACATACATAATTTAAAGATTTCTAGAGAAGCAAGGCAATGTTAGATAAAAGATGATATCAGAGATAGGAAAAAATGGGTTTATTCACTGTCTCTATTGCCATACTTTAGAATTTTTTCTTTTCTTGGTATCCTGTGACTTGAATAGAGTGGCCTGAACATAGAATGTAATTATTAAACACTTATATAATGATTAAGGGATGCTGGAGAAAGTTCTTTAACCTTTTAAAGCTCTAGGCAATCTTCTAAAAATATATTGCAGGGAAAGTGAAAACCAGCACTAGTAGAAAGTATTTTCTCCTCTGTCAATTTCCTATATAAATGAAATTTCAGATTAAATATCTATCTTAATATGCCATCAGAATGAAGTCCATCACTTTTTTTTTTTTAATACTGTCCTTTCTCCTTTATTGTATTCCCAATGCTTAGAACAGTGTCTGGCACTTGATAGACACTGAAAGTACCTATGCATGGGTAATTTTTTACATTATCCCTTGCACTCCCTTCTGTTCTGAATTTTCCCCTCTTTCCCTCCTTCCCCTCCCCTACATGGCAGGCATTCCCACACATATTAGATATGTTATAGAATATCCCAGATAATATATATGTGTGCACAATCATATTTTTTCATGGCTGTTGTTACAAAGGAAGTATTGGATTCAGAAGGTAAAAATAATCTGGGAAGAAAAACAAAAATGCAAACAGTTTACACTCATTTCCCAGTGTTCCTTCTCTGGATGTAGATGATTCTGTGCATCATTGATCAATTGGATCTGAGTTAGATCTTCTCTTTGTTGAATATATGCAATTCCATCAGAATACATCCTCATACAGTATTGTTGTTGAAGTGTATAATGATCTCCTGGTTCTACTCATTTCACTCAACATCAGTTCATGTTAAGTCTCTCCAAGCCTCTCTGTATTCATTTTGCTGGTCATTTCTTACACAACAATAATATTCCATAACATTCATATACCATAATTTACCCAATCATTCTCCAATTGATGGACATCCATTCATTTTCCAGTTTCTAGCCATTACAAAAAAAAAAAAAAAAAAAAAAAAAAAGGCTTTCATGAACATTTTGGCACATACAATTCCCTTTTCCTTCTTTAGTATTTCTTTGGGATATATTAGAATTCTTAAAACGTGTTAAGTCAGTTATCTAATTTAGCATGGTACTTAACAGTTTTCTAGCTCACTAATGTACATAGTACTTATTAGAATTCCTCAAGATTCACACCTTTAATAGAGCACATATAATGAGGACTTCCCACAAGTCTACTAGAGCACAAGCCCACTCTCAGAGTAGGAGACAGATTCATTCCAACTTCCACCTTTGTGATAGCTAGAGAAATTTGGAGGAAGAGAGGCTGAAGTTGGCAGAGGCGAAGGACAAAAGAGAGGCAAGAGTTCTAGGAAACAAGGAGAGAGATAGGCCTCTAAGAAAGCTAACCAGGCCCAAGGAAGGAGACAATGCTTGGAAACAGAAAATAAAGGCTCTGGACTTTAGTCCCTGGCTCATTTGAGGTGATTATTACATTGAATTGAAAGGAAGGCTGCCTCCAGAAGCTCCCCAAGAAACTTGCTCCCAGAGAAAATTACACTTTAGAGAAGAACATTGCATTTTGGCACCCGAATATTGAACAGACCCCATCCTGATTTCAGTAGAAAAGCTTCTGATCCTGACTTCAGTGGAAAAGTCTCCTTGGTGCAGAAATTAGGGTGAGTACAAAAATAAACAAGGAGACTTGGTCAAAGGGCTAAAATAATATTTCAGCTAAAATGGGACAGATGTTTAGAAATCAGCCTTCTTTACCAATTCAAGGAAAATATGTACAGAGCATTGTCAAAATTATGAAAAGCCAAGGTTTGATTATAATTTTGGAGCAGATCACAGAACTTTTAAAAACTGTACAATACACATCTCCTTAGTTCTCTATGGAAAAAGAATTGGATCTAGAGGAGTGGAAATTAGTATGAGAGCAACTATGTCAAATCTACAATGAAAATGGACCTGATTCAATTTCCAAAGACACACTTAATACATATAATTTAATACAACTGGCTTTAGGAAATTATATAAGT
Source organism: Sminthopsis crassicaudata (assembly GCF_048593235.1). Lineage (NCBI taxonomy): Eukaryota > Metazoa > Chordata > Mammalia > Dasyuromorphia > Dasyuridae > Sminthopsis > Sminthopsis crassicaudata. Next base: position 233,156,337 of record NC_133619.1, read on the forward strand.
AATAAGGAAAAAAAGAAGAAAGAGCAGGAAGGTGAGGAGCCACCTAAACTAGGTGAAAAGGATGAAGAATCAGATAAGAATATAGTTAAGTACAATTTTGAATGTGCTACTTCACAGCAGGAGAAATTAGGTCATTCCTCATTCCCTGATCTCCCTCCCTCAATTAACCTTTCATGGGTGGAGGGAGAAGGAGGAGGGGAAGAGGCAGTGACAGAAACAGAACCCCCTATTAAACAACTAATGACAAGATTACAAAAGGCATTAGTCAAGGCTAAAAGAGAAGGACAGGATATATCTGATTTAAAAATAAATGCATACTCTTGGAATGAAGAGCTTGACTTTTCAGGTAAACAAAGGAGAAGGTATACTTCTTTTGATTTGGAAAAAAAAATTAAGAATTTGAAAAAAGGTTGCATTCTTGATGGGGCTACATCGTCTTACATTAAGATATTACTAGTTAGGTTGGCTTATGAAATTCTAACTCCAAGTGATTGGAAATCTATAGCAAGGACATGTTTAGAACCTGGACAAAATGTTTTGTGGCTTTCAGAGTATCATGCATTATGCAGGATTCAAGCTCAACACAATAGGCAAACAGGAGTTAATGTAAAAGTCACTTTTGACCAACTAGCAGGTAAAGGTCAGTATGGAGAGAATTCAACACAACTTAATTATCCCATAACAGTGTATGAGTGAATTTCTAAGGCTACAATAAAAGCTTGGGGTTTCCCCCCCCAGGGAAAGATCAGAGGGAAGCCTCCACAAAAATAAAGCAAGATCCCAATGAACCCTTTGCAGCTTTTTGTAGGATGTTTGCAGACAGCTATCAAAAGAACCACTGGAGAAAATGCAGTTACAAAACTTATGATAAGACAACTGGCTAAGGAAAATGCCAATGAGGTTTGCAGAAGAATTATATGGGAACTACACAAAGATGCTCCTTTTGAGGAGATCATAAGATGCTGTGCCACAGTGGGCACAAATGCTTATTATACCCAGACTATGATGAACATGGGAAGACAGGCTCCCTTTTGGCAAGAAACTTTTACAGAAAACCATCGATGTTTTCAGGGTAGAAAACTAGGACGTCTGAGAGCCCAGTGTAGATATGGAGATAGAGTGGGAAGACAGGGTGAGAGAAGACCTAAAACCCTATGTCCAAAATGCCACAAGGGTTTCCACTGGACCTCAGAATGTAGAATGACATAGGGAAATGAGAGGCGGAGCCCAGCTCCAAGATATTATAAAAAAGACAGGTGGGGCATGATGGCACCTGAGTTTACACCCAAAGAGTTTTTAGAAGTTCAGGACTCTGATGTGTTCAATCAGCTGAAAAGCAATCACGTGGCAGAAAGGGATTTCCTGATCTATCAGCCAAAAAGCAATCAGATAGCAGATAGGGATTACAATTGGAAAGAATACAGGCTTTTTAAACCAACAGGGCAGTGTCCAGTGCAAACAGCTCCAACATAATTGCCATATGATGAGAAGAGATTTAGAAAGTGTTAAATAGAAGGGACTAGATAAGTTAACTGCCTGGGAGAGAGGGTTTGCTTGTATTCCTACAGATCGAGAAGGAAACAGATGAAGAAGGAAACAGATGAGTGGCAATGAGCACTTGGAGAGAGACAGAAAAGGAGAAAAATCTCAAAACAAAGGGAAGATCTAAGAAACATTTGGCACTTAAAGAGCATGGCTGATAATGAGACTGTTGCAGAACTTGAAAACCAGCAGAAATCATTGGATGATGAAAAATTGTTGATGAGACTATTGCAGTACTTCAAAACTTGCAGGAATTATTGGATTCCTGACACAGGAACTAATGGACAATAAATTCCTTTTGGTCTATTTCTAGGACTTATGGACATGTATAATTCTTCATGTTGATACATGTTATTTGTTATATCACTACTAGCCTGTGTTATGTTACTATGTGCTTATGTAATTTATGTAATTATTTATAATACCTCCCATATTGATGGATTTACCTGTTTCAATTGAGCCCCTTCAGAAACCTGCTAATCTGATTTGATTTTCCATGTTCTTTGGTGATTTCATCTCATCTCCCTTCCTGAGATGTTGGAAAGGGGGTGATCACCTCCTTTTTATAATGTTTTTCACTCCTTTTTTGAGCAGTGAGGGAAGGAGTGATCATTTTCTTTTTGGGGGGTTGTCACCTATTTGAGAATTTAGGGAAGTCATGATCATCTATGTTCTAAAAATCAAAAGAAAGTGGGAGATATTAGAATTCTTAAAAGGTGCTAAGTCAGTTATCTAATTTAGCATGGTACTTAACAGTTCTCTAACTCACTAATGTATTTAGTACTTATTAGAATTTCACAAAATTTGCACTTTAAAAGAGAATACATAAGGAGGAGCTCCCACAAGCCCAATAGAGCACAAGCCTACTCTTGGAGGAGGAGACAGATTCATTCCAACTTCCACATTTGTGCTGGCTGGAGATATTCAGAGGAAGAGAGGATGAAGCTGGCAGAGGCAAAGGACTAGTGGCAAAAGCTCCCAGGACCAATGAGAGAGATAGGCCTTTAAGAAAGCTAACCAAGCCCAAGGCAGGAAACAATATGTGAAAAGAGAAAATAAAGGATCTGGACTTTAATCTCTGGCTGCATTTGCACTGAACTAAAAGGAAGGCTGCCTCCAGAAGCCTCCCAAGAAACCTGCTCCCAGAGAACACTACACTTTAGAGAAGAAAATTACATATATATCATGTAAATAAAAAGCTATGATAAAAAAAAATTCTAAAAAAAAATATAAAAAAAGAACAGAGAAGCTAAACACCTTAAATGACTAAGAAATTGAAAGGAGATATCCAGGGGATGCATCCAGTGTTAGGATTGATTACCTATCAATTGCAGCCATTATATGACATTTTAAGGGGAGACAGTGCTTTAAACTCACCACGCCAGCTTACAAAAGAAGCTCAAGAGACTTTGAGAGAAGCTAAACTGTCTTTATTCAATGTGGTTGAAAGAATCATTCAAAAACTCTGGAAATATCAGTTTTTACTACTAAAGAGGCACTCACAGCAGTCTTTCATCAAAGACAGGGTGTGGTAGAGTAAGTGACCCTCCTAGCACAACCAGAAGAAAGCCTTATTCCTTACCCAGTGCTTGTGGTTATAATTTTATTAAAGGCCATTAAGAGAGCAATACAATTATCTGGGATAAGACCTGACAAGATGTACACCTTTCATACCAATGCACAAATTAATGCATGCTGTGAAACCATCCCAGAGTAGCAAAATTTATTGGCCCTGTCTCCAAATTTTACACATGGGTCTCCATTAAAGATAACCCAGCTTTTACATAATTGGCAATGAATTCCTGAAGAAAACATTTCTAAAGTTCCTCTTAAAGGACTAAGTTTCTTTACAGCTGCATCCAAACATAACATTTGTGATGTATATTCTTGTGACTTTACTATAAAGAGAGTAATCAGAACTCCTTTTCAGTCCACTCAATAGAATGAATTGTATGCAATCATTTTAAGTCTTACTTATTATCCAGGAGATATAAATATAATATCTGATTTGGCCTATTCAATAAGTGTAGTGCACAGAATTGCCACAGCCCAAATAAAATTTGTAGCTTCCAATATATATATCAGCTCATTAATAACTTCAAGAGCAATTGAGGTAATATTTATATCTTGCATGTCCACTCTCATAGTGGACTTCCAGGTCCTATTTTTATTGTAATTCAAAGGCAGATAGCTTTCTAAACATGTTGGCCAATACTCCCTTATTTCAGGCAGCCCAAGAACCTCATTCTAAATATCATAAGGCTGCTCGAGCTTTACTTTTGCAATTTGGGTTAACGAAAGAGAAAGTTGGGAGCATAATTAAAGCCTGTACAACTTACCTTCATTTCCACCCATGCCCTATGCTCCCTCCAGGAAAGAACCCTCAGGGTTTGAGACCCAATGAAATTTGGCAAATAGATGTGACCCATTATAAATCTTTTGGTCATCTGTCTTTTATCTATGTTGTAGTAGATACCTTTTCAGGATTCACTTTTGCAATACCAGCAGCAAAAGAGACATCCTAAGTAGTCACGGAATTCCTTAAACAAGTATTTGCAATTCGGGGTGTGCCACCAGCAATAAAAACAGATAATGGACCTGCATAAACATTTTGCACACTTTTGTGCACAGTATAAGATTTTACATACCACTGGCATACCTTGTAATCCTCAAGGACAGGCAATAGTAAAGAGGTGAAACAGAGACATCAAGAGACTCCTCCAAAGAACAAAAGAAAGGGGGAGCCACAGGGAATCCTAGAAAACTTCTAAATTTAGCTCTTTATACAATTAACTTCTTGATTTTTGACAAAGATGCAGTGGCTCCAGCAGACAAGTTTTATAACCCACTGGAAAAGCAGGGTCCAGCGTGAGCAGCTCCACTATCTTTAAATAATTGCCACGTAATGTAGAGAGATACAGAAAGTGGTGAATGGAAGGGACCAGGTAGGTTAACTGCTTAGGGAAGAGGGTTTGTCTGTATCTCTACAGATGGAGAAGGAATGAGATGAGTGCCAATGAGCTGCATTTGCCTTGTCCATTGGAGAGAGATAGAGCAGACTCTTGAAATGAAGGAGAAGACCCAAGAAACTTCGGGTGGTTCCATCACTGATTGTGCCCATCACTGAAAGAGCATAGCAGTTGTGTCATTTGGCTCATGGACATCAAAAATTGTTAATGAGACTGATGCAGGACTTGAAAACCATCAAGAATCATTGCATTTACTGAGACATAGTAAGACTGTTGCAAGACTTCAAAATCTGCAGGAATCATTGGATTCCCTAACACATAAAAAGACTGTTGCAGGACTTCAAAAACTTGCAGGGATTACCTGAAGTAAAGTAATGGACAATGGATTGGTTTTGGACTATTTCTTGGCTGCTGAAGGAGGCAATACTAAGTTGATTCATATTGTTTGTTATATCACTACTTGCATGTACAATTCATTTTTGCTATACCACATTGAGCCTGCACCAGCTGTTGGGAGAGTTATCACTACTTGCCTGTGCTTTATTGCTATGTCCTTATGTAATACCTCCCATGATGATGGATTTAGTGGGAGATATAGAGGTCTGAAACTCTGAGTCAGACAAGAGGCTATGTATTTGATGTGAGACAATGGCTCTATTAGAATATATTTGGATAATGGCTCTCCTTACCATTGGTGTTTGCTGAATATATGGTCCTGAGATAATCATAGGCAAGGATCTGAGGGTAGAGGGAGAGAGTCAAAAGCATTTGGCAGCAGGAGAAGGAGTAGAGAAATTGGAGACTCCACACTCCAGAATCTAGCATTCTGCTTGTCTGCCTCCTTCACTTCTCCTCCAAAAGACCAAGGACTTTAATTTATCCTGCCTCTGGCTGACCCTGAGGCTCTCCAGGGAGATAGCCTATACTTTACAATAATCCTTGGACATCTTTCCAGAGGTGATTGGTGAATTATTTCAATGATTATTTCCCCATCAGGTTTAAGTATATCAGGACAGTTTTTCTTGATCTCTTAAATGCTATCTAGGCCTTGTTGGTAATGGCCTTCATGCAGACGGATAATTTTAAAATTGTGTCTCCTATACTCTACTGCAATATAAGATTTAGCAGCTTCTACATTAAGAACCAAAGGGCTTAGAATATGATATCCTGCTGAGCTGTGGAGATAGGATTAAAACCAAGAATCACATATCCAGCAAAACTTAGTGTAATCCTTGAGAGGCAAAAGTGGTTATTTAATAAAATAGAACTGAATGAAAATTTGTTTTTTTTTTTTAAATACAGGATTCTGGAGAAGTATAAAGAGGTTATCAGGAAAATGATATCAGAAGGTATGTAATAAGACTTAGCTGTTTATATTCCTACAGAGAAGAAAAATACTTGTAAATCATTTAAAGCATTCTCATTATTTTGACAGTTAGAAGGAGTATATATTGATAGAGGGCACAGGTGTGAGTTGAATATAAATACATAATGTCTTTCTTTTTAAATGATGAAATTAAGGGATAAGAGAGGAATGCACTGAGAAAAAAGGAAAGGGAGAAGTAGATTGGTGCAAATTATTTGTCATTAAAAAAAGAGGCAAACAAAAGCTTTCACAGTGGAGTAGTGAGCCTTGGTTTCATGTGTTTTTGAAGGAAACTGGGAGAGCTTTAGCAGCTTCCTGGCTTTACTTTACTATCCACATAACACTTGTTTGAATGTCACATTTTTTTACTGTAAATTTTTCATTTTGTCTGTTCATTACCTAAGAAAACGTTCAGCATTTAGTGGATATTAGCAAATGTCTGCTGAATTGGTGGAGAAGTGAGAAAAAGTGTTGAATTGAGTTTTCTCCTGTGCAATAACCTTATATTTATGTAATTCTTTCATATTCTCTCCTCTTTCCATATTAGTTCTACCTTCTCTGAAATCCACATTAGCTTCAATTCATGGAATTTTAAAAATACAGCTATAGTGAATCATCAAATTTTCTTAATAAAAAATGAATTAATTTTACTTCTGCTTCAAAAGTTTTATTTTCAAGACCAGAAATATGGATTGCCAAATTCACAACAGAAAAATAAAATAAAATGAAAAATGAGAAGTGTGAATGTAAGTGGATTTTGAAGGAGTGCCCATCTCTCTGTTTCATAATTAAATATGACAATCCTTATGAATAGCCTACAGAGATTATGGAAAAAGAAGTACTTATTGGATTGGGGTGGAAAAGAAACATCTTTACTAATAATTTGTAAATATTTTTAAAAGCATCTTTGAATGGCAATACTATCTAATCTGTATGCCACTTGATACTTGTAATATAATATTGTAGGAAATAAGATGTTAACAAAGTATTCTTTTGCATGCATCTTAGCTGCTAGTATCATTACAGCAAACAATTTATATTAAAAGACACGTGAAGTGGATTAAATTTGGGTTAAAAATACGATTTCAATTACATTCTTAATTTTCTGAAGATAGTTACAATCACAGATGTGTAGCAGTAAAAGTGCAAAAGGCTTGTAGCAATAGCTTGAGCAATTGCATTAAAAGTCCACTGATCATGGGACAGAAAATTGAATTTAAGCAATGGTAGAGTAATTCCAATTCTAATGAAAGTTACTCAGTCAGAACTTCCAAACATTTAGAAAGGGAATGCCAATGAATTGTGATGAGCTGATTAAAGGGAACATTCAGAAAAGACTGAACATGAAAGACAAAGCAAAATGTTTAAAACCTAAACAAATCTACTTTGATAATAATTGTGTTCTATTTCAATGTTCAATATAGATTAAAGTTCCATCACAAAACCTACGCTAAGTAAAAAAAATATATATTTCAATGAAATTAAAGCATCAAGCATAGGCTTTATATAGAACAGAAATAAAGAAGGAAGGGGAAAAAAGCATGAGGAGCAGGAAAGGAAAAGAGGAAGAAAAAAAGAAAATCAATTTGCAAAAAAATTAGTGAAGTAATAATTTGAAGATTCTGATAGGACCAGATACTTACCACTTTACATGACAATAAAAAATCTGCCCTAAAGCGCTAACAGAATAAAATCAGTCATATGTGTGATTAATAATTAACTTCAAGGACTTAAAGTTTGATTGTTAGAATATAAAGTAACAAAGAAAAAGTAAATATAACACCTGCAATATGATACAGTGATTTATGAAAAATTAATAGGCTAGAGCAGGGAATGGTCTATCTGTCAGACCTATTGGAAGGAAAAAAAATTAATGTCCAAACAAGAGATAGAGAACACTGCAAAATGCAAAATAGATTGTTTTGCTTATATTAAATTAAAATATATATAATGAACCAAACAAAAAATTAACCAAGACTAGAAGGAACATAGAAAGCTGGGAAATAATCTTTATAGCAAATATCTCTGATAAAGGTCTTATTTCTCCAGTATATAGGGAACTGCATCATATTTATGAAAACATGAGTCATTCCCTAATTTATAAATGTCAAAAAGTATGAAGAGAGAGTTTTCAGATGAAGAAATCAAAGCTATCTATGGATATATGAAGACATGCTCTAAATCACTTTTGATTAGAGAAATGAAAAAGAGCTCTTAGATATCACTTCATACTTATCATACTGGCCAAGATAAAAGTGATACATGTTGGAGAGAATATGGTAAAATTGGGATACTAATGCATTTTTGGTAAACTTGGGAACTAATTTAATCATTCTCAAGAGCAATTATCAATTATGTTCAGTGGGCAACTAACTATATATACCTTTTGATCCAATAATAGCAAAAGTAGGTCTGTATCTCAAAGAGATCATAAAAAAATGGAAACGGGTCTACATATGCAAATATATATATATATATAGCTGCCCTTTATATGGTGGTAAAATAATGGAAACTTAGGGATTACCCCTCAACTGGAGAATGATTAAACAAGCTGTGGTATATGAATATCATGAAATACTTTTGTGTAGTAAGAAATAATAAATTTCATATTTCTTATTTTCTTCTTACTATTAAATAAATAAAAGAAACAAAAAAGAAAGGAAGATTTTAGAAAAAATATGGAAAGCTTTGTATGAAATTATGCAAAGTGAAATGAATAGAACTAAGAAAACATTGCACACAACATTATATAATGATCAACTATGATTGATTCAGATCTTCTCAGTAACACAATACATAGTAATCTGAAACAGATACAAAAAATTCACAAAAGAAAATGCAATCAACAACCAGGTAAAGAACTGAAGGACCTGGAATTCAGATCAAAGTATATTTTTTGTCTTACTTTAATCTTTCTTGTGTTTTTTTTTTCCTCTTGATATGTGTCTTCTTTCACAGCTGGGACTTAGATGGAAATATATTTTACATGATGGCACATATATAAGCTATGTCAAATTCCTTACCAACTTTGGAAGAGGTAAGGACAGGGAGGGAGAAAAATTTGGAACTCTAAATCTTGTAAATCTGAATGCTAATTGTTTTTCTTGACATGAAACTAGGGGAAAAGTAAAATATTACTTTAAATATCAACTTTCTATCAAGAAGTCAAATAATTGAGATGATGGGTTTGTGAAAACCAAGCCATATTAACAAGGCAGGCAGATAAAATGATCTGAGTTTAGAGTTTTCAAGAATAAGTTTTAAGATGACTGGAAAGGTGAGACATAGTGAAGAGCATTGAATACCAGACATAACATTTATTATTTGCTCCTGGAGAAGATAGAAAGGGTTTTGAGTAGAAAGGTGGCTTTCCTGTCTTTGAAAGTGTATTATCATTTTTCATCATAAGCACTTTAGAATTGTCTTAAATCATTATATTGCTGAGAGTAGTAGTCATTCACATTTGATCACACAGTATTGCTATTACTGTGTACAGTGTTGTCCTGTTTTTTGCACTTAACTTTACATAATTTCATTTAAGTCTTTTTATGTTTTTGTGAAAACATCCTGCATGTCATTTCTTATAACATAAGAGTATTTCATTAGAATAATTAAAATATATTCAGTAATTTCCCAATTGATGGGAATCTGCTCAATTTTTGCTTTTTTGCAACCACAAAAAGCTGCAATAAATGCTTTTGTAAATATTAAGTCCCAATTTTTTTTCCTTTTTTTTTTTTTAATATCTTTGGTGTTGCTGTTTTACTTAGAAGTGGTATTGCTGTATTAAAGGAAAATGCTAATGTAAGGAGTCCTAATGAGGAATCCCAGTGAGTCTTGGGCATGTCTCTGTGTAAATGTGTTTGTCTACAACTTTAAATGAACTCCTATCTATCTGATAAGTCTCAGAATATATTAGGAAGATTGACTATCTGCTTGGTGTCTTTATTAATGACTATCCTTTATGGTAGGCCTAGTTAACCCCAGAAACCATGCCAGTTCATGGAGTAAACATAATTCTCCTAAAGGAAGAAACAAATATTATCTTTGATGGACCTCTTGCAATAAAGCATCTCTATAGCTGAGAGGGGCTGTTCTCCCTCACGGGTCACATGTCAACTGAGAATACTTAGCACAGTGCCTTCTATATTCTCAGCTTATAAAACCCCTTAACAGAAAGGGACTTTGAGAACTCAGTAAGGAAGCTTGATTCTGCTTGCCTAACAACTTCCCACATGAGCCTATGACTGGGGTTCTTCCAGAATTCAGGAAATTGGTACTTCCTAATAGGGTGATAATGTATGTTGTTTGTTGCCTGTTTCTTATCTTGCCTTGGTAATCACCATGTTTGTTAATTGGACATTTTTCTTTTCATTCTATAAGTTCCTCTTTTCTGACATCTTGGAAGGTTGTGTCCAATAATAAACTTGTACCCATCCTCTTTAATACTATGCCTATTGAATGTGAATTGCAAACTTAAGTTAATCTTAGAGCTCAGTTCTATACCATGCTGTGCATATTTCCAGAAAAATTGAATCAGCTCAGATTTCCACCAATAGTGCATTTATGTCCCAATATAGTCACATATCCTCTAACATTTATCTTTATCCTTTCCTGTCCAATTGCCTAAAATTATATGTGTGAGTTATTATCTACAAGTTTCTTTGCATTAACATTGATAGTACTGTCATTTTTATTATATGGACTTAGCCTACTTATGACTATTTAATAGTTTTTCAACTATTTAAATCTGACTTCATTTGCCTATTTTAAATGTGTTTCTTGTAAACAACTTATTGTAGGATTCTGACTTTTAATCCAGTCTGCTATCTGCTTCTATTTTATGAGAAGTTCATCCCATTCACATTCACAGTTAAAATAAGTACTTCTGTATTTCTCACCATCTTATTTACCCCAAGTTATGCTTTACTCTTTCCTTTACCCCTTTTCCTACTCTCCAGTATTTTGCTTCTGATCCTCTCTCCTTTTCTTATATCTTTCCCATACTACTTGTTTTCTCTTCTCTTACCCTCTTCTTTTCCTTTCTCCTTTCCTCTCTTATTTCTATACAAGTTAAGAAAAGTTTCTCTGTGAAACCAAATATGTCTAATATTTTCCCTTTGAAGCAAATGTGATGACAACAAGATTCACACTATATTCATCCCCCTCTTGCCTTCAATTATAATAGATCTTCTTTCTCTCTTCATGAGATGTAAATTCCCTCATTTAGCTTCCATTTTCCTCTTTTTCCAGTACAATCCTCTTTATACCTCTAGTTTATTTTTTATATTATTACAGTAAAATCAAATTATCCTTGCACTCTCTAAGTATACACATAACCATAATGGACATATAGTTCTCAATAGTTCTTTCTTTTTGCCTTTTTATGTTTCTCTTGGAGATTTTTTTTTCTGTTGTTCAGCTCATGTCTTTTCATCAGAAATTAATGAAATTTGCCTGAAATTCATTGAATGTCCTTTTTCTTCCCTGAAAGATAATGTTCAACTTAACTGGATAATTGATTCTTGCTTGCAATTCAAGTTACTTTGCTTCAGAATATCAGATTCCAGGCTTTTGATCCTTTATTTTATAAGCTGCTAAATCCTGGGTAATCCTCATTCTCAGACATTTGGGCATGATTTCCTAAAAGATAATGTGTAGGCTCATTTTTTTTTTAAATCATGGTTTTCAGGAAGTCCAATAATCCTTAAATTGTGTCTTCTAGATCTATTTTCCTGGTCAGTTGTTTTTCCAGTGAAATATTTTGCATTTTCTTCTCCTTTTTTTCTCTTTCTTTCTTTCTTTCTTTCTTTCTTTCTTTCTTTCTTTCTTTCTTTCTTTCTTTCTTTCTTTCTTTCTTTCTTTTTTTAATTCTTGATGTGTCATTGAGTCATTTATTTCCATTTGTTTAGTTATAATTTTTAGTGAATAATTTTCTTCAGTCACCTTTTTCAGCTATTTGGTGAATTGAATTTTTAATTGAATTGTTTTGTTCTATGGATTTTTTTCCCCATTTCACAAATTCTGTTTTGAAAGGAGTTGTTTTCTTCTTCCACTTTGTCAAATTTATTTTGTAAGGAGTTACATGCTTTTTCCATTTCACTAAACCTATTTGGTCAGGAGTTTTCTTCAGATAATTTCTGCGTTTCCTTATCCAAACCATCTCGCAAACATTTTCTTTTCCCATTTTTCTATTAACTCTATTTTAAGATCCTTTTTGAATTCTTACAGGAGAGCCTTGTGAGATGGGGATCAGTTCATATCTCCCTTTTTGGTTTCATATGGAGATGATCTGCTTTTATTGTCCTCAAAGTTTGAAATTAAAATATGCTCTTATCTTTCTCCATAAAAAAGTTTCTATGGTCAAAATTATTTTTTCCTTTTTTGCTCACTTTTTTAAAAGATTAGTCTCCATTTAGGGTAAAGGGAGTTTATCCAAGCTTCCTCTGCAAATTACAGTGGCTGGGTTAGGTCAGTGCTAACTAGATTTTAGTGTGGGTGGGCATGGTCAGGTACTGATATTCTCGGGTTTAGGGACTCACTATTGACTTTTGTATTTTTGTTGTATATTTTATGGCTAATCTGCTGATCTGCTGGCTTGCAACCAGGACAAAACAGCCAACATTGTGGTATATTCCTCCCAATAGATTCCAAAGTACATGAAGCCCACACCATCTTGTCTCTCTGCAGTTCTTGCTCTCAAGGGCCTGTGATCAGCTTCCTGTCTTGGACTGCCTTCCTATGTGCTGATTGAATCAGATCTCTAAAAATCTTCCGAATGATTTTCTGCTGGAAATGTTTTATACTCCAAATATTTCTGGGTTCTAGCACTCCAAAATCAGTTCGGAGGCTTAATTTTCTGTTAATTTGAGAGATATAGGTAGAGCTCAGAAAAAAGACGTATCTCCTTTCCATCATCTTAGCTACATTCCTCCAAGTCATGATTTTTTTAAAGCCTGGACATTATCTTCTAAGAAATTATCAAATAAAAACTATGTGGTATCTGAGATTCAGATAGTAAAATATGAATTAAAAGAATTTACTAGTAATATTCTAAAAGAGTATCCAATAGTAAATTCCCCAAAAGAATATAGCCAAATTTTAGATTTCTTAGGTCAAGGAGAAAGTATCACAAACAACCCATAAGAAACATCCCAAAAATCATACAACCAGAATCAGGATCACATAAGATTTAAGAACTTTTGCATGTCTTCTTTTTAGAAGCAGAAGGGAAAGAGAAAAAAAGAAAAGGGATATGATGGAAAAAGTGAGGATTGGGAAAGATATTGATCAGAGATAAATACTTTTGAAGATAAATAGGGTAAAATGAAAAGAAAGTGAAGGAAAAAAGTAAGGAAAAACAAGGAAATGTGTAATAAACCATGCTAATTGCAAATGATATTGGGTTAAATATCTATAAATTGAAGGCAAATAGCAAAGTGGAATACAAACCAGAATCCTAAGAAACACATTTGAAGCAGAGATACATAGAAAGATTAATGGTAAAGGAAGAGGTCAAAATATTTTATGCTTCAGCTGAAGAATACAAAAAGTTGATGGAGTTAGAAATCATGACCTCAGACCAAGCAAAAACAAAAATAAATTTAATTTAAAAAAGATAAGCAAGGAAATTATATAATTCTAAAATATGCTATTGACCTTGAATTACTCTTAAGATTAAATGCATATGTACCAAATGATATAGTATTAAAGTTCTTAAACATAAATTACAGGAGGAAATAAAAAAATAAAATTTTACTAGTGAGATAACTTTTCTCTCTTCAAAGTGATTATATCTAGCCAAACATAAAATACATGAAATATTTAAAAGATGAGTACAATTTCTTTTTTTTTTTTGATAGTGGAAATTATGGAGTCCATTTATTCCTAGTTCTTTACCCTTTTTAATACCTTTTATAACCTATACCTTTTTATAACCAATACCCCTTTTATAACCAAAACAACACTGGGTACACATTAAGTATATACTATGCAAGTGGGATGACAAGAACAACTTACTATTGTATGTAGTTTGCCACCTGGCATCACTCTGCTTCAATCACACCCCAGGTTTTCACCACCCCTTGACTTCTCAGGAAGGCCAAGAACCCTTAAGGAGATGGAGAGCCAAGCGAGGCATTGTTAGCAGATTCTCTCTGGGCTGAAGGGTCTTATACCTGACCCAGATTTACCCCACTGTTTGTGGGCCTCTACTATCTTTGCATATATTTTGAAAATAAAAAGTTATTATTTAGAAAGGAAAGAAGGAAGGAAGAAAGAGATTAACAAAACAAGACAGAAGGAGAGAGAGATACAGAGAAAGAGAAAGAGAAAGAAAAAAGAAAGAAAAAAGAAAGAAAGAAAGAAAGAAAGAAAGAAAGAAAGAAAGAAAGAAAGAAAGAAAAAAAAAAAGAAAGAAAAAAAGAAAGAAAGAAAGAAAGAGGTGCTAAACTAGATTGGCATCATAGCTTTCCTACTTAGTATCATGTGACCTTTTTTATTATTATTATTTATACATATATATATTATTTAGAATTTTTCCCACAGTATATATGCATGAGTAATTTTTTAAAATAATATTATCCCTTGTATTCATTTTTCCAAATTATCCCTCCCTCCCTCCCCCCCAGGCAATCCCATACATTTTACATGTGTTACAATATAACCTAGATACAATATTTGTGTGTAAATACCATTTTCTTGTTGCACATTAAGTATTAGATTCCGAAGGTATAAGTAACCTGGGTAGATACACAATAGTGCTAACAATTTACATTCACTTCCCAGTGTTCCTTCTCTGGGTGTAGTTATTTCTGTCCATCATTGATAAACTAGAAGTGAGTTGAATCTTCTTTATGTTGAAGATATCCACTTCCATCAGAATACATCTTCATACAGCATTGAAGTGTACAATGATCTTCTGGTTCTGTTCATTTCACTCAGCATCAGTTGATGTAAGTCTCTCCAAGCCTCTCTGTATTCCTCCTGTTGGTCATTTCTTACAGAGCAATAATATTCCATAACCTTCATATACCATAATTTATCCAACCATTCTTCAATTGATGGGCATCCATTCAACTTCCAGTTTCTAGCTACAACAAAAAAAAGCTGCCACAAACATTTTGGCACATACAGGTCCATTTCGCTCTTTAGTATTTCTTTGGGATATAAGCCCAATAGCAGCAATGCTGGGTCAAAGGGTATGCACAGTTTGATAACTTTTTGGGCATAGTTCCAAATTGCTCTCCAGAATGGCTGGATTCTTTCACAACTCCACCAGCAATGTATTAGTGTCCCAGTTTTCCCACATCCCCTCCAACATTCATCATTATTTGTTCCTGTCATCTTAGCCAATCTGACAGGTGTGTAGTGGTATCTCAGAGTTGTCTTAATTTGCATTTCTCTGATCAGTAGTGATTTGGAACACTCTTTCATATGAGTGGATATAGTTTCAATTTCATCATCTGAGAATTGTCTGTTCATATTCTTTGACCATTTATGAATTGGAGAATGGTTTGATTTCTTATAAATTAGGGTCAGTTCTCTATATATTTTGGAAATGAGACCTTTGTCAGAACCTTTACTTTTAAAGATATTTCCCCAATTTGTTACTTCCCTTCTAATCTTGTTTGCATTAGTATTGTTTCTACAGAAACTTTTTGGTTTGATGTAATCAAAATCTTCTATTTTGTGATCAATAATGATCTCTACTTTTCCTCTGGTCATAAATTTCTTCCTCCTCCACAGGTCTGAGAGGTAGACTATTTTCTGTTTCTCTAATCTATTTATTATCTCATTCTTTATGCCTAAGTCATGGACCCATTTTGATCTTATCTTGGTACGTGGTGTTAAGTGTGGATCCATATCTGTTAGGATTACTAAGTGAGAACTGAGGTTGTCTGGACAGTGACAAGGTGAGAATTCAGGTTTTCTGGACAATTACAAGGTGAGAACTCAGGTTGACTTGATAGAGGGGGCAAGCTCATTGGCTGGGGTGGTTCTTCCCAGAAGCCCTTGCATTATCCCACGCCCATTCTCTGGGAGAATAAAAGAGAGGACTCTCAGAGAAAGAAGAAGACTCTCTGCATTACATCAGGCCTGACGGGGCTCTCTGCAGGAAGGGAAGTCACTTCTAAGGACAAGAGTTAACAGCAACTGCCTGGAGACAACGGTTCGTTACAGGAAGAAGAATCTGTCTTAAAGATTTGAGTAGACACAGCAGATCTCTTCCCAGAGAGCAATCCGGCAGCTTCTAGAGACGACAGCTCGCTACACATATCTAATTTCTGCCATACTAATTTCCAGTTTTCCCAACAGTTTTTTCCAAATAATGAATTTTTATCCCTAATGTTGGTATCTTTGGGTTTGTCAAAGATTAGATTGCTATAGATGTACCCTTTTTTGTCCTTTGTATCTAATCTGTTCCACTGATCTAACGGTTTATTTCTTAGCCAATACCAAATGGTTTTGGTGACTGCTGCTATATAATAAGCTTTAGATCAAGTACACTTAGACCACTTTCCTCTGACTTTTTTTTCATTAGTTCCCTTGCAATTCTCGACCTTTTATTCTTCCATATGAATTTTGTTGTCATTTTTTTCTAGGTCATTAAAATAGTTTCTTGGGAGTCTGATTGGCATAGCACTAAATAAATAGATTAGTTTGGGGAGTATTGTCATCTTTATTATATTCGCTCGGCCTATCCAAGAGCACTGAATGTCTTTCCAATTATTTAATTCTGACTTTATTTTTGTGGCAAGTGTTTTGTAATTTTGCTCATATAATTCCTGACTATTCTTTGGTAGATGGATTCCCAAATACTTTATACTCTCAACATTTGTTTGGAATGGAATTTCTCTTTGTATCTCTTGCTGTTGCATTTTGTTGGTGATATATAAAAATGCTGAGGATTTATGTGGATTTATTTTGTATCCTGCCACTTTGCTAAAATTCTGAATTATTTCTAATAGCTTTTTAGCAGAGTTTTTGGGGTTCTCTAAGTATACCATCATGTCATCTGCAAAGAGTGATAGTTTGATTTCCTCACTTCCTATTCTAATTCCTTGAATCTCTTTCTCGGCTCTTATTGCCTAGGCTAGCATTTCTAGTACTATATTGAATAGTAATGGTGATAGTGGGCAACCTTGTTTCACTCCTGATCTTACTGGGAAAGGTTGCAGTTCATTTCTATTGCATATTATGCTTACTGACGGTCTTAAATATATGCTCCTGATTATTCTAAGGAATAGTACATTTATTCCTATACTTTCAAGAGTTTTTAGTAGGAATGGATGTTGGATTTTGTCAAATGCTTTTTCTGCATCTATTGAGATGATCATATGGTTTTTATTAATTTGATTATTAATATGGTCAATTATACTAATAGTTTTCCTAATATTAAACCAGCCCTGCATTCCTGGTATAAATCCTACTTGATCATAGTGTATTATCCTGGGGATGATTTTCTGAAGTCTTTTTGCTAATATCTTATTTAAGATTTTAGCATCAATATTCATTAAGGAAATTGGTCTATAATTTTCTTTCTCAGTTTTCAACCTACCTGGTTTAGGTATCAGTACCATGTCTGTGTCATAAAAGGAGTTTGGTAGGACTCCTTCATCCCCTATTTTTTCAAATAGTTTATATAGCATTGGGGCTAATTGTTCTTTAAATGTTTGGTAGAATTCACATGTAAATCCAAATGGTCCTGGGGATTTTTTCCTGGGGATTTGATTAATAGCTTATTCTATTTCTTTTTCTGAAATGGGACTATTTAAGCAATTTATCTCTTCCTGTATTAATCTAGGAAGCCTATATTTTTGGAGGAAGTCATCCATTTCACTTAAGTTATCAAATTTATTGGCATAAAATTGGGCAAAATAACTCCTTATTATTTCTCTAATTTCCTCTTCATTGGTGGAAAGATCCCCCTTTTCATTTGTAAGACTAACAATTTGATTTTCCTCTTTCTTTTTTCTGATCAGATTTACCAAAGGTTTATCTATTTTATTGGCTTTTTCTTAAAACCAGCTCTTGGTTTTATTTATTAATTCAATATTTTTTACTTTCAATATTATTGATTTCTCCTTTTAATTTTTGTATTTCAAGTTTAATTTTTGGTTGGGGGTAGATGAGTACAATTTCAGGAAAAACATATTTCTTGTAAACCTCTGGTAAAACTTAATGGGAATAGAAAATAACATCCTTTTTTCCCAAACATTATCATGGGTAAATCAAGGATGCTTATTATGAACACTATTATTCTTTTTTTAAATGTGTGAACATTTCTACAATTCTCTTGCTGCATAAAAAAATCAGATCAAAAAGGAAAGAAAATGAGTAAGAAAACAAGAAGTAAGCAAACAACAACATATAGAGTGAGAATGTTATGCCATGATCCACATTCAGTTACCATAGTCTTCTCTCTGGCGGTAGATGGCTCTTTTCATCACAAAATAATTGGAACTGGCATCAATCAATGGCATTGTTGGAAAAAGTCATATTCCTCAGTATTGGTCATCTTCTAATATTGATGTTGTAAAAAAACCATGGTAATTAGTTTTATGTAATGATCTCCTGGTTCTGCTCATTTCACCTTGCATCAGTTCATATGAGTCTCTTCAGGCCCTTTATAATGATCTTTCTAATTGTATAGAATAATAATATTCCATAACATTCATGTACCATAACTTATTCAGCCATTCTCCAATTGATGGACATCCACTCACTTTTCATTTTTTTGGCACTATGAAAAGTGTTATTACACATATTTTTACACATATGGGTCTCTTTCCTTCCTTTAAGATTTCTTTGGACCACTATTAGTCAACATTATACTAGAAGTGTTAGCTATGGCAAAAAGAGAAGGAAAAGAAATAGAAAGAATTACAATAAATAATAAGGAAACAAAATTATCACTCTTTGCAGATATGTTACATACTTAGCGAATTCTAGAAAATCAACTAAACTAATTGAAATAATGAACTATTTAGTAAAGTTGTCTAATATAAACTAGATTTACATATATCAATAACATTCCAATATAATAGCAACAAATTCAAAGACTAATAGAAAGATATTTTCCATTTATAATAACTGAAGACAATGTAAAATATGTGGATGTCTACTACCACGAGAAAACTAGGAATCATATGAACACAATTACAAAAGTGTCTTTTGCATAAATAAAATCACACATGATCAACTGGAGAACTATCTGTAGCTTACAAGTAGACTGAATCAATACAATAAAAATAACAATTTTCCTAATACTCATTTAGTGCCATTTCAAAAATTTCCAAAATTATTTTTATAGTGTTTGGGGAAAGGTTAACAAAATTTATATGGAAGAAGAATAAATCAAAACTCTCAAGAAAAATCAAAGGAAAAAAAAAGTTTTAAAATGGTGGCTAAATTTTCCCAGATCCTAACCTGTAACCTAAGCAGTAACATTCCATACAATCTGGTACTGGCTATGAAATAGACTGGTGAATCAGTGGAATATATTAGGCATACAATATATAATAGTAAAAGACCATAGTAATTAGTTTTGTGTAAATCCAAAGAATAAAATATTTATGACAGAACTCACCACTAACAGCTGTTATTTATATTAAATTAAAAACAGTTTGCCAAAAAAAAATTAATTAAATCAAGTTTAGAAGAAATGTTGAGAAATGCTAGGAGGAGGAGAAGGAAATTACAGCAAATGTCTCTGATAAAGGGCTTATTTATTAAACACAACAAAACCACAACTAAATCAGTCACAAGAATACAATTGATAAATGGTCAAAGTATAAGAACAGTAAATTTTAGATGAAAAATTAATGCCATGTACAGTCATGTGAAAAAAATCCGCTAATTCGTTATTGATTAGATTTATTACAACAGTACAACATCATATTTCTCAGATTCATTAATATAGCATTTCACCTCAAAAAATAATAGTTGTTGAAAGGGAAGTTAGAAAGCTGGGGAAGGATTGCACTATTGAGAGAGTTATGAACTGATAGTCATTCTGGAGTATAGTTTAGAACTATGTCTTAAAGTTTATATTATATTATATTAAAACCTTTAGACACCCTTTGACCAGCAATGCCACTCTAAGTCTTTATTCCAGTGAAATTGTTTAAAAAAGACCTACATACATATCCAAAATATTTGTAAAATCTCATTTACTAGTATAAAATAATTTATGATTTAAGATATGGACAACAATCGAGAAATGGCTAAACAACTTATATTTTTATGATTATGATGGAACACTATTGTGCTATAAATGAGAAGGAATTTTCCAGGAAAAACTCAAAAGTCTTACATAATTTAATGCAAAGTGAGCAGCGTCAGAACATTGTACACAATAACAGCAATATTTCATTACAATCAACTGTGAATGATCCAAGATAATGTCAAAAGACTTAATTTGAAAAATGTTATCCATCTCTAGAGAAAGAATGGTGTCCAAATGACAGATTGAAGAATACTCTAAAACAAACAATAAAAAAAACAAAACAAAACATGGAACTATATTTTACATGACTATATTTGTAAAACTAAAATAACTTTCTTGCCTTTTTTCTTAAGGGACAAAATGATCAAGATCATTTGGAAAACAAGATATAAAAGTGAATATTAATAAGTTTATATCCAAATGAAAAAATAAAGTAGGTAAAGTAATTAAAATAATAAGTATGTGAAAATGAGTGAAATGAGGTGATAATGTTTATATTAGTATTTCTACTATTGAGGGATAAGATGAGGTGTCTCAAATTAGTGAACTAATTTCAATGATTATAGATTTTTCATTCTCAGTTTGTGAATCATGGAATTCCATGGAATAGGGAGAGAATATGAATTATTTAAATTGTAAATAACACAAAGAGTGAAAGTGAACATTGCTTTATATATAATTAATCAGCACCATGCTACTTGGTCAAGAAAGCTAAATTATTACAAAAATGGCAAAAAAAAAAAAAAAGTCTTGAAAAAAAGCAAGAAAAAAATGCACCCACTGCATTGATTATACCTTAATTGAGATCTAGACACAGGCAGTTTTTGGGACAAAGCCAAGATGGCAGAGAAAGTCAGGAAGCAGCTTGAGCTTTCCCACTTTCCCTAACAAACCACATAAAACTAAGCCTCTAAACAGACTCTGCTGAAATGAAACCACTGTCCATTTCAAGATAGATTAGAAGGATTTCAAAAAAGTTCAGACTCAGTGAGGAAAAGGAAGTATTTAGTCTGCTCAAAGGGTGCCAGGGAAAGCTGGTGAAAGAGTATAATCACAGAAAATCAGTACCCTCAGTATTGGCTCAGTAGAGAAGTGGAGCATACGGATAGACTCCAGTCCCAGCTCAGAAGGCAAACTCTGTGAAAGAAGGGAGTTTCCTGAAACAGCAATCAAATTTACCCTGTGCAAACACAAGGAGGTCCTGTGCACAAAGCCAGAGCTTAGAGCTGCACAGGAAGCTTGAGATAGACCACCTTTACCCCAGGAGTAGAACTAAGCCATAAAAGAAAAAAAAAAAAAAAAAAAAAAAAAGAAGAAGAAGAAATACCAAAAGAAAAGAAAATGAACAAGAAACAGAAAAGTACCACAGTGATAGGGCAGACCAAAAGACCAACTGAGATGAGAGCAAAATGTCCCCAGAGCAAATCTCAAAGAGTGATATGCAGAAGAAAAAAAAAAAAAAAAAACATGAGAAAAGACATAAGTGTTATGCAAGAGAGAATCAACAGCTTGGAAAAGGAAGAGGAAAAAAGTTGAGTGAAGAAAAACACCTTTAAACATACAATAGGCCAAATGGAAAGAAACATCTCCTAAAGAAAACACCACATTCAAAAGTAGAGTTAACCAAATGGAAAAAGATATACAAAAACTAACTGAAGAAATTCACACAACAAAAACTCACACAGAGCAAATGGAAGCTTATAATGGTATGAGACAGCAAAAGTCATGAAAAAGAATGAATGAATGGAAGAAAATGTGTAATACCTTAGTGAAAAGAGTCAACATGGAAAATAAATCCAGAAGAGACAATTTAAAAATTATTAGCCTGCTAGAAAGCCATAATCCCAAAATGAACCTGATCAGCATTCTTCATGAAATCATTATCAAAACTGCCATGATATTTTAGAACTAGAGAGAGAAATAGCCAATGGAAGAATTGATTAATCACTCACAAGAACAATCCCAAGAAACATTTTTTCCAAACTATAAAGCTATACTCTAAAGAAAAAATACTTCAAATGTCAGGAAAAAAAAAAAACAATCAAAATATGGAGGGGCCACAGTTAGGATTACCCAGAATCTGGCACATTCTATAATAAAGGATAGGAGGAACTAGAATACATATTGTGGAAGGCAAAAAACCTAAGATTAAAATCAAGAATTACTGAACATCATTTCTTTGGAGAAGAGATGAATCTTTAATGAAGTAAAGGATTTTTCAGTCCCTTAAATTTAATCTCGAAACTCAGGAATCAAGAGAAGTATAGAAAGGTAAACAGGAAAGAAAAATTTGAAAGTTAAACTGTATATAAGCCTAGATATTACACTAATACTTCCAACTCTTGAGAACTGTATCTTTTATTAGTGTGGTTAGAATGGGTATACATAGATAGAGGGAATGGTTATAAACTGAGTGATGTGATGGTATTAAAGAAAAATACATTAAGAGGTAGGGAAAAGAAGAGGTACTGGGAGAAGAAGAAGGGAAATAAAATGGAATAAATTAGATCACATGAAGAGGCACAAAAGGCATTACAGTATTAAAAAAGAGAGGGAGATAAGCATTGTCTGAAACTTAATCTTATCAATTTTGGTTTAAAAAAGGAATAACATAGTCACTTATTTGGGGGTAGAAATTTAATTTGTCCTATAAGGAAGTAAGACTAGAAAGGCAAAAATAAATAAAAAATTGAGGAACTATATAGAAGGGAGGGCAGAAACACTAGAAGAAAGGGGTGAGAAAAGTGAAGAGGGATGATAAAAAGGAGGCCAGATTGAAATCATGATGGGTCAAAAACAAAATGCTTATAAGGAGGGAAGGGATGGAAAGATAGAACAAACTTATAGACAGAAGAGAAAATAGGATGGAAGGAATACACAGCTAGTATTCATAACAGTGAATGTGAAAGGGACAAACTCCCATTAAACAGAAGTGGATAATAGACTGGATTAAAAGCCAGAATCCTACAATATATCTTCAGGGCCAGATTGATTGACTAGTGATTTCTATCAAACATTTAAAGAATTAATCCCAATACTATATGCACTCTTTGTAAAAAAAATAGGCAAAGAAGGAATCCTGCCAAATGCTTGCAGTCATACAAATATGGTTTTGAAACTTAAACTAGAAAGAGACAAAACAGAGAAAGAACATTACAATCCAAAGTGATATTGATAAATGTTGGAGGTGATGTGAGAAAACTGGTAATATAAGTCCCACTTGTTGGTGGAATTGTAAAATGATTTGACCATTCTGGAGAGCAATTTGGAACTACGCATAAAGATCTATCAAATCATACATACCCGTTGATCCAGCAGCACTTCTATTGTGTCTGAATCCCAAAGAAACCATAAAAAAGTTAAAAGAAGCCACATATTCAAAATTGTTTGTAGCACCTAGCCACATGTTTAACAATGTTTGTAGGACCTATTTTTGTGGTGTCAACAAATCTGAAAACTACTAGATTTTTTTTTTTCTTCTGGATTTTTTATTTTTCTTTTTTTTTCCCCTTTGGTTTTGATTTTTCTCTCCCAACACAATTTATAAAGGAATGTTTCTTTTTTATAAAAAAAAAATGAATTTATGACTAAAAAATGGTTGTTTTTACATCTAACTGGGGAAAATAAAAAAAATAAAGAAAAACAAACAAAAATGCCAATATACAAATATATATATGTAAAAATCAATCAATCAGTTTATATGCATTTAAGTACCTGTTATGTAAAAACAATTGTACCTGAAAGTAGGCAAACAAAAGAATCCCTGACCTCAAAGGCCTACTTAGGTGAAGGAAATTGTTTTTTGTCAGATAGGGTAGCATTTGTATCATCATTGCTCATGACATCTTAAATTGTGCCCAAAGTTCTAAATACTTGGTATGATAATTCCAAGTTCTTATCTTTTTTTCTTAATTAGTTTTACATAAACAATATCATGGCAGTTTTGATATGGCTGATATATAAAGTAATTTATACTTCTTATAAAACTGCATTCTTTTTGCCAGGCAAACATGAGCAACAAATTAATGTATCAAATACTATATTATAAAGTATTTAGAAGTTTTTTCTCTCTATGCTCCTAAAAAGCTATTTGATTTTAAATATGAAGTATCAAAAACTTTACATTTGTGCTTACATTAAAAAAAAGAACCTAAAGTCAAGGAGTTACTCATTCCTTTTAACTACAGATCCTATGAATTTCATTACCTGCCATTTCCTCCTATACTCTCATTTATCTAGAAAGACAAAACTAAGACCCTCTCCAACTTCCTTTACAAATGAAGATCTCATTTGTTACCTCTCTTCAGTGCTAGTCAAGGAAATAATCAGCAGTAGAACTTATGATATTAAGAATAATACAAGAAAGGAGGAAAGCAACAAATTTTTTTAGACCTCATATTCCCACAAAATCCTTTGAAGCTTAGCCCTTACATTTATCTTCACCTTTTCTTTATTCTATGCCATTGTATCTGCTTTCTTATCAATTTTAGAGGTTCGATTCAGCTACTAGAAAGAAATTCCCAGGAGATGCATTCAGTCTTATTTTTCTTCTGAAATATAGATAAAATAGTAGGTTTCTTTAAACTCTCCCTAAGGAAATTAGATAATTTCATGTTCTCTTCATTTGAAATATCCATTTGCCTGAAGAGACCAGAATTGCCTTTTTATTTTATTTTAATGGAACTATCATTTTTTTTACCAACTGACTTTTGAAGCAATATTTGTTTTCATTTTTAAAAGTTTGAACTTGAGTACATTTCTATAAATAGAGCAATGCAAAGTATATCCAATTTAAATCATATATGTATGTGTATATATATACATTTATATATACACACATACTACATATGTGTTATGTATATACATATATACACACAACACATAAATGCATTATATTCTATATATGTATGTATATATAAGAGAAAGGAGACATAAAGCCATAGGATAAGAGAAGTTGAGGATAATTATATATGATATATAAGGATATCTTATATCTCCACCTATTTAATTCATCCTTTAAGAGTTTAGATGATTGATGAGATACTACTAAAATACCGTGCTCTTTCTGCCTTGGAATTTGGATTTGTATGTGCGTACCCACATATACATATACATATACATATACATATACATATACATATACATATACATATACATATACAGATACAGATACAGATACATATTTATATACACATGCATACACACACACACACACATATGCATACATAACACACACACACACACACACACACACACACACACATATATATATGTATTTTTTTAATTTTATGTAAAACGACACATAACCTAGCAAAATAGATAAATTAAGGAGTGATTCTCATTCTTAAAAATGTCTTCACAAAGAACTGCATTAATTTGCTCACCAGGCCAGCATGGAAGGAGGGGGTACTTTGTTGATAGATAATTAAACACATTAATGGGTTGTTTACAAATCACTGAGCAAGCCTGACAGGTGTTAGGCATTAAAGCTATCAAGAGTTTTTAGATGTACTGTTCGGGAAATTTTACCAAAGCTTATCACTGAGATGAACAGAAATCATTTTTAATATGACTTTCAGCTAAATATTTCCATCTATTAACATAAGCAAAAAGTAAAAATCAACCCTTACTTTCAGTTTTATTAGTAAAGAATTGGTTATCTTATCGGTACGGGAGCAGAGTAGAGGGTACTATATAGTATGTCTCTCATAACAAAAATTCCCTTCAATTCTATTGGAATTAAAAGCCAAATATGTATGAGTATGAAATTTTTTTATTAATTTTATAATTATAACTTTTTTGACAGTACATATGGATAGGTAACTTTTTTTTTTTAACAACATTATCCCTTGTACTCCCTTCTGTTCCAAATTTTTCCCCTCCTTCCCTCCATCCTCTTCCCTACATGGCAGGCATTCCCATACATATTAAATATCTTATAATATATCCTAGGTACAATATATATGTGCAGAACTGAATTTTGTTGTTGTTGTTGTTGTTGCAAAGGAAGAATTGTATTTGGAAGGGAAAAATAATCTGGGAAGAAAAACCAAAAAAAAAAATGCTCACAGGTTACACTCATTTCCCAGTGTTCCTTTTCTGGGTGTAGCTGATTCTGTACATCATTCATCAATTGGAATTGGATTAGCTCTTCTCTATGTTGAAGATATCAACTTCCATCAGAATACATCCTCATACAGTATCATTGTTGAAGTGTATAATGATCTCCTAGTTCTGCTCATTTCACTCAGCATCAGTTGATGCTGATGCAAGTCTCTGCAAGCCTCTCTGTATTCCTCCTATTGGTCATTTCTTACAGAAAAATAATGTACTATAACATTCATATACCATAATTTACCCAACCATTCTCCAATTGATGGACATCCATTCGAGTTTCTAGCCACTACAAAAAGGGCTGCCACAAACATTTTGGCATATACATGTCCCTTTCCCTTCTTTAGTATTTCCTTGAGATATAAGCCGAGTAGTAGCACTGCTGGGTCAAAGGGTATGCACAGTTTGATAACTTTTGAGGCATAATTCCAGATTGCTCTCCAGAATGGTTGGATTCTTTCACAACTCCACCAACAATGCATCAGTGTCCCACTTTTCCCACATCCCCTCCAACATTCATCCTTATTAGTTTCTGTTATCTTAGACAATCTGACAGGTGTGTAGTGCTATCTCAGAGTTTCTTAATTTGCATTTCTCTGATCAACAGTGATTTAGAACACTCTTTCATATGAGTGGAAATAGTTTTAATTTTATCATCTGAAAATTGTCTGTTCATATCATTTTACCATTTATCCATTGGAGAATGGATTGATTTCTTAACAATTAAAGTCAATTCTCTGTATATTTTGGAGATGAGGCCTTTATCAGAACCTTTAATTGTAAAAATATTTTCCCAATTTGTTATTTCCCTTCTTTTTTTTTTTTCTTTCTGAGGATAGGGTTAAGTGACTTGCCCAGGGTCACACAGCTAGGAAGTGTTAAGTGTCTGAGATCACATTTGAACTCAGGTCTTCCTCAATTCAAGGCTGGTGCTCTATCCACTGTGCCATCTAGCTACTCCCTTGTTACTTCCCTTCTAATCTTGTTTGCATTAGTTTTGTTTGTGCAAAAACTTTTTAATTTGATGTAATCAAAATTTTCTATTTTGTGATCAATAATGATCTCTAGGTCTCCTTTGGACACAAATTCCTTCCTCCTCCACAAGTCTGAGAGATAAACTATCCTATGTTCCTCTAATTTATTTATGATCTCGTTCTTTATGCCTAAATCTTGGACCCATTTTGAGCTTATCATAGTATGTGGTGTTAAAAGTGGGTCCATGCCTTGTTTCTACCATACTAATTTCCAGTTTTCCCAGCAGTTTTTGTCAAATAATGAATTCTTATCCCAAAAGTTGGGATCTTTGGGTTTGTCAACTTGCCCTGTGTACCTAACCTATTCCACTGATCAACTAGTCTATTTCTTAGCCAATACCAAATGGTTTTGGTGACTGTTGCTTTATAATATAGTTCTAGATCAGGTCAGCAAAACCACCTTCATGTAATTTTTTTTTCATTACTTCCCTTGAAATTCTTGATCTTTTGTTGTTCCATATAAATTCTGTTGTTTTTTTTTTTTTAGGTTGTTAAAATAGTTTCTTGGGATTTGATTGGTATAGCACTAAATAAATAGAATAGTTTAGGGAGTACTGTCATCATATTATATTCTCTTGGCCTAACCAAGAGCACTCAATGTCTTTCCAATTATTTAAACCTGACTTTATTTTTGTGGCAAGTGTTTCATAATTTTGCTCATGTAATTCCTGACTTTCCTTTAGTAGATATATTCCCAAATATTTTATACTATCAACAGTTATTTTGAATGAAATTTCTCTTTGTATCTCTTGTTCTTGGATTGTGTTGGTAATGTATAAAAATGCTGAGGATTTATGTGGATTTATTTTGTATCCTGCCACTTTGCTAAATTTGTTAATTATTTCTAATAACTTTTTATTAGAATCTCTGGGGTTCTCTAAGTATACCATCATATCATCTGCAAAGAATGATAGTTTGATTTCCTCATTTCCTACTTTAATTCCTTGAATCTCTTTCTCGGCTCTTATTGCTGAGGCTAGCATTTCTAGTACCATATTGAATAGTAATGGTGATAGTGGGCAACCTTGTTTCACTCCTGATCTTAAAGGGAAAGGTTCCAGTTTATCGCCATTACATATGATGTTTACTAATGGTTTTAATTATATGCTCCATATTACTTAAAGGAATAGTCCATTTATTCCCATACTCTCAAGCGTTTTTAGTAGGAATGGATGTTGGATTTTATCAAATGCTTTTTCTGCATCTATTGAGATGATCATATGTTTTTTTATTAATTTGAATATTAATATGGTCAATTATATTAATAGTTTTCCTAATATTAAACCAGCCCTGCATTCCTGGAATAAATCCTACTTGATCATAGTGTATTATCTTGGAGATGATTTTCTGAAGTCTTTTTGTTAATATCTTATTTAAGATTTTAGCATCAATATTCATTAAGGAAACCCTTTGATCCAGCATTGCTGCTATTGGGCTTATATGCCAAAGAAATATTAAAGAGGGGAAAGGGACCTGTATGTGCCAAAATGTTTGTGGCAGCTCTTTTTGTAGTGGCTAGAAACTGGAAGATGAATGGATTTCTATTAATTGGAGAATGGTTGGGTAAATTATGGTACATGAAGTTTATGGAATATTACTGCTCTGTAAGAAATGACCAGCAGGACAAATACAGAGAGGTTTGGAAAGACTTACATCAACTGATGCTGAGTGAAATGAATAGAACCAGAAGATCTCTGTACACTTCAATGCTGCATGAAGATGTATTCTGATGGAAGTGGATATCTTCAACATAAAGAAGATCCAACTCACTTCCAGTTGATCAATGATGGACAGAAACACACAGAGAAGGAACACTGGGAAGTGAATGTAAATTGTTAGCACTACTGTCTATCTACCCAGGTTACTTATACCTTCGGAATCTAATACTTAACATGCAACAAGAAAATGGTATTTACACACATATATTGTATCTAGGTTATACTGTAACGCATGTAAAATGTATGAGATTGCCTGTTATCTAAGGGAGGGAGTAGAGGGAGGGAGGAGATAATTTGGAAAAATGAATACAAGGGATAATATTATTAAAAAATTGCTCATGCATATATACTGTCAAAAAATTTATAATAAAAAACAAAAAAAACAAACAAACAAAAATGAAATGCTAACCTCGGCAATAAGAGTCAAGAAAGAGATTAAAGGAATAAGAGTAGATAATGAGGAAATCAAACTGTCACTCTTTGCAGATGATATGATGGTATACTTAAAGAACCAGAGATTCTAATAAAAAGTTATTAGAAATAATTCACAACTTTAGCAAAGTTGCTGGATACAAAATAAATCCACATAAATCCTCAGAATTTTTATATATCAAAAACAAAATGCAACAGCAAGAGATACAAAGCGAAATTTCATTCAAAACAACTGTTGAGAGTATAAAATATTTGGGAATCCATCTACCAAAGAAAAGTCAGGAATTTTATGAGCGAATTACAAAACACTTGCCACAAAAATAAAGTCAGCTTTAAATAATTGGAAAGATATTAATTACTCTTGCATAGGCTAAGCAAATATAATAAAGATGACAATACTTCCCAAAGTAATTTATTTATTTAGTGCTATACCAATCAGCCTCCCAAGAAACTATTTTAATGACCTAGAAAAAAATAACAACAACATTCATATGGAAGAATAAAAGGTCGATAATTTCAAAGGAATTAATGAAAAAAAAGTCAGAGGAAGGTGGTCTAGCTGTACCTGATCTAAAGCTATATTATAAAGTAGCAGTCACCAAAACCATTTGGTATTGGCTAAGAAGTACACTAGTCAATCAGTAGAACAGATTATGTACACAGGAAAAAATAGGGTACAACTATAGCAATCTAGGAATTAATTATTTGAAAAAAAAAACTGTTGGGAAAACTGGAAATTAGTATGGCAGAAATTAGATATGGATCCACACTTAACACCATATACCAAGATAAGATCAAGATGGGTCCATGATTTAGGCATAAAGAATGAAATCATAAATAGATTAGAGGAACAGAGGATAGTCTACCTCTCAGACCTGTGGAAGAGGAAGGAATTTAGGACCAAAGGAGAACTTGAGATCATTATTGATCACAAAATTGAAGATTTTGATTACATAAAATTAAAAAGCTTTTGTACAAACAAAACTAATGCAAAGAAGATTAGTAGGGAAATAACAAATTGGGAAATATTTTTACAGTTAAAGGTTCTGAGAAAGGCCTCATTTCCAAAATATATAGAGAAGTGACTCTAATTTATAAGAAATCAAGGCATTCTCCAATTGATAAATGGTCAAATAATATGAACAGACAATTCTCAGATGATGAAATTGAAACTATATCCACTCATATGAAAAAGTGTTCCAAATCACTACTGATCAGAGAAATGCAAATTAAGACAACTCTGAGATACCACTACACACCTGTCAGATTGGCTAAGATGACAGGAAAAGATAATGATGAATGTTGGAGGGGATGTGAGAAAACTGGGATACTGATGCATTGTTGGAGGAGTTGTGAAATAACCCAGCCATTCTGAAGAGCAATTTGGAACTATTTCCAAAAAGTTATCAAACTGTGCATACCCTTTCATCCAGCAGTGCTACTAGTGGGCTTATATCCCAAACAATACTAAAGTTGGGAAAGGGACCTGTATGTGCCAAAATGTGGCAGCTCTTTTTGTAGTGGCTAGAAACTGGAAAATGAATGGATACCCATCAACTGGAGAATGGTTGGGTTGTTATGGAATATTATTGCTGTGTAAGTAATGACCAGCAGGATGAATACAGAGAGGTTTGGAGAGACTTACATGAACTGATGCTGAGGGAAATGAGCAGAACCAGGAGATCACTATATACTTCAACAATAATACTGTATGAAAATATGTTCTGATGGAAGTGGATATCTTCAACCTAAAGAAGATCCAATTAACTTCCAGTTGATCAATGGTAGACAGAAACAGCAATACCCAGAGAAGGAACATTGGGAATTGAATGTAGACTGTTTGCACTACTGTCTTTCTACTCAGGTTACGTATACCTTTGGAATCCATTTCTTACCGTCTAACAAGAAAATTGGATTTACACACATATATTTTACCTAGGTTATACTGTAAAACATTTAATATGTATGGGATTGCCTGTCATCTAGGGGAGGGAGAAAATTTGGAAAAATGAATATAAGGGATAATTATGTAAAAAAATTACTCGTGCATATGTACTCTCAAAAATTATAATTATAAAATTAATTAAAAATATTATTAAATAATTCAAAAAAAACTTTATTTAACTTGCTTTTAGAAATATTGTAATGAGGGAGGATTCAGAGAAGATATCAGAAAAGGACTGAAAATGTTGACTTCTGGGGATGGGACCAAGAAGAAGAGTGAAGCCAGGAAACTACTTAAGCTCTGACAGTTTCTCTCAAAAACCACATGAAACTAAGCCTATGAACACAGTCTGATGGAGTCAAACTACTCTTAAGTTAAAGATAGATTGGAAAAATCTTCAAGAAAGGTCACTCTCACTGTGGAATAAAGGATGTTCAGTCCAGCTCATACAGATTCTAGGAAAGACAGTAAAAGGTTCTTAATTGCAATAAATCAGCAACTAAGACCCTCATTCCTGACTCAATAGAGAAACAGATCAGTGGGACAGCCTCCAGGCCCATCTCAGAAGGCAAGCACTAAGAAACATGGTTGTTTCCTGAAAAGATCAGGCAAAGCTACCTACTGCAAACACAAAGGAGCTCTGTGTTCTAAGTCAAGTTTGAGAGATGCACAGAAAACTTGGGACACTGTTCCCTTTATCCAAAGAGCACAGCTCAATCACAAAAGTTAAAAAAAAAAGCTTAAACCTAAGAAAAGGAAAGAAAATGAAAAAAAATGAAAAAAGAAAAACAACAGAAAAGATGACAGGAAAATATAATAATGAATGTTGGAGGGGATGTGGGGAAACTGGGACACTAAGATGCTATTGGTGGAATTGTGAATGGATCCAACCATTCTGGGGAACAATTTGGAACTAAGCACAAAGGTCTATCAAAAGGTTCATACACTTTGATCTAGCAGTGTTCCTACTGGTTTTGTATACCAAAGAGATCCTAAAGGAGATGGAAAGCAATGCATGTGTGCAACAATGTTTGTGGCAGCTTTTTTTATAGTGGCAAGAAACTGATCCATATTCAGTTCCCACAATTCTCTCTCTGGGTGTAGCTTGCTCTCTTCATCACAACATCATTGGAACTGGAATCAGTCATCTCATTGTTGGAAAGTCACATTCATCAAAATTAATCACTGTTAAATATTGATGTTGTTGTGTACAATGTTCTCCTGGTTCTGCTCATTTTACTTGGTTCATGTAAGTCTCTCCAGGCTTTCTAAAATCATCCAACTGATCATTTCTTATAAAACAATAATATTCCATAACATTCATATGCCATAACATATTCAGCTATTCTCCAAATGCTGGGCATCCACTCAGTTTCCAGTTTCTTGCCACTAGGAAAAAGGGCTGCCACAAAAAATTTTGCACATGTGGGCCTCTTTCCTTCCTTTAAAATCTCTTTGAAATATGGGCCCAATAGAAACACTGCTGAGTCAAAGGGTATTCACAGCTTGATAACTTTTTGAGTATAGTTCTAAATTGCTCTCCAGAATGGCTGGATCCATTCACAACTACAGCAACAATGTATTATCTCCCAGTTTTCTCACATCCCCTCCATCATTCATCCTTGACTTTTCCTATCATCTTAGCCAATCTGAGAGGTGTGTAGTGGCATCTTAGTGTTGTCTTAATTAAAAGGAAATACAGTTCTCAGGATTTCTTATCTTTTTCCCTGAAATGAAATGCTCAGTTTAGTACGAGAGTTTATTCTTAGCTGCGTTCCAAGTTCCTTTGCCTTTTGGAATATCAGATTCCAGGTTCTTTGATACTTTAAGGTGGATAATCCTTATTGTAGCTCCTCTGTACTTGAATTATTTTTTTTTCTGGCTATTTCTAATATTTTTTGGTGTAATAGTCCTGAAATTTAGCCATGATATCCCTTGGAGTTGTATTTTTGGGGTTTCTTTCAGGAGGTATTCAGTGAATTCTATCAATGGCTGCTTTATCTTCCGATTTTAGAACATCAGGGAAGTTCTTTTGGATATTTTCCTGAAAGTAGTTTCTAGGCTCTTTTTTTCATGATAGTTTTCAGAATGTCCAGTAATATTTAGATTGTCTCTCCAGATCTATTTCAAAAGTCATTGCTTTCCTAAGTATTTTATTATATATATATTGGTTTTGCTTGACTGATTCTAGCAATTGCTTAGTATGCTAAATAGTTATATGCTAAATTGTTTCCCCAATATAGCTCAATAAATGGCAAGAATAGAACTAAAACTCAAGTTTTCTACATCCTAATGCTCTAACCACTAAATGACACTTTTCTACATATTTAACAATCTTGTTGCAATCCTTTTATTGGTAGTACTAGAAAGCAAAACCGATTTAAATGAAGACAATTGACAAAAGTTTCCATAATTAATTTTCTAAGGCAACAATTGTTTCAGGTAAGAAAGGGACTGTGAGAATAAGAATAAAAGGGAGAGATTGGATTGATTATTATACTTGGGCAAGTTAGCATTGTTCTTATGAGGAGGTTCAGTTCCCTTAAGGTATTTTCAAAATCAATAATTCTGATGAATCTATAACAGTAAAATAAATGAATAGGAATTCAAATTAAAATACATTGTAATTACTGAGCACTTTAGCTAAAGAAGAAATATTTTATTGTATGTTAGATAACATTGAAGTATTTTAATTTAGTTTTCTATATGCAACCTTGGTTTTTAATATAGTGCTTATTTTAC
Organism: Sminthopsis crassicaudata; assembly: GCF_048593235.1. Lineage (NCBI taxonomy): Eukaryota > Metazoa > Chordata > Mammalia > Dasyuromorphia > Dasyuridae > Sminthopsis > Sminthopsis crassicaudata. The sequence continues at coordinate 233,190,429 of NC_133619.1, forward strand.
TGTAAAATATGTCAGAAATTAAGCAGATCAGACCATTAAAATTGTTTTCCTCAAATGTTTCAAAGGAAAAAAAAAAAAGTATTATCTCAGGGATACAGTGGATAAAGCATTGGGCCTAGACAGAGGAGGACCTCAGTTCAAATTTGATGCACACACTTTCTTTTTTTTTTTTTAAATTAATAATTTTTTATTTATATATATATATATATATATATATATATATATATATATTATAATATTATCTCTTGTATTCATTTTTCCAAATTATACCCCCCTTCCTCTATTCCCTCCCCCCGATGACAGGCAATCCCATACATTTTACATGTGTTACAATATAGCCTAGATACAATACATGTGTGTGTATATCATTTTCTTGTTGCACAATAAACATTAGATTCCGAAGGTACATGCAACCTGGGCAGACATATTAGTGCTAACAATTTACATTCACTTCCCAGTGTTTCTTCTCTGGGTGTAGCTACCTCTGTCCATCATTAATCAACTGGAAGTGAGTTGGCTTTTCTTTATGTTGAAGATTTCCACTTCCAACAGAATACATCCTCATACAGTATGGTTGTTGAAGTGTATAGTGATCTTCTGGTTCTGCTCATTTCACTCAGCATCAGTTGATTTAAGTCTCTCCAGGCCTCTCTGTATTCCTCCTGCTGGTCATTTCTTACAGAGCAATAATATTCCATAACCTTCATATACCATAATTTACCCAACCATTCTCCAACTGATGGACATCCATTCATCTTCCAGTTTCTAGCTACAACAAAAAGAGCTGCCAGAAACATTTTGGCACATATATGTCTCTTTCCGCTCTTTAGTATTTCTTTGGGATATAAGCCCAGTAGTAGCGCTGCTGGGCCAAAGGGTAGCACAGTTTGATAACTTTTTGGGCATAATTCCAGATTGCTCTCCAGAATGGCTGGATTCTTTCGCAACTCCACCAGCAAATGTATTAGTGTCCCAGTTTCCCCACATCCCCTCCAACATTCATCATTATTTGTTCCTGTCATCTTAGCCAATCTGACAGGTGTGTAGTGGTATCTCAGAGTTGTCTTAATTTGCATTTCTCTGATCAATAATGATTTGGAACACTCTTTCATGTGAGTGGATATAGTTTCAATTTCATCATCTGAGAATTGTCTGTTCATATCCTTTGACCATTTATCAATTGGAGAATGGTTCGGTTTTTTATAAATTAGGGTCAGTTCTCTATATATTTTGGAAATGAGACCTTTGTCAGAACCTTTGTTTTAAAAAATATTTACCCAATTTGTTAATTCCCTTCTAATCTTGTTTGCATTAGTATTATTTGTACAGAAACTTTTTAGTTTGATGTAATCAAAATATTCTATTTTGTGATCAATAATGATCTCTAGTTCTCCTCTGGTCATAAATTCCTTCCTCCTCCACAGGTCTGAGAGGTAGACTATTTTCTGTTTCTCTAATCTATTTATTATCTCCCTCTTTATGCCTAAATCATGGACCCATTTTGATCTTATTTTGGTATATGGTGTTAAGTGTGGATTCATATCTAATTTCTGCCATATTAATTTCCAGTTTTCCCAACAGTTTTTTCCGAATAATGAATTTTTATCCCTAATGTTGGTATCTTTGGGTTTGTCAAAGATTAGATTGCTATAGATGTACCCTTTTTTGTCCTTTGTATCTAATCTGTTCCACTGATCTACCGGTCTGTTTCTTAGCCAATACCAAATGGTTTTGGTGACTGCTGCTATATAATACAGCTTTAGATCAGGTACACTTAGACCACCTACCTCTGACTTTTTTTTTTTCATTAGTTCCCTTGCAATTCTCGACCTTTTATTCTTCCATATGAATTTTGTTGTTATTTTTTCTAGGTCATTGAAATAGTTTCTTGGGAATCTGATTGGTATAGCACTAAATAAATAGATTAGTTTGGGGAGTATTGTCATCTTTGTTATATTCGCTCGGCCTATCCAAGAGCACTGAATGTCTTTCCAATTATTTAAATCTGATTTTATTTTTGTGGCAAGTGTTTTGTAATTTTTCTCATATAATTCCTGACTTTTCTTTGGTAGAGGGATTCCCAAATACTTTATACTCTCAACATTTGTTTGGAATGGAATTTCTCTTTGTATCTCTTGCTGTTGCATTTTGTTAGTGATATATAAAAATGCTGAGGATTTATGTGGATTTATTTTGTATCCTGCCACTTTGCTGAAATTTTGAATTATTTCTAGTAGCTTTTTAGCAGTCTTTGGGGTTCTCTAAGTATCCCATCATGTCATCTGCAAAGAGTGATAGTTTGATTTCCTCACTTCCTACTCTAATTCCTTGAATCTCTTTCTCGTCTCTTATTGCTGAGGCTAGCATTTCTAGTACTATATTGAATAGTAATGGTGATAGTGGGCAACCTTGTTTCACTCCTGATCTTACTGGGAAAGGTTGCAGTTTATTTCTGTTGCATATTATGCTTACTGACGGTGTTAAATATATGCTCCTGATTATTCTAAGGAATAGTCCATTTATTCCTATACTCTCAAGAGTTTTTAGTAGGAATGGATGTTGGATTTTGTCAAATGCTTTTTCTGCATCTATTGAGATGATCATATGGTTCTTATTAATTTGATTATTAATATGGTCAATTATATTAATAGTTTTCCTAATATTAAACCAGCCTTGCATTCCTGGAATAAATCCTACTTGATCATAGTGTATTATCCTGGAGATGATTTTCTGAAGTCTTTTTGCTAATATCTTATTTAAGATTTTAGCATCAATATTCATTAAGGAAATTGGTCTATAATTTTCTTTCTCAGTTTTCAACCTACCTGGTTTAGGTATCAGTACCATGTATGTGTCATAAAAGCAGTTTGGTAGGACTCCTTCATCCCCTATTTTTTCAAATAATTTATATAACATTGGGGCTAATTGTTCTTTAAATGTTTGGTAGAAGTCACATGTGAATCCATCTGGCCCTGGGGATTTTTTCCTGGGGAGTTGATTAATAGCTTGTTCTATTTCTTTTTCTGAAATGGGACTATTTAAGCAATTTATCTCCTCCTCTGTTAATCTAGGGAGCCTATATATTTGGAGGAAGTCATGCATCTCACTTAAGTTATCAAATTTATTGGCATAAAATTGGGCAAAGTAACTCCTTATTATTTCTCTAATTTCATCTTCATTGGTGGAAAGATTCCCCCTTTTCATTTGTAAGACTATCAATTTGATTTTCCTATTTCTTTTTTCTGATCAAATTTACCAAAGGTTTATCTATTTTATTGGCTTTTTCATAAAACCAACTCTTGGTTTTATTTATTAATACAATAGTATTTTTACTTTCAATATTATTGATTTCTCCTTTTAATTTTTGCATTTCAAGTTTAATTTTTGGTTGGGGGTTTATAATTTGGTCTTTTTCTAGCTTTTTAAGTTGCAAGCCCAATTCGTTAATCTTCTCTTTCTCTATTTTCTTCAAATAAGCCTCTAAAAATATAAAATTTCCCCTTATTACTGCTTTAGCTGCATCCCAAAAATTTTGGTATGATGTCTCATCATTGTCATTATCTTGGGTGAAATTATTAATTGTTTCTATAATTTGCTCTTTCACCCAGTTATTCTTTAAGATGAGATTATTCAGTTTCCAATTACTTTTTGGTCTATTTACCCCTAACTTTTTACTGAATGTAGCTTTTATTGCATTGTGATCTGAGAAGAAGGCATTTATTATTTCTGCCTTCCTACATTTAATTTTGAGATCTTTATGTCCTAATATATGGTCTATTTTTGTATACGATCCATGAACTGCTGAGAAGAAAGTATATTCCTTTCTATTTCCATTCAGTTTTCTCCAAAGGTCTATCATACCTTTTTTTTCTAATGGTCTATTTACTTTTTAAATTTCTTTCTTGTTTTTTTTGTGGTTTGATTTGTCTAAATCTGAGAGTTCAAGGTTGAGATCTTCCACTATTATAGTTTTACTGTCTATTTCTTCTTGCAATTCTCTTAACTTTTCCTTTAGAAAGTTAGATGCTATACCACTTGGTGCATATATGTTTAGTATTGATATGGCTTCATTATTTATGCTACCTTTCAGCAGGATATAGTTTCCTTCCTTATCTTTTTTAAGGAGATCTACTTCTGCTTTTGCTTGATCTGAGATAAGGATAGCTACCCCTGCTTTTTTGGCTTTACCTGAAACATAATAGGCTCTGTTCCAACCTTTTACCTTTACTCTGTATGTATCTCCCTGCTTTAAGTGTGTTTCCTGCAGACAACATATTGTAGGGTTCTGGTTTTTGATCCAATCTGCTATCCGTCTCCGTTTGATGGAATCGTTCATCCCATTTACATTTACAGTTAAATTTACTAATTCTGTATTTCCTGCCATCATATTGTCCCCAGATTATGCTTTTTCCCTTGACCCACCTGATCCCCCTCCCCGATATTTAATTTACAGACCCCCCCTTGTGACGCACAACCCTCCCTTTTTTTTTTAGTATCCCTCCCCCTTCCCTCCAAGTCCCTTTACTTATTCTCCTTTTCCTTTTCCCTTTTCCTCACCCCCCTTTTAATGAGGTGAGAAAAAATTCTCAGAAAAACAAATATGTTAATTATTTACTCTTTGAGCCTCTCCTGATGAGAGTAAGATTCACACAATGATTCTCCCCCTCACTAAGTTCCCTCAGATATGGTGTATTTTCTATGCCTCTTCCTGGGATGTAGTTTTCCTCTTTTTATCATTCCTTCCCCTTTTTCTGAAACGACCTCCTTCCCTTTACTACACCCCCCCTTTTTTTCTTTTATATCAGTAAAATCAAAATATCCTTGAGTACTTTTTATATACCCACAACAGAGTTACAGTTCTCAAGGGTTCTGTGTACCTTTTTCTGTTTCTCTTCAGTCTTGTGGATGTAGATCAAATTTTTTGTTTAAGTCTGGTTTTTTTCTTAGAAACATATAGAATTCCTCTATTTCATTGAATGACCATCTTCTTCCATGGAAAAAGATGCTAGACTTAGCTGGGTAGTTCATTCTTGCTTGAAGTCCTTTATCTTTTGCCTTACGGAATATCAGGTTCCAGGCCCTTCTATCTTTTAATGTGGAGGCAGCCAGATCTTGAGTGACCCTTATTGTGGCATCTTGGTATTTAAATTGTTTTTTTCTAGCTGCTTGCAGGATTTTCTCCTTTGTGTGGTAATTCTGCAGCTTAGCCACAATATTCCCTGGTGTTCTTTTTTTAGGGTCTATTTCAGAAGGAGTTCGATGAATTCTTTCCACATCTACTTTCCCTTCTGTTTCTATTATCTCTGGGCAGTTCTCTTTGATAATTTCCTGTAAAATAGAATCTAGGCTGTTTTTTTGGTCATAGTTTTCTGGAAGTCCAATGATCCACAGATTATCTCTCCTCTAGATCTATTTTCCAGGTCTATAGATTTTCCCAGTAAGTATTTGATGTTATTCTCCAGCTTCTCATTTTTTTTGTTTTGTTTGACTGATTCTTGGGTTCTCTGTGAATCATTCATTTCTATTTGTTCCATCCTGACTCTTAAGGAGTTATTTTCTTCTTTCACAGTTTTTAGTTCTTTTTGTAAATGCCCAATTTTGTTTTTAAATGAATTATTTTGCTCTATTGAATGTTTTTCCATTTCCCTAATTTTTTTTTGAGAATTATTTTCTTTTTCCAATTCAGAAATTCTATTTTCTTGAGACTTTTTTTATCTTTTCCAATTCAGAAATCCTACTTTCCTCTGATTTTTTAAGCTTTTCTAATTCACAAATTTTGTTTCCCTGCATCTCCTGTGAATTCTTTATTTTTTCCAACTCCAATTTCAGGACGTTGTTATTCTCTATCATAGCTTCCCTTTCCTTTCCCCATTTTTCTTCAAACTCCCTTAATTTTTTAATAGTCTCTTCAAGGAGAGAGTTATGTGATGGGGGGGCAGGAATCGTTCCCCTTTAGGTTGTTATCTGCTGTCTCTCTGCTGTTAACTTCCTCGGGGTTGGATACTTGCTCTTTCTCTGTGTAGAAGGAATCTCTGGTTTTTCTGGCTTTTTTGTTCATATTTTAAAAATCTTTTGGGGTCTGTTCCTGGGGTAGGAAATTATTTATTTACTTCTTTACCAGCTTCCTCCCAGAACAGATGGATGCAGCCATTCTAGCGCCTGAGCTAAGATAGAGCTCTGGAAGAGAGTACCCCACCCCCTCCCTGGAAGTGCCTCACAGGTGATCAGCACTGCTGTGCCCCGAGGGCGCTGTGTTTTAGCGGCTTCCCTGAGGTTGAGATTGAACAGCAAATACAGCACAAAGCCTAGCCTATGTGTCCCGGTGGGGCGTGGATGTCTGCAGCAGGTGAAGTGAAAAGCCCCTGCGCTCAAACTGGAAGTGTCTGCCAGAAACCATGGTCCCTAGTTCAAAGGTTCCGCTTCTCTGGGACTTCCTGGAGCTGAGTTCCACTCCCTCCAGCTAAGCTAGGCAGTGTGTGTTGCTGTGGGCCGTATCCGCCCACTTGTCAATCTCTTTAACTAGTTTCAGGTGGGAGCTAGAGGCCACACCCCCTGGTGCGGAGATCTGCTGAGTCACTCCCAGGGTCCTGGAAAATCCAATCTATCTGAATTTTTAAGGTATTTTAGCTTTCTCTTCTAAACTGCTATATTATAAGCAGAGAAGAGCTAACAGCCTGTGCCAGATTCCTTTATCTCAGTGTCTTCTCTGATCCCAGAGCCCTTCCCAGTGCGATCTGCACAGTATGCTAGCATCCAGCCATCTGTGCTGGCCTCTCTTCTTCCTCCCCTGGGAACTGACCTTTTCTGTTGAAACTCTAGATTCTCTTCAGCTGGTAAGTCATGCTTCCAGTCCTTGTGGTATCTATCAGTCCAAAGCTATTTCTGAGGCTGATTTATCTAATTGGTTGTGAGGGAGTGAGGACATTCACAGAGTCGTGTGTTTCTTCTCCGCCATCTTGGCTCTGCCCCTGATGCACACACTTTCTAGTAAGTCACTTAAACTTGTCTCACTTTAATCAACTATAAAATGAGAATTACACAAAATCTCCCTAATAGAGTTATTGTGATGATCAAATGGAATATGTATAAAGTGCTTAGCACAGTGCCAGCATGTAATAGATTTTATATAAATATATATTTCATATTTTAAATCTTCTCCTAATAATAATATTGACAAAATTGAAATGCATATACTTACTCTTACATATATATTGATATATATACATATATATATATATATATACATATATATATATATGTATATTATACACACACACACACACACACAAATAATCCTATTGGATTCTCACGAGAAATGGAGAAATGCATGGAAAGGGTGCTATTATCATCTCTACTGAGGCTAAGAGAGGTTAAGAGACTACCTACGGAAATACCATGAATAAATTCTTAAAGCAAGAATGAAAGATCATCTTCATTTGAATTTACACATTAAGCCATCACTTTTCTTGAAAGTGAGTGAGAGAAACAAAGTACAATGTTTTATGTTATGTTTTTATAAAATATATATTTCAGGGGGATTTAAGCAAAATAATTAGTTGAGGGTCATGATATGCAGGACTCAAATGTTTCTTTGCTCTTGATTAGCTAACATTGGATTGGAGGAGTCTTTGTATGAATGATTCTCAAGAATTATTGGTTTTGTAGTATTAATTGGAAACATTAATGAAGTTAGAATTTGGGGATAAGGGGGCTTCCTTCTTTGTTGGTTTTAAGAATGAAAGCAAAATAAAAGAAAATTATATAAGGTTACAAGATAGTAACCAATATAAAGAAGATTCTCTGAGACTGAGAATGAAAAGCCTTGCAATAGTACTTTTGATATATAAGCACTCTCTGTCTCTTTCTCTCTCTCTCTGCATTTCTCTCTGTTTCTCACTGTTTCTCTCTGTTTCTCTTTCTCTCATATCTTTTGCCCATCTAAGATATATGAATCTACATAAATCTGTCTAGTTGTTGCTTTCAAGAAACATGAGGGAATATTTGTATTGTTTACTCTGCTCACTTATCTCCAAGGGAGATCTATTCCTGCTAAGATGAGAAGAGAAAATTGGGATCACAAGACAGAGTATTCTTTTCTTCTAGGATTACTAGTCTAGAATTTTATCTATCTGGATTTTCCCATAAATAATTAATTCAGTGAAAATATTTTCAGATTCAACTTGAGCTCATGATAACTTTCTTCTTACAGGTGAAGAATATTTCAAACTACAATCCAATTCTTGATTCCATTGCCAACAAAAATAAGTTACATGAACATTACATATAGTGAATAGTAAATAAGCCCATTTTATCAAACTGAGCAAATAGAAATCAGAAAAATTGTGCATATGATAATACGCCAGGCAGTATATAAGGTGAATGTGCTCTTCTATTAGGAATGAGATGTAGATTCAGTTCAGTTTGAGGAGAGAGAGAGAGAGAGAGAGAGAGAGAGAGAGAGAGAGAGAGAGAGAGACAGAGACAGAGACAGAGAGAGACAGAGAGTCAGAAACAGACAGAGACAGCAAGGCATGCAGAAAGAAAGAAATATAGAGAGAAAGGGACACAGAGAAAGAGAGACAGAGAGACAGATATGGAAAGACCAAGAGAAAAACAGACATTGAGACAGAGATAGTGAGACACAGAAAGAGACAGTCACATAAACAGCAGAGAGAACATGAGACAGAGTGAAAGAATCAGTCAGAGACACACAAAAACAGAAATACACAGAGAGAAAGGCAGGGAGACATAGAGAAAGTCACAGACAAAAACACATAGCAACAGATACACAGAGAGACAGGGACAGTAAGATACAGAAAGAAACAGAGGGACACAGAAAGAACAGACAGAGAGACAACTCAAAGAGACATAAACAAAGAGATAGACAGAGAGAGACAGCAACCGAAACAGAGAGTGAGAAAGGGAGAGGCAGACAGGCAGAAACAGAGAAAAAAATTAGTTAGAAACAGAAAGAAAGAGACAAAGATAAAAGGTCAAACATCAATTGGGGAATGTCTGAATAAATTGCAATATATGAAAGAATGGAATACTATTGTCCTATAAAAATGAAGAACAAGCTGATTTAGAAAGGCCTAGAATGATTTATGATGAACTGATGCTGAACAAGGCAAGCAGAACCAGCAATATATTGTATATAGTAACAGCAATATTGTGCAATGATCTACTATGAAAGACTTGGTTCTTCTCAGTGGTTCACTGATCCAAGGCAATCTCAATAAACTTTGGATAGAAAACTCCTTCTTACATCCAGAAAGAGAACAACGGAAATTGAATGAAAGTCAACACATGCTATGTTGACCTCTTTTTTCTGTCTTTTTTTTTTTTTTTTTGTCTCCTATGGCTTTTCCCTTTTGTTTTGATTTTTTCTGTCCCAATATGATTTACAAATAAATGTATAATTAAAAACTAATGTACATGTATAAGCAGAAAAAATAAAGCAATTAATAAAAAAATTAAAAATTAAAACTAAATTTTAAAGAGAGGCAGAAAGGCATAGAGACAGAGACAAATACACACAGAAACAGAGAAAGAAAGAACCATAGAGAGCATGCTCATGAAAGAGATAAAGGTTATTCCTTCTCAAAGAGGACCCTGACATGAGAAAGGTGATACTATTACACGTAAGTGAATTAAATTTAAGTGAGGGAGGGCTATGCACAGGTCACTTGCCTCACTTTTCCCTTCAGAATCATGTGGGTCCAGTGGCAAGATATAAATCAAGATGACTGGAGATGACCCTGAATGAAATGGGAGACCTCTTGGCCTTTTTAAATTAAGATGTTCAAGGTCTCTGTTCAAATGAGGCTGCACCAATTTAGTGGTTAAATCTAGGTAATGGCTGAGGCAAAATATCTCTTTCATGCAGTCCAAAAAACAAAACCAAACAAATAAATAAATCAATCAAAGAGAAAAACACAGCAGTTTTTTCCTCTCTCTTCAGAAATCATTCCCTAAAGAGAATTTTCTGGAATTTGGAAGCCAAAAGTCCAAAATTTCTCCTATCTCAGACACTCCATAAGTGTATTCTTCATGCAAACATGGAGTAATGCTATTTCAATGATATGTAAATGAACTTTGAACTCCTGGTTAAATAATGTAATTCATTTTCTGTAAGAAGAGAGCAGTAGAAAGGGAAAAAAAAAACTCTGAAACTCAAAGATTCTAATAAAGGGAAAAAAATTTAATCACATACAATTATCACATATATATACACATACACATGTATTCTGTTCCATGGGAGTTCACTTCATTTAAATACATTATAATGAATAAAGATGACATTTACATTTAAAAATTCTCAGGAAAATTACCTTTATTCATATAATAAGAATATTAAGAGCCACATACTAGAAATTGCTACATGAATCATAGTAATCATTGCTTAGTAAAACTTTCAGCACTGGACAGGAAGTGCTCTGCTCTAAACAGGAAGCTGAACTAAGCAACACCTAACATTTGTGAAATGGTACTCCTTTCATCATCTATAAGGAGGAGAGGAGAAAATACTGGTCAATGCTGTAATGAAAACCTTGATGTACAGACAAGCCCCATAGTTAGCTAGAGATTTCTTGGCAAAATGGTGTAGGAGTAGAGAAGAAAAAGCCTAATTGTGATTTTCAAAAGGTTTTCTCATTAACAATAGTGCATCTGACAACAAGTTAATCCTATCCATTAAGTCTGGTGTAGTAGATAGAAAGCTGACTATAGAATCAGAATACATGCCTTCACATCCCATTTGTATGGGTTGTATTCACTTTACTTCAGTGGGATACTTACCTGTATAGTTTTGGGTAGATCATTTAATCTTCATGAAATTCATTTTTGTTTTAATGAAAATGAAGATGTTATAACAGATAGGCTCTTATGTCTCTGTTAGTTCTAAAATTTTGATTATATGATCTTATGTTCTTCTTTTGATGCCCAAAATCATTAGCTGCCAAGGTCCACATGCCATATCCTCCACACAAAATAAAATTGTTTATCATTTAAAAGACTTCCTTACAGAAATTCCATGGTAATATGACAATCAAGGAATTGCCATGATCAAATTCTTTTTTTTTTTTTTTTTTTTTTTAATACAAAATCAAATACTTTAATGAAATCAGGGAGCCGGTTAAATCTAGGTAATGACTCAGATATACCACTAAAACTGATGATGCTGTCTGTGTATGTTTCTTACATCTTCTGTTTTAACAAGCAAGCAGAATGACAAACTACTAATTCTTCAAAGTTTCAAATATCCTGAGTAGAGAATTGTGTTTTAAACCACATAAAATGCATATATATGAAACTTCTCTATTCATGAGCTGATATCCTGCAGTCAGCATTGCACAGATAAAATTATACTACTTTCAATACACAGAACTAAATACTTCACATTTTTAAATCAGAATTCTCTACACAAGTTTTAAGTTGACAGAATTCAAGTTCTGAATTTTCAATATAATAGCTTTAACTTGTATTAAACATATGTTTATTTACAATGTGGATAAAGTATAAGGGTACCTAGTAAGGCCATATTACCTTATTGTACTGTAAACACTGCAAAATATATACACAAGTACAACCTAATATAGGCAGAAGTTCTGAAAATCACTTTTCTTGGTTTAACGTAATTGAGTTTCAATATGGGGGGAGGGGGGGATACAGCTTGTAGTTAGCACCAAGCTACACCCATAGTTTAATTAAATAAGCATTTGAGCATTCTTCCAGCTCCATCCAGAAGGGCTGTTCGGTCAGAGTAGAACAAGGAAGAGGTTTGCTCTCAACCTCCTAGGAGGGGCTGTGGCTGCCCATCCGGCTGTTCTAGGACTAACACTTGTTACAGGGATGGACCCAGCGCTAACTTCCAAGGACAAGCCCAGATGCCCAACTGGACAGTTGTTGGGGGAACAAAGCTGTCTACCTGATTCTAGCTTCAGTCTCATTACCATGTCCATTAAATGACCATTTCCCTTTAAATTCATGCTTAACAAGTCGAGGAACAAATAAAGCAGAGATGATCATGGTCACGTCGGCCCAGACACCAACTCACCCAGGTTATGGGAAACAAGAAGGAAGCCGAGGCCCTGTCTACATCCAAAGGGAGAAGGAACCACACCTGTTGATGTCCCTGCAGGCCTCATCTCCTGTGTCGACTGTGTCCAGGGTATTCTCACACATAGTGATGGCCAGTTCGCTCATAAGAGCCAGAACGTTCCGGCCTCTGATCCCTATAGTAAAGACTCTTCTTCTTGTACTCCCCAGAATTATCTGAGCATTCCCTGGATCAGCTTCTAGAACGGGACAAGTTCCGGCTCTGAGAATTACGGGGTTTCTGGGCGGAATACTTACAGTCCTTTGATTTTTTGTAGTTCCTGATCTTCCAGCCCTTGTAAGAACCACCATAGTTGGCCTGTCTGGGGGGATAATCGCTGCAGCTCCGGGAGCAGCTCTGAGACTTTGAACCACTGGATGTTGAACAGCTTTCGCTTTTTCTCCTCTTGGGAGACACGGATCTGGACTGCGATCAGGAGTAGCTCTGATCCTGGCTTCCGCTGCGACTTCGACTCTCGGCCTTTTGGCAATCCATTCACTGGACTATTGGATTTGGTCCTCTTGGCACCCTCCATTTTTCTTTTGGAGTTCTTCATTGCTTGCACAGAAAGTGGGGAAGGCTTTTCCCTTTGCTATCTTTGGGGGATTCTATTTTAGGAACGGGGAAAAGCCCGATATGTTGTCTAAAATGAGAGTTCCATTCACCAAACAGACCTTTAGCTTGGGCTTTTGCCTCTTCAATGGCATGCTTTTTCTTTTCAATTTCATTTTCTAAATATGTCAGGTCAACCTTTTTTCTGAGTATAGAGCAAAAAAAAATTTTAAGCAGATTTCTTGGATCTCTTCCTCAGATGCTTCAAACAAGAGAAACCAATGGGGACGATTAGGAAGAGGAATCTCTAACCTTCTAGCAGTTAGATAAATGCAAGCACAGGCAAAGCTCTCTGGCTGGAATCTTACAAAGACATATGTTCCATGAGGTCTGGACCAGGTGTTGATTACGCTCACATTCTAACACCTGAAGGTACATAACGGTCTTATGAAGGTGCTTTACATGGACACAGAACCCCAGCTCCTTCAAAACTCTTCTCTCATCCTTTATAATTTGGTTCTTCAAATTAACATAATCCTGATCCAAGAGCAGAGGTACAGGTTTCTTTTTCTCCCTCAAATGCCGAAGTCGATGAAACACATTAATTATGTCCCTTATCCATCTTGGAGCCTATTCTATTTTGGAGGCCAGATGAACACAAGCCATTGACACATGTTCCATGGAATGCTTCACAAAGGATTTAGTATAAAAGAATCATGGAAAGGATTGTAACTGTAAAGTTCCTGATTGTCTCTTAGTTATAACCCTTCTCTGGGAGAAGATCTCCTTTTTGTAAAATCTTTTCCTCTGTGAGCTGGTTTCTTGGGAAGCTTCTGGAGCCTCCAGCCAGACTCTCTCCTTCCAGACCACTGTCTAAACTCCCAGTCAGACTGTTCTCCAGGCTCAATGTTGCCTCTTTTATCCTAGAAGATAATGGGCATGTGAGAACTCAGGGGCTTGTGGGAAAATACTTTAACCAATGAACTTGCTCCTTTTAAAGGGACTTGTGAGAACTCAGGGGCTTATGGGAAAATACTTCAACCAATGAATTTGCTCCTCTTAAAAGTGCAAACTCCTTTAAACATGTAAACCCCTCCCCAGAAGTCCAAAGGTGCAAATTCCTTTAAAAGGACTGAACCAAAGGTGTGAATTCTGATCTAGAGAATTGTTGTAAGATTAAATCAGTCATACTGAGTTATTACCTTATAATCCTAACAGAAACAACACCTGCCCTGTAGCCATGGCCACCTATGGCAGGCATAGCAAGATTCCGGCTGCTTGGATGAGCTCACAACCCACGACTAGCAGACCTGTTTCGGTGTCATGGTCCAGGCCACTTGACATGGGTGTGAAGCACAGCTTGTCGTGGGGCAGCAGGCATTTCTCCAGCATGATGATCATGCCGGAGTGCAGCCGATCCCCGATCAGCACGCCCGGGCCCAAGACTCCAGGGGCTACTGCCACCGCTGCCCCGATGGCTCCCAAATCCACCATGGGAGTCGCCACAGCCGGGGCTCCTGCAGCTACTGCCCCCGCTGCCATCTTGAGTCTTCTTCTTGCTTCTCGCCATTATCAAATTCTTATGTGTATATATTTATGCTTTTATTTTAGTTTATGGTTGGGTGCTAAACATTACCAAAATTAATTTTAGGGCTATATCATAACTCTTGTGCTTTCAATTATTTTCCCTTAATGTTTTGGATGATCGAGTATGATGAGCTTTATATTGCACATTTGTACCTCCTTGGTACAGAATACATGTGTTCATATAAACATATGTACACATGTATGTGTGTTATGGGCCAGAACTTTTGTATTTGAAACAAGGATTCTTACAAAGTGCTAACTCAATGGAACTGATGAGACAATGATTATCTAGTTTAGCATGGTGCTTAATAGTTCTCTAGTTCAGTATGACTGATTTAATCTTACAACAAATAATGGTTCCATAGTGATATAATGACTAGTTTATACTCAGTGTAGAGCATATAAACTGGGACAAACTCAGCGGGGGGAGAGCCAGATTCACTCACTTCATCTCACACCACTGTGGTGGAAGGCCTGTCTTCCTTCATTTCTCCACTGAGTCCAAGGCCTGTCTGAGCCAGAGACACACTCAGAAAAGGGACTGAGAGACAGATTCATTCCATTGTCCACCTTTGTGGTGGCTAGAGGCTGAAGCACAAGCCCTGGGTCTCAGAGAGATTCATTCCATCTTCATAAGCCTTGTGGTGATTGGCCTGGCCTCCTGCACTTCTCCACTGAAACCAAGAGGACTACTGAAGGACCTCCAGAAAGCAGCTGAAGCCCCAGGCAAGGAGACACGATTTTGAAGGAGATAATAAAGGATTTGGACTTTTAACACCTGGCTACTTTTGTAGTGATTACTAAACTGAAAGGAAGACTGCTCCAAGACCCCCAGGAAACCACGAAGAACACTACATATATGTATATTTGTATAACTATAGATAACAAAATTGTCATTTCTATATAAAGTCATTTCTTCCTTTTTTAGGATCTTTGGACCTTTTTCAATTCAACTTAATTGAAAATAAATAAAATGTCCCCAAGGAGAACTTGACAAAGGGAGATTTCTCATGTATTATTTAGACAATTGATACATATCATGTGTGAGTTAAAATTATTTAATTCTAGATTCAAATGTAGTTTCATCTAGTTTTTCTAATTCAGTCACAAATGCTTTCTATACCTGCTATATTACAAATATTCACCAACAATAATGTACTGCTTTATCTTTTTACAAATAACAATAGTTCCTTGTGGTAGGTCACACATTCTGTACCAACTCACAACATCCCTGTTTTCTTTCAAACTCCATACTCTCTAAAAATTAGTATGTTGTTTGTAGTTGGATATGTATACCTGTCCATATGCATTTTAGTCCTCTTTATTTTTCCCAAATCTTTAAAGAATTTGGTTCTTACTGAAAGCCTAGGATTAGACTATCTTGGAATTCTTTAGCATGTACCTGGTATTTGCTATAATAGTAAGAGATCCTTTCATGTGAAAGTTCAAATGCTGTTTAATCAACTTCCTTACAAAAAGAAACCAAGGTAGAAAGGCATTGCTGGAAAAATTATAGGAGGGCAGAGAGCAAAAGCAGATTCCCTATCTCTCTACTTCCCTTTTATTCCATTTCCTTCTCCTACTCTCACTCCAAAATATTTTCCATCTCCAGAGGTAGAGCTCTGAAAATAAACGAAGGACTTTATTCACCAGCAGTAATTTCCACATTCTAGTCACAAAGAGTAGCTACAGGGAACTGATTTAAAATATCAACAATGCATTAAGATTGAGCCTAAGTATTGTAGAGACATACATGGAAGTTAAACTAGAATATTTGTAAGGAATTTTTAGTTATTCCACCAGTTATATAGTATTCCATCAGTTATATATCACAAACAGATGAGCCATTACTAAATTGATAGTCATCCCCTCAATTTCCAATTCTTGATGTCCAAAAAAAGACCTGTTATCAATACTATTGTACCTAGAAATCCATTTCTTTTTAAAAAGTCTCTTTTGATATATAGACCTAGCAATGGTATTAGTAGATCAAAGGAAATGCTTGGTTACATAGCTTTTTAGGCAAAGCTTCAAATTGCTCAAGAACAGAAGTGGGGGAAGTTTTGTTGTTTTTTTTTGTTTTTCCCTGCCAAGAACAATTTGGATATTTATAACACTTTGGGGCCATACAAAATTATCAACAATTAGAACTCAAGCAGAGGGAAGTTGTTGTTCCTATATCTCATCTCATCCAATTCATCATCACCTGCAATTGCCTTAGCAAATAATTTCATGGGCCTTATATAGCCACAGACTGGGTGTTTCCTGCCCCTACTCTACAGAATGATATAACTAATTTTATAAAGAGATACTTTAAAACACTATAATAAAATATGTGGAAATGCTTCTGTATTTCCATTTTGTAAAAATGATAAATTTTGTTTATGTTTAAGTAAAGTAACTGTTAGAAGAATTATGGGGAATGATAATTTCCATGAAGTTACACATATGAGAGTTAAGTTTGAGGTATATATACATTTTTTTCAATTAAAAGTGTTCTGAATTTAAAAATAAAGATGCATGATCCCCTAAACCAAATTTGTTATTTATCTTAAACTTTATATCAATTTTATATCAATTACTCTTATATATATTGAAATAAAGTTTTAATTGAATTCTTTATATTTTTGTTCTCTAAGTATTTCTATATAAACCACTTTACATAAATATCAGAAAGAAATCTTCATTTATTCCCTTCCCCCAGCCCATCTGCCTCATCTCCTCTCCTTTATCACAATATGCCCACTTTCCACATACACATATAAAAAAGGAAAGGAAAATTTAAAAATCTTGTTCACCAAAATCTAAAAATCCACCCCCAATCCATCTGGCCTTTAATCCTACATTAAAGTCTTTTAAAATTTGTTAATCTAGAGCTGGGATATAGAATATACCTAATCTGTCTTTACCTCATCCCAACATCAAAATGTAAAATGGATAAAGAGCTAACTATCAATATAGATTTTCCAAATCATGAAATTTTGAATTAACCAATACATCATAATTAATCATATTAAATTAAAATAGATTGAAATAACATGATACAAATGAGAGATAGCAGTATATAATATAAAGTCTCTTTTTCTGAAAGCTTTCTTACATTATGAAACTCAGGTCAGAAAGTCCTAGGTTTCTTTCTTATTTCTAATCCATATTTCTTCCCTGGCCTTTGGAATGTATGTAGTCTTATATTCCAAACTAATCTCTAAGGACATTAAATTGGAGAATAATTGTTAAATGTATTCATACAAAAGGTTTCCTTATCCATGAGTTCCTTAAACCAAAGAAATAATAGATGTATATTTCATAATCTGAAATTTTTAAAAGTATGTATATTTGTATACATCTGTGAATATATAATTATAGATAAATCTGGATAGTTTGTTGTTGTTCAGGCATCCTCTTGTCTTCCTGACCCTGTTTTCACTTTTCTTAGCAAAGATATTGGAGAAATCTTCCATTTTCTTCTCCAACAGTTTAAGGCAAACAGAGATTAGGTGATTAACTCACCCAAGGCCACAGAGATAGTTTTTGAAGCCAGATTTTAACTGGGTTCTTCCCGACTCTGGGTTTGATATTTTTTTTTTCATTGAAGAAAGTAGATAACTCAAATCTAGATCAAAACCTTTCTCTTTATATCTATCTATATCTTTATAGAAAAATGTATGAAAAAAAGATCTATATGTCTTTATATGTATGGTATATGTATATATTCCTCAGTATTAAATATGTTTGAAATATAGATTTTTCAGAGCTCAATTTGTTTTTCATCTATCTAATACAATTCATATCCACTAAAAATTTACTGCAATACATCCAAAATATGATTAATGAACATTGAAGAAGAAGCTGTCATTTTATGAGGTACTCCAGTCATTACATCTAGAATTTTAAAAGCTTTGGAAATTTTTTCTCCTGTGAGCAAAACTGAATCTCTCTCTCTCTCTCTTCCACCCTCCTTCTCTCTCTGTCTCTGTCTCTGTCTCTGTCTCTCTCTCTCTCTCTCTCTCATATCACCTCTGTCTCTTGCTCTCTTTGTCTCTCTATTTTCTCCTCTTTATTTGTCTCTTTCTCTGACTCTCAATATATGTGTATATGTAAATCAAAAAATTGATTTATATGGGTAGTTGAGATATTCAGTGCATAGATTGCCAACCTTGGAGTAAGGAGAACCTGAATTCACATCAAACTTCAGACACTTAAAATTGCATGGCCCTAAACAAATCATTTAATTTAGTTTGCCTCAATTATTCATCTGTAAAATGACCAAGAGAAGGAAATAACAAACTATTACAGTATCCTTGCCAAGAAAACAACAAGCTGGATCATGAAGAGGGGTATATACCTGAAGTATTGCACAAAAACAAAGGTTGGTTTACAGATTTATTTGCTACTCTCATCTATTATTTGCTTATAAAATTCTCTTCTGTAGTTCTAAACACAAATCTGTTTAGCCTTTTATTTCCTCTTAGAAATATATTCCACATTCCTTTAACTACTCCTCCTCCTCAATGACTTCACATGTTCATAAAATTTAATCATCATTATTATTTATGTGATCTAGAATTTAAATATCAAAATATCAAATCCTTGGTTTTTTCATGAATTGTAGTCCAATATTAAGAAATGTATATTTTGTATTTTGAACTGTAGATGTTATGAGGATTTCACATTCAGTGTATCCAAAAGAAAAATTGTTAATATTATATTTCCCACAAATCCTACTTCTAATTTCAAGCCACCAAACTTTGTTATCCTTAAACATTTCAGTTCCTTTTGTATTTTTAGTATTTCCACTAACATTCTTATATAAAAAAGCTACATGCCTATAGTCATCTTCTTTTACCTTACCATTCATAAATCTTCAGCATAATTTTTCCTTTTTAATTTATATCAGTTACACATTTTTGTTTATATATATATATATGCTGTCTTCAGAGAATTCTCATTTTTACTTTTTAATAGATTAATCTTTACTTGTCCTTTTAAATTTTTATTCTTGAAAGTCTTTTAACCTTCCTACTCTGGCTTAATCTTTACAATTTTATTTCATAGCAGTGGTAATAAAAGGAAATTTTATATCTTTAGAGGCTTACTTGAATAAAAGAGAGAAAGAGAAGATCAATGAATGAAGTGGGCTTGCAACTTAAAAAGCTAGAAAAAGATGAGATAAAAAACACCAATCAAACACTAAACTTGGAATTCTGAAATTGAAAAGAGAAATTAATATTTAAAGTTAAAAAATCTATTGAATTAATAAATACAACTAAGAGTTGGTTTTATGAAAAAACCAATAAAATAGATAAACATTTGATCAATCTGATTAGAAAAAGGAAAGAGGAAAATCAAATTGTTGGTCTTAAAAATAAAAAGGCAAAAATTTGCACCAATGAAGAGGAAATTTCGAGCAATAATGTGTTACTTTGCCCAACTTTATGCCAATAAATTTGATAACCTAAGTGAAATGGATGACTACCTCCAAAAATATGGGCTTCCCAGATCAACAGAGGAGGAAGTAAATTCCTTAAATAGTCCCATTTCATAAAAAAAAAAAAAAAAAAAAAAAAAAAAAAGAAATAGAACAAGCTATTAATCAACTCCCTAAGACAAAATCCCTAGGACCACATGGATTAACATGTGAATTCTACCAAACATTTAAAGAAAAATTAACCCCAATGCTATATAAACTATTTGAAAAAATTGGAAATGAAGGAGTCCTACAAAATTCCTTTTATGACACAGACATGGTACTTATATCTAAACCAGATAGGTTGAAGAGAGAAAAAAAAAAGTTATACACCAATCTCCTTAATGAATATTGATGCTAAAATCTTAAGTAAGATATTAGGAAAAAGACTACAGAAAATCATCCCCAGGATAATACACCATGACCAAGGAGGATTTATACCAGGAATGCAGGGCTGGTTCAATATTAGGAAAACTATTAGTATAATTGGTCACATTGATAACTAAATTAAGAAAAAAAATATGATCATCTCACTGGATGCAGAAAAAGCATTTGATAAAATCCAATATCCATTTCTATTAAAAACATTTGAGAGTATAGGAATAAATACACTTTTCCTTAAAATAATCAGTAGCATCTATTTAAAACCATCAGTAAGCATCATATGTAATGGGAATAAACTGGAACCATTCCCATTAAGATCAGGAAAGAAAAAATGTTGCTTACTATCACCATTACTATTCAATATTGTATTAGAAATGTTAGCTTTAGCAATAAGAGTTAAGAATGAGATTAAAGGAATTAGAGTAGGTAATGAGGTAACCCAATTATCATTCTTGGCTGATGATATGATGGTATATTTAGAGAACCCCAGAGGTTCTACTAAAAAGCTATTAGAAATAAGCCACACCTTTAGCAAAGTTGCAGGATACAAAATAAACCCACATAAATCATCAGCAGTCTTATATATCACTAATAAAATCCAACAGTTAGAGCTACAAAGAGAAATTCCATTTAAAGTACCTACCAATAGTATAAAATATTTAGGAATCTATCTGCCAAGGGAAAATCAGGAATTATACGAGCAAAACTGCAAAACACTTTCCACACAAATAAAATCAGATGTAACCAATTGGAAAAATATCAAATGCTCTTGGATAGGGTGAACAAATATAATAATGATAAAAATGCTATCTAAACTAATCTATTTAGCACTATACCAATCAGACTCCCAAAAACCTATTTTAATGACCTAGAAAAATAACAATCCTATACATATTAAATGTGTTACAGTATAACCTAGATACAATATATGTGTGTAAATCCAATTTTCTTGTTGCATGTTAAGAATTGGATTCTGAAAGTATAAGTAACCTGGGTAGAAAGACAGTAGTGCTAACAGTTTACATTCAATTCCCAGTGTTCCTTCTCTGGGTGTAGCTGTTTCTGTCCATCGTTGATCAACTGGAAGTGAGTTGCATCTTCTTTATGTTGAAGATATCCACTTCCATCAGAATATATTTTCATACAGTATTGTTGAAGTATATAGTGATCTTCTCGTTCTGCCCATTTTACTCAGCATCAGTTCATGTAAGTCTCTCCAAACCTCTCTGTATTCATCCTGCTGGTCATTTCTTACAGATCAATAATATTCCATAACCTTCATATGCCATAATTTACCCAACCATTCTCCAATTGATGGACATCTATTCATTTTCCAGTTTCTAGCCACCACAAAAAGAGTGGGCAGTAATGGATTGAACCAGCTATACCCAGTGAAAGAACTCTGGGAGATGACTATGAACCACTACATAGAATTCTCAATCCCTCTATTTTTGTCCGCCTGCATTTTTGATTTCCTTCACAGGATAATTGCATACTATTTCAAAGTCCAATCCTTTTTGTACAGTAAAATCACTGTATGGACATGTATACATACATTATACTTTAACATATTTAACATGTATTGGTCAACCTGCCATCTGAGGAAGGGGGTGAGGGGAAGAAGGGGAAAAATTGGAACAAAAGATTTTGCAACTGTCAATGCTGAAAAATTACCCATGCATATAACTTATGAATTAAAAGCTATATAATAAAAAAGGAAAAAAAAATTAAAAAGAAAGCATATCCTCCCAAAAAAAGAAAACAAAACAAAAAAAAAAAAAACCTTTTTACATCTCAATTTATTCAGCCATCCCTCAATTAACAGGTACTTAGTTTTTTTGTTGTCACAAAAAGAGCACTTAAAAATATTCTTGAACATGTTCCTTTCTCTTTATGATTTATTTGGGAAAAAGATGCAGTAGGAACACTGCTGGTTCAAAAAGTATGCATACTTTTATAGCCCTTTGGGCATAATTCAAATTTGTTCTGCAGAATGCTTGAATTATTTCACAACTCCACCAGCAATGTATTAATGCCCCAGTTTTCCCACATCCTCTCAAACATTTATCATTATCATTTTCATTCTTCTTAGTCAATCTGAGAGGTCTGAAGTGGTAACTGAGTGATATTTCAATTTACATTTCTCAAATCAATAATGATTTAGATGATTTTTTCATATGACTATATGGCTTTTATTTCATCCTCTAAAAATTGTCTGTTCATATCATTTGAACATTTATGCATTGGGGGATATTATTTCTTAAAAAGAAAATTTTAAAAATTGCACTCAGCAAAAAGAAACAAATAAAATACTGTTTTTCCCCTAAAAAGAGGAAAACAAGGCATTGATTGCATGGATTTATAAATGGTTTATACAGGTTTTTGATTGAAATAATAGAACATGTATCACATAATGTCTGTTTGTACTACTCGTTTGATACCTTTTAAACATTATTTTTTCTAAAATATATAGTACAGGAGATGTGGGAAGACTGGAACACTCATACATTATTAGTGGAATGATGTTAAAGGAGGAATATGATATTATATTCATAAAACAATATCCATTAAATTATGTAATTAATAAGTAACAAAAAACAAAAACACTTAGGCTCAAGAAATGATGAGAGTCTTACATATATCCCCTGAATTATATTGCAATATAGTAAGTATAATTCTCATCTAATTCTCATCTAATAATATTTATTCAGTCTTTACTTTTCTTGTCCTCTTAATATTCTATTGATTCCCTCTTCTCCTGGATACTCACTCCTCTAGAATTTTGTGACACTATTCTGTTCTTCCT
The DNA here is from genome assembly GCF_048593235.1 of Sminthopsis crassicaudata. Taxonomy (NCBI): domain Eukaryota; kingdom Metazoa; phylum Chordata; class Mammalia; order Dasyuromorphia; family Dasyuridae; genus Sminthopsis; species Sminthopsis crassicaudata. The sequence goes on from NC_133619.1 coordinate 233,213,322, forward strand.
GTCTGACCACTTAGTAAAATCTATGTCTGAATATTTTTCCAAATCAGCCCACTAAAGGTACCATATCTCTGCCATATACACTTATCCTCTTCAATATAGTAAGTGTCCACCTGAAATAAAAATTAGGGATCCTTGAACATACATGGTTATTACTCCTGGTCTTATATTGACTTATAGTATTATTCTGTTTTATATATGTCTTTTTTGAATTAATTAATTTATTAACTTAATTTTTAATGTATCAGTACATTAAAATAAAATAGGAACTAGATACTATAATTTAAATTTAATTTATTTATATTCAATCTTAAATTAAAATACAACATGATGTAACTTTTTAAGGGAAAAAAAAACAAAAGCATAAATATAAAATTTTGGATAACAGTCCCATTTTCATATAAACAACTTTGACTAATACACTTTGGTCAATTCTATGGCATATTTATTTCCCTCATGTAGGCATAAGTCTTGTGAAGACAACTTCCCAAACTAAGGCCATCTCTGAATGATGTCTTTTTGTAGCAGTAATATTATATTGGATGCTTGTTTTTCTACTAAAAATTATTTTTACACTAAAAGAAGTTCTTCCCAATAATTTCAATGTGGAAATTATAAAATGTAACCTAACTTAACTAATCTTATTATCCAGTATTTTTATACTTTATTCTCCTCCAGTATAATGCAGTGAAATCAACTCTCTCTGAAATTTCTTCTGTGCTAAGGACAAGTCTTCTCGTCATTAAACCAAATATGAACTTCCAACTGGGTGCAAATCAGGTAGCAACAATTTGGGACCTGACTTGTATACTCTTTAGACATTTTTAAATGCCCCATTCTTATATGTTATTTTCTATGTCTTGCCTTATTTCCCTGTGCTTTGTGGGTAGTAACAGATAGTGAGGCTTAGGGATTTCTGTTTTCCAGAATGATGATAGCCAGATTTCAGTAACGATATCTGGAAAATAGTAAGCATAGTAAATATTTGTTCATTGGCTCTGATTGCTCATGGGGAGAGAAAAGTTTCTATTAAACACAAGCTTGAACATAGCCTGATAGGTTACTAATATTGTAGTTTAAGCGTATTTTTCAGTAACATTCTTAAAACATTATGCAGTGGGGCCTAGAAGATTGCCAGTATCATCTTCTATTTCATAGCGTGGAAAAGGGTGAAAGCTGATAGTGAAACTTCTCTCTATTGCTTTTATCATCCTTTCAATGTCATTGGTATAAGGAGTTCCAAAGAAGGAAAATCCTTCAAGAAATGCAAATAACTACTGAGATGTTTAGTGACACTGTACCTATGGCCATAAAGTTAGTGTATGTCAAAGATTTTACTTGAACCACATTATTCCTATTTCTGATGTTAGTTATCAATTTATTAGGTTTTTTCCTCCTTTTCCTTATTCCTTCCTTTCTTTTACCCTCCCTCACCTTCTCTGTTATTTCTTCCTTGCCTCCTTCCTTCCCTCTCTCTCTCTCTCCCTCCTTTCCTTCATTCCTTCCTTTTTTCTTCCTTCCTTCTTTGCATTCAGTTTTTGTTAATATTTTCCTATTCGATATAGCTTATAGTTTTTTTTTTCTTTCCAATGCCCTAGCAACTTGTAACTTTTGTTTTCTAAATGGAACAGATTGCTTTATCAATAGTTCCTAATTACAATACAATTTAGTCCAAATGCAACATTGTTTAAAAAAATAATTAGGAAAAGTTTTTGAACAGATTAAAATCTGATGATATGATCTAAATAATAAATCCAATGGATTGAAAGCATAGAAGCAGAGAAAATAAAATGCCAAATGTTCATGTGAGGGAACATACCAATACTATAGAAATGATTATAAAATAATTAAAATTTATAATTAAAATAAAAGTAATTTGAAAGCAAAAGGATTTTTCTCTTGTGGCTGTGATCAAGTGCAGTCCACAGATAATTCACCTCTCTTTTATAAGTTTTGATGATTATAGCTTTTTCTAAAAATAAAGACTGTTTTAGTGACTTAGATAAATTTTCTTTTTAAAAATTCCATTTGAAGCCATCATTTCAACAATGGAAAATTACACAGAAATAAATTTTTAGTAATAAAAATTATGTTAATGAAAACTGTTACAAAAACATGAAAATCTGGGCAGCTAGACTGCACAGTAGATAGAGCACCAGCCCTGAAATCAGGAGAACCTGAGTTCAAATTTGACCTCAGACACTTAAAGCTTCCTAGCTGTGTGATACTTAACCTCAATTGCCTCAGGGAAAACAAAACAAACAAACATGAAAAGCCCAGACAAGTATCTATTATAATCCAATATTCTTGGTATTGTCTCTCATCTGTCTTCTACCTATGACCATTATGCTTAAAATACCAATCATCTACCCTCTTTAATTCTACTTTATAATAATTTATTCATCAAAACATTGATGTTATTTTCATAATAAGTTTATATATTTTTTTGTATTAATTCATTTGATTATTTTGCCCCCTTTGTAATTATCTTACCGTGGACTCTGCAATGCTTTGTCAAGTTAGACTATTGCAATTATTTTAATGAAACTTCTCACTCCAATTTATCATATATGTTATTGCTATATTGATATCTTTTTTAATGAACATCTTTGAATGCTATATTGATATCTATTTTAATGAACATCTTTGAATATAGGTTTTTATTCCTATTAGGGTATAAAGAAGCTCTTGGTGCTTGTTTATTTTTTCAATTAAATAACTGTGATATATTCATATAGCTACCTTGTGGCCTGGATAGCACCTGACCATTTTCAGTAGTAACAGATAAGTATTGTCCAAATATATCTTAAACTTATTAGCTTGCTAATACTAATAATAGTAACAGTAGAAATAACAGTAATAAAACAATAAAAATTTAATACTTTTTAGGCATTTTTATCTTATTCATAAATAGTTGGTAATGTAAATCTAAATAAATTAGTCCCTGTCTCTTAAAAGAGAAGAATCTGAAGATTAGTCAGATTGGATTGGACACAGTCACATAACTGGTAAGACTAGATGATGGATTTGTATATACCTTATGTTTCTCTAAATCCAAGACTTCATGCTACTTTTCAAATATTGTAATCTTTTATATTATTTTATATTATATATATTTATATATATATATATAATTATATTATATTATATATTATATTAATTATTTTATATTATATATTATTCTTAACATCCTAACTTATTAAGGGCTTGTTTTTTCTTAAAATCTCTGGCTGGCCCTGGAGCATTTCCTAGACATATACTGGGAATCCAGAGTAGGATTTAATTTATTGGTAAACATAGTCATGTTTAGAGAATATGGTACAGTGAATCCAGTTGTAGAAGGCAAGAATTAATTGGGGAATCTATGTCCTCCCAGAAGGGATCCTGCATACCAGAGAATTGTCTTAAAATGAGAGAAAGAGAGACAGAGACAGAGAGAGAGACATACAGACAGACACAGACACATAGAGAGACAGACAGACAGAAGCTGAGAGAGACAGAGACAGAAGGAGAAACAGAGGAAGAGACAGAGTGAGAAAGACAGAGATGAGACAGAGACAAAGACAGAAAGAGAAACTTAGAGAGAGGGAGAGGAGAGAGAGAAAGAGAGAGAGAGACAGAGAGAGAGAGAGAGAGAGAGAGAGAGAGAGAGAGAGAGAGAGAGAGAGAGAACAAATACTACCAATTTGTGCAATTTGGGTCTTTGTGTGTAAGAAATGATGTCTTAGGGATGGGCTGCTTAGCTAGAAGAGGAAAAACAAGATCTTGCTATCCATGGTGTACATATGGTGGTGAATTCTAAGAAAGAGTGTGCTCTTATATAAATTCCCCATTCACAATGTTTTAAAGGCATGTATAGAATAGCTCAGGATTGCATATCAAGTTATGGGTTAGAAATTATAGTATATAAATGATATTTACTCTGCAATCATATTTCATATCAAAGGGATATGTCATATAAATGGATATTTCCACTTAACCAAGAGTTTTGTTTTTCACTCTTCATGTATTTCTTTGAGAATAAACAGAAGAGATTTGTCAAAGCCATATTTTCAGAAAATTTCTTCAAAAAGCATTAGTTCTCTTTGGTTTCTGTCACTCCTTAGGTAGCTAGATAGAACATATTTCCTACAGTTTTCCTTCTTGCTTACTTGCAAATTAATACATTTCAGGAACTTTTCTCAGAACTTCCATCTTTCCTGCTATTATAAGGACAAGGAATATTTCATTTAGGCAAATACTTAAGAGATTAAGTAAGGAAAAAAACCACATATACTTACACAAAAAGACAATTCCAAAAAGCCATCCCACAGTTCTACAAAGACATATCCCAAAGACTGAAAGCACAGAATTCCTAGAATTAATTGGTCCTACCTGAACCTTCTAGCTAGAAGTTTTAATGAAATGCTTTTCCACAAGGACTTCTCTGAGCAGAGCTAGTGGAGTGTTCATAAAACTATCATCAGAATTTCTGTATTTTTGAGGGATAATTGCCTTTACTAATTACTAGGTCACTATAAATCCAAGTCATTGTGCCAAGTGACTGTTGGCTCTTCTACCTTTCATTCTTCAGATCTCTGTTGTTAATCCCCAGACTCAGTGATCAACCTTGATAAATATGTGGCTAAATCTAAGCATACATAAATTCTTCAGTCCTTGTGAAATATGTTTGTTTTTAAGCTCTGGAAAATTTTTTCTTTGTCAAATCTGATAAATTTAAATAATTAACACATAAATATAGTGGCAAAAAAGCATAAAATCTATATAAAATATAAAATCAGTTGCATATTTTCAAAAATAGACTGATATTGAAGAAAAGATTTAATATAGTTAAACTACTATTTAAATATTCTTCTCTTTATAGAAAATGTAATTCTATGCATAAAAAACTAAAAGATTATAATTATGAGTTTCATATTTAGGTTAGATGTATATAAACATGAGAAGGTAATTCATTTTCTCTTATCTTTTTTCCTGATATTAGAAAATTATAATAAATAACAATCAATTACTACTTGGGAGGGAAAATAAGTTTGAATAGGAATTAATCTACATTTCCAATAATAATATTGCTTTCCTATTCCTCTTAACAGTTCTCATCTTTGGGGTCAGAGAGAAAATGGTGAAGAAGCCTATATTTTTGGAGGCAGTCCTCCATTTCACTTAGGTTATCAAATTTATTGGCATAAAGTTGGGCAAAGTAACTCATTATTTCTCTAATTTCCTCCTCATTGGTGCATAGTTCCCAGTTTTCATTTTTAAGACTAACAATTTGATTTTCTTTTCTCCTTTATCTAATCAGATTTACCAAAAGTTTATCTATTTTATTGTTTTTTTTTTCATAAAACCAACTCTTAGTTTTATTTATTAGTTTAATAGTATTTTTGCTTTCAATATTATTAATTTCTCCTTTTAATTTTAGAATTTCAAGTTTAGTATTTGATTGGGGGTTTTTAATTTGATCTTTTTTCTAGCTTTTTAAATTGCAAGCCCAATTCATTGATCTTCTTTCTCAATTTTCTTCAAGTAAGCCTCTAAAGATATAAAATTTCCTCTTATTACCACTTTAGCTGCATCCCACAAATTTTGGTATGATGTCTCATTGTAAGGGTTAAAAAGCCTCTAAAAGCAAGGAATGCAGTTCAAGGCATGTGGGAGGACCTGAGGGATAAGAGGTTCTGAGGCCCAGGTAGGTCCTACTTGGAGGTGGGGCATAGCCCCAAGAAGCGGTGTCTGACTCCAGGTACCATGCCTCCCTCCTTAGTGCTCTCAAAGCCTAGCATGCCTCCCTCCTTCTCAGGCTTGGAGAGACTTACATCAACTGATGCTGAGTGAAAAAAGAAGCACTAGGAGATCATTATACACTTCAACAATGATACTGTATGAGGATGTATTCTGATAGAAGTGAATATCTTCAACATAGAGAAGAGCTAATCCAATTCCAATTGATCAATGATGGACAGAATCAGCTACACCCAGAAAAGGAACACTGGAAATGAGTGTAAACTGTTAGCATTTTTTGTTTTTCTCCCCGGATTATTTTTACCTTCCCACTCCAATTCTTCCTTTGCAACAACAACAAAATTCGGTTCTACACACATATATTGTACCTAGGATATACTATAACATATTTAATATGTATGGGAATGCCTGCCATGTAAGGGAGGGGGTGGAGGGAAGGAGGGGAAAAATTCAGAACAGAAGGGAGTACAAGGGATAATGTTGTAAAAAATTACCTATGCATATGTACTGTCAAAAAAATGTTATAATTATAAAATTAAAAAAAATATATGTCTGTCAGATTTCCCTTCTTTAGTATGTCCTTGGGATATAAGACCAGTAGTAGCATTGCTGGATCAAAGGGTATGCACAGTTTAATAACTATTTGGGCATAATTCCAGATTGCTATCCAGAATGATTGGATTCTTTCACAACTCCACCAACATCAGTGTCCCAGTTTTCCCACATCCCCTCCAACATTCATCATTATTTGTTCCTGTCATCTTAGCCAATCTGACAGGTATTTCGAGTTTGGCATACATAAAATTACTATGATCATTTACTACTGTGTGTGTTTATTGTGCACCTAATATATTCTTTCCTGATTCACCACCAGATTTTGAAGCCATCTTCCTTTTCTTTTTCTCCAATTTCCCTGTAGATTTCTATGCCTAACTTATGACATATGATATTCACTCTTTGAGCTAATTCTGATGAGAATAAGATACAAATATTGCCCCTTCTGTCATTTTCCCATTTACTAAAAAAACTACTTCTTTTTAGGACTCATTTATATCAGATGGTTACCTCCATTTTTCTTTATCATTTCTTGTTTACCCAGTACAACTCTCATTTTCTTATGCATTTAAAAAATATCCAATTCCAGTGTACCTGATGGAATCTTTATTGCTGCCCAGTGCTGAAATTACTGTAGTAATAAGTTGGTCTGCATGCTATGTTACCACATTATCTATTTTAGATATATCACAAAAATCAACCAATGAAAAAGTAGTATCAACAAGATGCTGAGCATTATGATGAACCACAGATCACAGAAAGGATTTTCCATATTGTGACAAGTGGACACTATCCTTTGCAGGTCTTTGGGTGAATTCATGGTGTAGACAGCTTCATTACAATATCATTATTATGCATTAATACCTCCAATAGACTTTTCTCCATGCCATCTGAGCTCAGTTCCAGCAATGATTTAGGACATCCCCATGTTAACTAATTCTTTCCATATCTTCAACATCTTGTAATATAATCAGTACTATTTATTCTATAAACATCCTTATCTTGCTTTGCTAGGTTACTCCCTCCCTTGAGGAGAGTCTGTTGATTTTGTAAATCTCAATAAATGTTTTGTTTGTGAAATAGTCTACCATTGAATTATTTTTCAGAAATTACACCATACTCACTGTACCTCCACAAACTCACAAACATTCTTTCAATCTATACATTCCTTATGTCACATATATCATCTTCCCATATAGGAATACTAAAAACAAAACAAAACAAAACAAAAAAAAAAAAAAAAAAAAAAAAAAACTATATTTAATCCATTGTGATTTCTTTTTCATGATTAACTTTACTTCTGAGTCTTATATTAAAAATTAAATATTATTTGTGACACTGCTCTTTTCATAAGGACTGCTTGAAATTAATACCTATTTTTCTCCCTATAGGTTATAATTGCTGGATAGATTATTCCTGTTTTTAATCCTCACTCCTTTGCTTCCAGAATACTATATTTTAAGTCTTTCAATCCTTAAATGAGAAAACTGCTACATCATGGATGATTCTAATTGTATCTTCATCATATTGAAATTGTATCTTTTCTGCAGTTTTGCAACATTTTCTCTTTGATTTGAAATTTATGAAATTTAGTTATAATATTCCTTTAATTTTTCATTTTGAGATTTCTTTAAGAGGTGATTAATGAATTAATTCATTTTTAACCTGCTTCTGGGATATCAGAATAACTTTTCCTTAATTTCTTCAATGATGATGTCTATTTTTTTTCTTGATTTTCAGGTAATCTAATAATTCTTAAATCATCTCTCTTTGATATATTTTTCCAGTAAGATTTTTTCATGCTTTCTTTGACTTTCCTTCAATTTATTTTATTGTTTCTTGATGTCTCATAAAGTCATTAGCTTTTATAAGCCCAATTTGTTTTTAAACAGAATTATATTATTCAATAAACTTTTCTGCCTCTTTTTATCTTTTAACCATATATGTTTTTAAAGAGTTTTCTTAAGTGCATTTTATGAGTCTTTTTCATTAATCCTGTTGAGTTTTTTGAGATGGTATTTTCTTCATAATTTCAAAGGGCCCCTTGACATAAATGGGCTCAGAGTTCAGAAAGTTGTTGCTACTGCTATTCAGCTCCCTCCAAGTTCTTCTGCTGGTGGGGTTTTTAAATTTTGTTTTATCTCTTTATTTATTTAATATCTTTTTTCAGTTACATTCGAAAATTTTTTTTAATCTTTGTTTTTAATTTTTTTGATTTCTAGTTTCTCTCCCTTATCCTTTCCTTCAATTTATTTTATTGTTTCTTGATGTCTCATAAAGTCATTAGCTTTCATAAGCCCAATGTATTTTTAAACAGAATTATATTCTTCAATAAACTTTTCTGCCTCTTTTTATCTTTTAACCATATATGTTTTTAAAGAGTTTTCTTAAGTGCATTTTATGAGTCTTTTTCATTAATCCTGTTGAGTTTTTTGAGATGGTATTTTCTTCATAATTTCAAAGGGCCCCTTGACATAAATGGGCTCAGAGTTCAGAAAGTTGTTGCTACTGCTATTCAGCTCCCTCCAAGTTCTTCTGCTGGTGGGGTTTTTAAATTTTGTTTTATCTCTTTATTTATTTAATATCTTTTTTCAGTTACATTCAAAAATTTTTTTTAATCTTTGTTTTTAATTTTTTTGATTTCTAGTTTCTCTCCCTTATCCCCACCAACAATTAAGAAATTGCATTGAAATTAAGCAAAATATATCCATAAAATTCAAGTTGTTCAAGAAAATATAGATGTCACACCTCAAGAAAAATTAACTTAAAAAAGAAAGCAAGAAAGAGAATGCTTTAATCTGTATTCAGATACAATCAGTTTCTTCTCTGGATATGGATAGGTTTTCATATGCTTTTGTATAGCTTAAGCACAAAATGGAAGAAGAAACTCACTCATGCCTTCATAAATAACCAAAATAGTCTTCTATAAGCAAAATTGAGGACTAAGTTCATAATTGCACTAAATTTAAATATCATTGGGGGGGAAACAGTTATATTTATTATGTTATATATAAACCTAAATGTCAATACAGAGTTATGTAATGGTAATTGAATGGATGTTTATTAATGATCAGAACAATCTAAAAAGATTAAAATTTAGCCCTGAAAATTCACCAGTTGAAGTACTCCTGGGTTCATCTGGGCATAACTTTTATGATAGAGATTATATAGCTATAGCCTTTGAACAGTATTTAAACTATATATTCTCAGTGGACTTGGTCATTTTACATATATGGTTAAGTACTAGATATGATATTGAGTAGTTTATAACATTGGTTTGATGTGAAATTTTAAATAATGAATATAATTCACTTTTATAAAGCAAAGAAAATCAATTATGTAATACTAAGGTCATGCTAAATTTATTTCCACATAATTAATATCAGAACTGATTTTAGGGATGCCATATGTCTTAAAATAAAATATATTTGTGAAAAGAAGGACAGAAAAATTCTGTGAGATTCACTTCAATTAAGACAACTAATTTCTTTCCTTTTACTTATTTTAGGTCATAGAACCTAGAAGGTACATTTATATTAAATTAGTCTGTATGCATAAGAGCTTCCAAGGAAGCATTTGGAAAAAAAAAATAAGATATAGTTGTCTTCTGAGTACTTGGTACTTGGAATACAAAAGCAATCAAACAAGACTGCTGGTACCTTAGAGGGTTCTTTCCTTTAGTATTCTAATGGAGAAATACAATTCACCATATGTAACAGAAAAGGGCATTATGGATAACATAAGCAAAAGGAATTTAGAAGAGATCAAGGACATACTGGGAAATAGAACTTTGATAAGAACAGCAAATGGTCATGTTGTAGATATATGGCAAGATCTATGGAATGAGGACTTCTTCAAAATGTTGTATAAGAACTACTATGAAAATTATTCAAAGGAATTTCCCTAGGTACAATCAAGACTCATGAAGGAATGAAGCAGGAATGAGTCTTATGCAGAAAGTAAGTGTCAATGAGGCATTTTCATTGTGAGCCTTTAGGTACTAATTGCACTTTTTAAATTTGATAATTACTTTCTTTCTTTCAACATTTTTTCTTGTAATCCCATATTCCATGTGTCCACAGGTGCAAATGAGAGTTAAGACAACTTTTTGTTTAAGGAACCTTTCTAAATTTTAGCTTGAATTTATTAGGTGCAATGTTTATGGAGATATTAGTCTCATCTCTGTGTCACAGTAGTCACAGACACTTTATACATACACACAAACATATACATACATATAGATACACATACATATATATACATATATGTATATATACACTATACATAAACATATATATGTTTTTGTTAGAACTATAAAATATCAAAATTTTAGATTTAGAAGAAATATTAGGAGTTCTCAATTCCCATCTATTTGTGAGTGAAATCTCTGAAAAGTGTCCACACAAATTTTGAAGATCTTTTAGGAAATGACATTCCCCACTTTCTTGGGCAGTTCATTCTACTTTAAGAAGTCCCTTAAATTTATTCAGTTTCCCCATATATCAATCCAAAATTGGTTTTCTTTGTAACTCACATGTATTACTTCTAGTTTTGCCCTCATGCCAAGTAAAATAAATCTTAATCTTTCTACCTGACAGTTCTTCAAATAGTTAAAGACCACTAGCATCAATCTTCTCATGTCACATCTCTAACTTTTCTTCAATGATAAAGGCACTTAGATTTCTTCAAGACATCATCACAGTAAAGTTTTCAGTGTAGGTTCCAATATAGACACACTATCCTGAGTGTTCTTTAGTTTATTGATGTAATTCTTAACAAGTAAAATATAAAACAAATTAGAATAATCTAGATATAGTCTTATTAGGGCAGAATACAATGCACTAACAATTCTCCTAGCTCAGACACTACACTTTTATTAAATTGAGCCAATCAGAATACTGATGCCAAATAACCTTTTCCTTCTACCATTTATGAAATTACGGAACATAGGGGCACAGGGAAGAATATATTGCTCCTAAATAGAAGAAAAATGGCTTTATCTTAAATTAATACTTTTTTTATCTAGTGAGAGACAGGGAGAAAAAAAGAGAGAAAGAGACAGATACTGAGAATGAGAGAGAGAGAGAGAGAGAGAGAGAGAGAGAGAGAGAGAGAGAGAGAGAGAGAGAGAGAGAAACTAATTCTACCAACTTGATTTTATCAATGTGAACAATTCTGATTTTTCACCTTTACATACTGGAGTTGCTTCTACCTCTATGGAATCCCTCTTATTCCATTTGGTGAATTCCTATCCAGAAGCTTCATTTGAGATATTACCTATGTAAGTCAAGCTCACTTGAAGCATACTTTAGCTCCTGGCACTCTGGAAAATTTTGCTTCTCCTCTTTCATCTCTCCTTACATTTTTATCTTTTTTATTTAATTTCACTGATGTGTATTATTTTTAAAGCCCATATTTTAAAAATATTTCCATGGAGACTTTTCAACATTCAACTTTGAAGAACCTTGTGTTAAAAAAAATATTCCCTTTCTCTTCCCCCTACTCCCTCTCTCAGTAATCCAATACATTTTTTAATTATTTTTATAATTATAACATTTTTTGACAGTACATATGCATAGGTAATTTTTTACAACATTATCCCTTCTACTTCCTTCTGTTCCGAATTTCCCCCCTCCTTCCCTCCACCCCCTCCCCTACAAGGCAGGCATTCCCATACATATTAAATATGTTATAGTATATCCTAGGTACAATATATATATGCAGAACTGAATTTTGTTGTTGTTGTTGTTGTTGCAAAGGAAGAATTGGATTCAGAAGGTAAAAATAACCTGGGGAGAAAAACAAAAAGTGATAACAGTTTACACTCATTTCCCAGTGTTCCTTTTCTGGGTGTAGCTGATTCTGTCCATCATTGATCAATTGGAATTGGATTAGCTCTTCTCTATGTTGCAGATATCCACTTCCATCAGAATACACCCTCATACAGTATCATTGTTGAAGTGTCTCTTCACTCATTTCACTCAATATCAGTTGATGTAAGTCTCTCCAAGCCTTTATAAAAGTATTCATCCTGTTGGTCATTTCTTATAGAACAATAATATTCCATAACATTCATATACCATAATTTACTCAACCATTATCCAATTGGTGGGCATCCATTCATTTTCCAGTTTCTAGCCACTACAAAAAGGGCTGCCACAAACATTTTGGCACATACAGGTGGTATCTCAGAGTTGTCTTAATTTGCATTTCTCTGATCAATAGTGATTTGGAACACTCTTTCATATGAGTGGAAATAGTTTCAATTTCATCATCTGAAAATTGTCTGTTCATATCCTTTGACCATTTATCAATTGGATAATAGCTTGATTCTCTAAATCAATTCTCTGAATATTTTGGAGATGAGGTCTTTATCAGAACCTTTAACTGTAAAAATGTTTTCCCTTGTTACTTCCCTTCTAATCTTGTGTGTATTAGTTTTGTTTGTACAAAAGCTTTTTAATTTTATATAATCAAAATTTTCTATTTTGTGATCAATAATGATCTCTAGTTCTCCTTTGGACACAAATTCCTTCCTCTTCCACAAGTCTGAGAGATAAACTATCCTATGTTCCTCTAATTTATTTATAATCTCATCCTTTATGCCTAAATCTTGGACCCATTTTGATCTTATCTTAGTATGTGGTGTTAAGTGTGGGTCCATGCCTAGTTTCTGTCATACTAATTTCCAGTTTTCCCAGCAGTTCTTTTTTTTTTTTTTCAAATAATGAATTCTTATCCCAAAAGTTGGGATCTTTGGGTTTATCAAATACTAGATTGGTATATTTATTCACTGTCTTGTCCTGTGAACCTAACCTATTCCACTGATCAACTAGTCTATTTCTTAGCCTATGCCAAATGGTTTTGGTGACTGCTGCTTTATAATATAATTCTAGATAAGGTACAGCTAGGCCACCTTCATTTAATTTTTTTTTTCATCACTTCCCTTGAAATTCTTGATCTTTTGTTGTTCCATATAAATTCTGTTGGTTTTTTTTTTTTTAGGTTGTTAAAATAGTTTCTCGGGAGTCTGATTGGTATAAACACTAAATAAATAGATTAGTTTAGGGAGTATTGTCATCTTAATTATATTTGCTCGGCCTATCCAAGAGCACTTAATGTCTTTTCAATTATTTAAATCCAAATTTATTTTTGTGGCAAGTGTTTTGTAATTTTGCTCATATAATTCCTGACTTTCCTTTGATAGATATATTCCCAAATATTTTATACTATTGACCCTTATTTTGAATGAATTTTCTCTTTGTATCTCTTGCTCTTGGATTGTGTTGGTAATGTATAAAAATGCTGAGGATTTATGTGGATTTATTTTGTATCCTGCAACTTTGCTAAAGTTCTGAATTATTTCTAATAGCTTTTTAGCAAAGTCTTTGAGGTTCTCTAAGTATATCATTATATCATCTGCAAAGAGTGAATCCAATACATTTTAAACATGTGCAATTCTTCTATACATATTTTAACAATTATCTTGTTTCACAAGAAAAATCAGATCAAAAAGCAGAAAAAAGAGAAAAAGCAAAAAGCAAGCAACAACAAAAAAAGGGAAAATACTAGATCATGATCCACAGATAGTCCTCTCTCTGGGTGCAGATGGCTCTCTTCATCACAAGTCCATTGGAACTGAAATGAATCTACAGAAAAAAGCCAGTTCCATCAGAACTGATGATCATATAATCTTGTTGCTGTGTTCAATGTTCTTTTCGTTCTACTCCCCTCATTTATCATCAGTTCATGTAAGTCATTTCAGGCCTTTCTGAAATCATTCTGCTGATCATTTCTTATAAAATAATAATATTCCATAATATTCAAATATCATAACTTATTCAATCATTCTCCAACTGTTGGGCAACAGTTTCCAGTTCCTTGCCATAACAAAAAGGGCATTTTTGCAAATGGGCTCTTTTTCTTTTTTATGATCTCTTTGGGATACAAACCCAGCAGAGATATTGCTAGATCAAAGAGTATACAAAGTTTGATAACCCTTTGAGCATAGTTCCATATTGTTTTCCAGAATGGTTGAATCAGTTCACAACTCCATCAAAAATGTATTAATATCTCAGTTTTTCCAAATACCTGCCAATATTCATCATTATCTTTTGCTACCATCATAGTCAATATGGGAGATTTGTAGGATTATCTAAGACTTGTCTTAATTTCCATTTCTCTGATCAAAAATTATTTGGAGCATTTTTTTATATGACTAGAAATTGTTTTAATTCCTTTTTCTGAAAACTTTATCAATTGGAGAACAGCTTGTATTCTTACATTTTTGAGTCAGTTCTCGATATATTTTTTGAAATGAGGGCTTTATCAAAATCCTTGGATATAAAAATATGTTCCCAGTTTACTGCTACCCTTCTAATCTTCTCTCAATTGATATTGTTTGCACAAAAATATTAAATTAATATAATCTAAATTTTCTATTTTGCATTTCATAATGTACTCTAGATTTTTTGGGCACTTTATCCTTTTCTTCAATACAGATCTAAGAGGTAAACATCCATTTGTTCTTCTAATTTGCTTATAATATCATTCTTTATGTCTAAATTATGAACTCATTTCTATCTTTTCTTTATATAGTGTGTTAGTTGTAGATCAATACTTAATTTCTACCATACAAATTTCTATCTTCCTTAGCAAATTTTGTCAAATAATGAATTCTTATACCAGAACTTGGGGTCTTTGAGTTTTTCAAACACTTGACGACTATAGTCATTGGTAATTGTAACTTGTGAACTCCACTGATTTACTACTCTGTTTATTAGCCAGTATCAAATTGTTTTGATGATTCCTGCTTTATAATATAGTTCTAGGTCTGGTACAATTAGACTGTCTTTATTTGCATTAATTCCCTTGAAATTCTTGTCCTTTTGTTCTTCCAGATAAATTTTGTTATTATTTTTTTCCTAGCTCTGTAAAATAATTCCTTAGGAGTTTGATTGATATGTCAATGACTAAGTAGACTAATTTAGATAGAATTGTCATTTTTATTATATTAGCTTGGTCTACCCATGAGCAATCCCATTGATTAGATCTAACTGTATTATGTGGAATTTGTTTTGTAATTGTATTTATATAGTTCCTAACTTTCTTTTGACAGGTAGACTACCAAATATTTTATATTACAATTATTTATGTGGAATTTCTCTTTGTATCTCTTGCAGCTGAACTTTGTTAATGATATATAGAAATGCTGATGATTTCTTTGGATTTATTTTTTATCCAATATTGCTTAGATTGGGAATTGTTTCTAGAAATTTTATTTGATTCTATAAAATTCTGTAAGAATATCATCACATCATATGCATTTTTTTCTTCTCCTTGATAAAGCTAAGATTTCTAATGCAGTATTGAATAGTAATGGTGACAGTAGCTAACCTTGTTTCACCCCTGATATTATTGGGCATGCTTCTAGTTCATCCCTGTTACATAGGATGCTACACATGGTTTTAAAGAAAACTTCATTTGTTCATGTGGTTTCTAATGCTTTTAGTAGGAATGGGTGTCAAATGCTTTTTTCTGCATCTATTGAATTAATCATATGATTTCTTGGTTATTGATATAGTTGATGTATGGATAACTATTGATATAGTTAATTATGCTAATACTTTTCCCAATATTGAACTTGCCTTGAATTCCTGGTATAAATCTTACTTGCTTATACTGTATTATCCTAATGATAACTTGCTATAATCTATTTACTAATATTTTTAAAGATTTTTGCATAAATATTCATCAGGGAGATTGAATTATAATTTTCTTTTTCTCTTTTGACCCTACCTGGTTTAGGTATCAGCACCATATCTTGAAATAAAATTAATTTCATAAGAATTTTCTTTCCTGATTTTTTTCCTAATAGTTTGCATTGTATTGGAATCAGTTGTTCTTTAAATTTTTAATAGAATTCACTTGTAAATCTACCCAGCCCTGGAGATTTTCTTAGGAGGTTGATTAGTAGCTTGTTCATTTTTTTTTTAAAGCAGGACTATGTAAATATTTTTTCCTCCTCTGTTAATCTGGGCAATCTATATTTTTGTAAGTATTCATCCATTTCACTTAGAAGATTATAAGATTTATTGGCATACAGTTGAGAAAATAGCTCCTAATTTTCTTTTCACTTCATGGAAAGTTTACTCTTTTCATTTTTGATACTAAAATTTTCTTCTGTCTTTTTCTAATCAAATTAAAGGTTTATCTATTTTGTTGTTGTTTTATTTTCACAAAACCAAATCAGCTTTGTTAAGTAGTTAAATAAATTTCTTACTTTCAGTTTCATTGATTTCCTCTTTTATTTTCACAGTTTCAAAATTGGTATTTAGTTGGGAGTTTTTAATTTGTTCTTTTTTGGCTTCTTTACTTTCATGCCCAAGTCATTGATCTTCTCTTTCTATTATTTATGCAGGTAAACATTTAGAGATATAAAATTTTCCCTAAGAACATCTTTGGCTGCACTCCATAAATTTTAGTGTGTTGTCTCATTATTATCATTCTCCTAGATGGATTATCAATCATGTCTATGATTTGTTGTTTTACCCACTCATTCTTTGAGATTATATCATTTTAATTAATATTTGGTCTATTTTCCCTGGACATTTATTGCATTTAATTTTTATTGAGTCAAGACTTGAAAAGATGCATTTATTATTTCTGAAGTTTTGCACTTGACTTTGAGGTTTACATGCAATAATGTACAGTCAATTTTTAATGTTAATTCCATGTACTACTGAAAAAAAGCAGACTCCTTTCTGTCTTCATTCAATTTTCTCCAAATGTTTATTATAGCCAAGTTTTCTAAAGTTCTATTTATTTCCTTAACTTCCTTCTCATTTATTTTGTGGTTTGATTTATCTAGTTCTGATAGGACAAGGTTGAGATCCCTCACTAGTATTGTTTTGCTGTGTTTCTTCTTGTAGCTCTCTTAACTTCTCCTCTAGGAATCTGAATGCTATACTACTTGGTGCATATATATTTAGTATTGACATTACTTCATTATCTATGGTATGCTTGAGCAAAATATTGTTTCCTTTCTTATCTCTTTTAGATCTATTTTTGCTTTTGCTTGATCTTATAACAGGATCTCTATACCAGCTTTTTAAAAATTGAGCTGAAGTACAATAGCTTCTGTTGCATCCTTTTATCTTTACTCTGCATGTATCACTCTGCTTCAAGTGAGTTTCTTGTAAACAATATGTAAACAATGTATTGCTCTATTATCCAGTTTGCTATTTTATTCTTTCTTTTGTACTTTCATTGAAGGAAAAAAAAATATTTTATAGAGATATGTGTGTAATAGGTATCAAGATATGTTCAACAAAGAAGAAATATAACTGTGTAGAAAAACTATGCTTTAAATGGGAAATCACAATAAAATATAAGGATCAAGGCAATAAAAATTTACACTTAAATTATTACTCAATAGTTCCAAGATAAATGATATTGTTATTGTGCAAAAGTCCACTAATGAAAACTGCAATTCTATTATTTATCAAAAGATTATCCCTGTGAGTTTGTAAAGGTAAAAGCAAGCTGTACTGATTGCTAGCCTTCTGATGATGAGCCTTTCAAATGAAGCTGAATTGATTTATACTTGACAATCATATATCCCATTTCTTGTTGTATTCTTAAAAGTATTCTAAGTTAATAGGCCCTGTCAGTAGTTGCATTTGGCTGACATAATTTCTACAGCCCATGCTCACTTCCATATTACAGCAAGAATTCTGTATGACCTCAATGGAATTATAGATGCATATTTCTCTAAAACACTTTATATTGTTGTTGATGAAAATATGGGTATTAAATTTATTACCTAGATATTATTTGTTTTTGAAATCTAAATGTGGTCCAGAAATAGTGTTCTGGAAAATATGCCGGTTGTGAGTATGTCGTATTTTTTTTTTTTTTGGATTTATAAGTGTGAGAATTAGTGCTAGGACAGACTTTAGTACTGATCCAATGTAATCTCCTTTTTAAATTAATTTTATAATTATAACATTTTTTGACAGTGCATATGCATAGGTAATTTTTTACAACATTATCCCTTGTACTCCTTTCTGTTCTGAATTTTTCCCCTCCTTAACTTCACACCCTCCCCTAGATGGCAGGCATTCCCATACATATTAAATATCTTATAGTATATCCTAGGTACAATATATATGTGCAGAATCGAATTTTGTTATTGTTGTTGTTGCAAAGGAAGAATTGGATTCAGAAGGTAAAAATAACATGGGGACAAAAACAAAAAATGCTAACAGTTTACACTCATTTCCCAGTGTTCCTTCTCTGGGTGTAGCTGATTCTGTACATTATTGATCAATTGGAATTGGATTAGCTCTTCTCTATGTTGCAGATATCCACTTCCATCAGAATTCATCCTCATATAGTATTGTTGTTGAAGTGTATAATGATCTCCTAGTTCTGCTCATTTCACTCAGCATCAGTTGATGTAAGTCTCTCCAAGCCTTTCTAAATTCATCCTGCTGGTCATTTCTTACAGAGCAATAATATTCCATATACCATAATTTCATATACCATATACAATATTTATTATTCATATCCATATACCATAATTTACCCAACCATTCTCCAACTGATGGACATCCATTCATCTTCAGTTTCTACCCACTACAAAAAGAGCTGCTACAAACATTTTGGCACACACAGGTCCCTTTCCCCTCTTTAGTATTTCTTTGGGATATAAGCCCAGTAGTAGCACTGCTAGATCAAAGGGTATGCACAGTTTGATAACTTGTTGGGCATAGTTCCAAATCGCTCTCCAGAATGGCCGGATTCTTTCACAACTCCACCAACAATGTATTAGTGTCCCAGTTTTCCCACATCCCCTCCAACATTCATCATTATTTGTTCCTGTCATCTTAGCCAATCTGACAGGTGTGTAGTGGTATCTCAGAGTTGTCTTAATTTGCATTTCTCTGATCAATAGTGATTTGGAACACTCATATGAGTGGAAATAGTTTCAATTTCATCATCTGAAAATTGTCTGTTCATATCCTTTGACCATTTATCAATTGGACAATGGTTTGATTTCTTATAAATTAGGATCAATGCTCTATATGTTTTGGAAATGAGACCTTTATCAGAACTTTTAACTGTAAAAATATTTTCCCAATTTGTTACTTCCCTTCTAATCTTGTTTGCATTAGTATTGTTTGTACAGAAACTTTTTAGTTTGATGTAATCAAAATCTTCTATTTTGTGATCAATAATGATCTCTAGTTCTTCTCTAGTCATAAATTCCTTCCAATAGGAGACATATTTTAATGTGAGTTGTGGAAACAGACAAAGGTCTTGTCTTTTGTATAAGCTGCAAATGGTTTCAGTATATGGAACTTTGGAAATTGTATGGTTAAAACTATCTCTCAAGCATACACAAATATACACACACACACACACACACACACACACACACACACACAAACTCAGTCCTTTAAAATATGTCCCCCTCTTCCTAATTCTAGGAAAGAAATAGAAATTCACAATTCACAATCAATCAAAAGTTTAGCTGGAAGTGTAATATTATGATTTCCTCTTTTATATTATTTTGTTGATTGAGATCCACTCTAGTAGTATCTTTTCCCTTACATATGCAATCCTGAAAATTTTTCATAGAAATTAAATCTTATTATAAGCTCACTACACAAGGTTGTCATTTAAAAGAATCTGGAGTAATGCTGATTTAATTTGAATGGTCATGGGACTAGGATTAGAGTTAAGTAAAATGAGTACATCCTTTTGGAAATTGAGTGGACTTCACCTTAATCTTTTGAGGGAAATGGACAAAAGCAGTTCAACTAGGAAATGAATGGAAGGATTGCAATCTATATACTTGGAGGAAATATTTACATAGCTGTGATCATAGATCCATTTAAGTATGAGACCTCCTCACGTATCTATTTCTTAAATTCAGATTTTGAGTATTAATATTTCCTTAAAGTATTATTTTTCATGTGACAAGTTTTCTGTATAGCCATCTGACAGATTATTTCATATAAAGTTGCTTTGGAATTGTGTAAAACTTTGGAAAGAACAACCTTGTCAAATTTTCCTACAACAATTTTTTTTTTCCCCAAGACTTCAAAAGGAGTGCCTTATTAATTAACTTATAATATAATACCCCTATAATTTTATATTATTTTTCAAGACATTTAATGACAAAATATATTTATATCTTGCATTTCTAAACAAAAGGGACTATTTATACTCACCTTTGAATACCTTGTACTCACCCATTTCCGTTTCTTTAGCAATGCTATTCTCCCACTTTTATGGTGATTTTCCTTCCTTGTTTCACAGGAATTCAAATTCTTTCAAAACATATTATGTTCTATCTCTAGTGAATTCCTGGCCATCTTTTCTAGATCTTAGAGATTAAGAAGAAAGTTACTTTTTTAAGGCCAGTCCTAATGACCATTTTCGAATAGCAAACTATATGATGTTAGTAACCAAATAAGTATTTATAAAATGATTAGTGGATTGCAAATTTCCAAAATTATTCAATCTATAGTAAGCTAAGTTGGCATAAAAAATCAACCATGTGCAGACAAAAGTATTCTTGGCATAGTCAGGGATGTGTTAAAAGAAAGCTTGGCTTGCTAATAATGAAGACTTCCAAAATCATATATTAGAATATAGAAACAAAATGGTGTGGCAGTTTGAAAATATTTGGGGAATGAAGGGATGACACTAAGAAAGATCACTGTAGAACCATGATGATATTGTTTCCTACCAAAACTCTAAAATGATGATAGCAATCCTGAACATATCACAGAAACAAAATACTTCCATCGATAAGATACCAGAAATTATTTTATTTTGACAATTTGTGTTTAATTTATTTATAATTTTTACATAGAAAAAATGATCTTTTAAAATTTATTCCTCATTAAAGAAGAAAAGAAGACAAGATTGAAAGAAGGATAAAAAAGAAGGAAGGAAAAAACAAGTATTTATTAAGCACTTATGTGCTAAATACTAAGCTAAACCCTATACAGATGTTGTTTCATTTGATTTACATAAAAATGATAGGAGGTAAATGCTATTATATCCATTTTACAGTTGAGGAAACTGAGACAGGCAGAAGTTAAGTAACTTGCACAAGTTCAAGTATGAAGGATGAGTCTGAACTCAGGTCTTCCTGACTCTAGGCCCAGCTCTCTATACAAAGAACCATCAAATTATAATAGGATAATTTGATTAATTTAATGAACTTATAAAAGTTATAAATTATTATTTATTATTTTCCATTCTGGACTTGCCTTAAATTTCCATTTTTCTCAAAATTACTGGAGGAACTACCTCCCAACACTCCAATGAGTTTGCTTTTTACCTCACAGAGGCATAGAACTGTGCATTGGGTTGTCTCATGAATGGAAAATAACTTGGCGTTGATGATTCAATTAATGTCCTAAACAAAGTTGCATCACCCTTTAAACTCGTTAATTTATTAAGGGACTCTCCTGTATAACTCCATACTTCTGTTTTTTCTAAATCCTCATTATTAATCACACCATCTTTGAGTTCCAAGTCTTAATTTATCATGTACTTTTCACTCTGCTACCCCCATTCATATTAATCTAACACTTTCATTCATAAGAGAAGAAGACATTTTGAGATGAACTCAGTTTTTCTTATAACTCAGAAACACTGCATTTGGTAGAAACTGACCTTTTATTTTTTTATTGTTGTTCACTTTGTACCAGTTTATAGTACATAGGGGAATATAAAAAAAAAAAAAAAAAAAAAACAAAAACATAGAATTATTCAATTATCCATGAACAAATAATCACAGATCATAGGAAATACACAGGAGAAGAAGCTCCATGGGAAGTCTTGAACATATTAAAGTATCAAGTTTTCAACTTATCTAGCTCGTAGGCTGAATATCATCAACATGAATACTCATATTTTAATTAATTTCTATTATTTTGATATTAATGCTTTTCAACTTCAGTACCCACATAATCTTATCACTCCATAGTGGGACATGCTAGAACACACATTGAGGCTTCTCATTCTTCACACTCACCCATATCCACTCTATGCCATAATGTCAAAATCCACATTTTTACCACCACACCTAAAATAAATATTTCTTCTTCAGTGATACCATCCTTAGTTGTATAGGCTGCCTTCCAGATTTTCCATATTTGACATATATTGTATTAAACAATTACCTGCTTTCTGATGACCCCAAGTATTTTTGGCAAGAGTTTTAGGAGGAAATATTAAAAGTTATGAAGCACTACCAGCATCCATTTTCCTTCATCATCCATCTTCACATATTCCTACCTCTGGAGGACTTCAGCATAAGAGATATATTGTTATAAATTAGATCTTTTAGGACTTTAATATGCAACCTCCTAGGAGAGAATGTGTCTTCCATCCAAGTTCACTCTACAGTTGTAGCAAAGTTCCAAGTTACTAGAAAAGCATATAATAGAGAATTACTAAATTGTTTAAATTGTAAACTTTTACTTTTAGAACAGTTATTAAAATGTCATTTCATTTTTTATCATTTTATTTTGAATAGGGACAAACATATTGTATATTCTGAACTCAGTCATAATACACGAGTTAAAGACACAGGGACATTTCATAGAAATGTGACTTTGAACAAATCATTTAACTTCATTAAGTCTCAATTTTCTTATCTGTAAAATAAAGCATTTAGATAAAAAGAATCATTCTGAGGAACTTTTCAGCTCTACTATAATCGTTTATCTTTACAACTGTGTGCAATGAAAGTATTACTTAATATGATTATCAAAATAAAGGTTCTAAGTATTAAAGAATGGAAAATATTCTACTCTGTTCCTGAATAATAAAGAAAAAAACAACATAAGATTTATTTTCAAAACATGCAGTGTTTAAAAATACCATTACTCAAAGATTAAGAAACATTGCTTCTTTTCATGACCAATATTTAAAATTGTGATTGTTCAATTCCATCCAACTTTTAATGATCCCATGTACTATAATGTTCCTAGGATTTTCTTGTCAGAGATACTAAAGTGATTTAGTAATTCCTTCTCCAGTGCTTTAAGGTGAATACCAGTTAAGTTACTTGCGCAGGGCAATATATCTAGTAAGTAAGGATAGGTTGAACTAATATTTTCCAGATTCCAAATCCAGAGTTCTATCCAATAACCCTCCTAGTTGCTTACTAGGCAAAGAGAGGTTAAGTGATTTGCCCAGTGTTATATAACCAGTAAGTGTATGAGGCTGAATTTGAACTTGGGTCAATCTTACTCTACACTCAGCACAGTCTCCACTGAGTCATCTAGCTGTGATTAAAAAAGAAAAAAAAAAAAAAAAAGGCTGTGCCAGTTACTTAAATCAGATACCTTTGCCTGCTTGACTTCCCCAGGTTAAAATTCAATTTATTTTATTGTTTAGCATGCTTATTTTTCCTCTTTGACAAAACACCTTCCCCATTCCTCCATTCAAGCATTATCCAAAGCAGAGTTTAAACTCATATCTTTGACTACTGCCTATTATCTTTCTTCTGAATTTTCTTTTGCCACATACCTTGATCCACCACATAGTCTTCTCTAGTAATGATATATGAAGGATTCTGAGAAAATGGTGGAGTAAACAGAAAACTTTCTGCTCTCCAAATTTCCTTGATAGGAAAGACAGAACATTGCCTCAACTAAAACAACTTGAAAAGACCCAAGGAAAGACTTGACTTGAGGCAGTTTCAAGCCTAAATGAAAACATCTCCAGGCCTACTTTACAGAATCAACAAGTTGTAGGGATAACTGTCTAAGGTTTACCTCACTATGCCAAAGGGGGCTATAAAACTGCATACCCTTTGATGCAACTATTAAATCTGTAACTCAAAAAAAAATCATTAAAAAGTGAAAAGTGATACAAATTTACAATATTTATATCAAATATAGCAAAGAATTGTACATTCAGGGGATGTCCATCCATCAGTTGGGAAATGGCTGAACAAGATGAAGTCTATGAATTTCCCAGGATCATACTAAAATTATACTATATCATAAACTATATTATAAAATTATACTGTATACTGTACTATACATAATAATGTGCAGTCATATTTCAGGAAAAATTGGAAACACTTACATGAATTGATGATAAGTGAAGGGAACAGAAAGAGAAGAACATTGTACAAAGTAATAGCAGCATTGTGAGATGATTATCTTTGCTCTTCTCCACAATACAATGATAAAAGACAGTTCAACAGATCCATGATGGAAAATGCCCTCTAAATCCAGAGAAAAAACTAAGATGTCTGAATGAAAATCAAAAGTCACTATTTTCAACTTTTTTTTCCTTTCTTGTGGTTTTCCATTTTGTTCTGATTCTCTTTTCAGAACATGACTAATGTGGGGATATGTTTAATAGGATTGTACCTATATCAGATTGCTTGCTCTTTTGGGGAGAGATGGAAAAATATGAAACCCAAAATCTTATAAAAATGAATGGTGAAAACTGTCTTTGCATGTAATTAAAAAAAACTTTAAAAAAGAAAATAATAATCTTCCAGTCAGTGTGGGAGTTTGACAGCTGGGCAGGATAATATTGCAGGAGCCCTCCACTGTTGAGAGTCACCGAGTACAGCTGTGCTGACCATACCTAACCCAAACTGTGGCTATAAAGGAGAAAGATTACTTTTGATTGCAGCAACAGTAACTGTGGGCACTTAGAGGAGAGCAAAGCTTCTTGGCTAAGTTCTAGGGCAACCATCTAAGGAACATCAGAGAGGAAGATCATTTATGGGACAGGATGGCTGGGGATTCTTGCCATGGTTTAAGATGGAGAGGAGAGCCCAAGTTTGAGTACTGGAACATCCTTCAGAAAATAAGTTTTCAGGACCTGAAATCTGAGGCATTCTTCTTCATACCATAAGACTGCTAATTTGTTTATACAAAAAACCACCAAAAATAAAATAAGATAATTGAAAACTAATAAAAGTGATCAAAAAAGGAGCCCAAAATTAGAAAGCTTCTATGGAATAGAAAACATCTGGCATCAGACTCAGAGGAAGATACTGGAGCAAAAAAAGCCATCTCTTTTCATTAAGAAATGTCAAATGGTCCAGACACAAAAGCAGTTCTTGGAGAAATTTTAAAAGGATTTAAAAAAATCAAATAAGAGAAATACAGGGAAAATTAGAAAAAAATAAGGGCCATCCAAGAAATTCAAGAGAATTATGAAAAGAAGGTCAACAAACTGGAAATAGATAATATTTTTTCTTTTTTTGTAATTCAAGTTTTATTTTATTATAACTTTTTATTTACAAGGTATATGCATGGGTAATTATTCAGCATTGATAATTGCAAAACCTTTTGTTCCAACTTTTCCCCTCCATCCCCCACCCCTTCCCCTAGATGGCAGGTTGACCAATACATGTCAAATATGTTAAAGAATAAGTTAAATGCAATATATGTGTGTACATGTCCATAGAGTTATTTTGCCGTACAAAAAGAACCAGACTTTGAAATAGTGTACAATTAGCCTGTGAAGGAAGTATAAAATGCAGGCAAACAAAAATAGAGGGACTGGGTATTCTATATAGTGCTTCATAGTCATGTCCCAGATTTCTTTTGCTGAGTATAGCCGGTTCAATTCATTATTGCTCTATTGGAACTGATTTGGTCCTTCTCATTGTTGAAGAGGGTCAGGTCCATCAGAACTGATCATCATATAGTATTGTTGTTGAAGTATATAATGATCTCCTGGTCCTGATCATTTCACTCAACATCAGTTCATGTAAGTCCGTCCAGGCCTTTCTGAAATCATCCTGCTAGTCATTTCTTACAGAACAATAATATTCCAAAACACCCATATACCACAATTTATTCAGCCATTCTCCAATTGAGGGGCATCCACTCAGTTTCCAGTTTCTGGACCTACATAGAGGGCTGCCAAAAACATTCTTGCATATACAGGTCCCTTTCCCTTCTTTAAAATCTTTTTGGTATATAAGCCCAGTAGTAACACTACTGGATCAAAGGGTATGCACAGTCTGATAACTTTTTGAGCATAGTTTCAAATCATTCTCCAGAATGCTAGATGTATTCAAAATTCCACCAACAATGTATCAGTGTCCCAGTTTTCCCACATCGCCTCCAACATTCTACATGATCTTTCTCTGTCATTCTAGCCAATATGACAAGTGTGTAGTGGTATCTCAGAGTTGTCTTAATTTACATTTCTCTGATTAATAATGACTTGGAGCATCTTTTTATATGGCTAGAAATAGTTTCAATTTCTTTGTCTAAGAATTGTCTGTTCATATCCTTTGACCATTTATCATTTGGAGAATGGCTTGTTTTATTATAGAATCAATTTTCTATATATTTTAGAAATGAGGCCTTTATCACAACCTTTAACTGTAAAAAATGTTTTCCCAGGATAACAAAATTTGAAGGAAAGCAATAACTCCTTCAAAACTAGAATTGGAGAAGGGAAAGGAAGGACATTCTAAGACATCAAGAATAATAAAACAAAATCAAAAGAATGGGAAAAAAGAGAATGTGAAACATCTCATCATGATCAGGAAAACAGATTGAAAAGGAACAATAGTCCAACAATAG
Organism: Sminthopsis crassicaudata; assembly: GCF_048593235.1. Taxonomy (NCBI): domain Eukaryota; kingdom Metazoa; phylum Chordata; class Mammalia; order Dasyuromorphia; family Dasyuridae; genus Sminthopsis; species Sminthopsis crassicaudata. Next base: position 233,240,219 of record NC_133619.1, read on the forward strand.
TTGGACTACCTGAAAATAAAAAAAATAATAATAATTTTACAAGAAATTATCAAGGAAAATTGCCCTAAAAGTTTAGAAAAAGAAAGCAAAGAAAAAATAGAAAAAAAGTACACTGATCTTCACCAGAAAGTGACCACAGGAGGAAAATTTGCAGAAATGTCATAGCTAAGAAATTGAGACAATTCTGAGGTACCACTACACATCTGTCAGATTGACTAGAATGACAGGGAATGATAATGTGGAATGTTGGAGGGGATGTGGATAAACTGGGATACTGATACATTGTTGGTGGATTTTGTATACATCCAACCATTCTGGAGAATGATTTGGAACTATGCTCAAAAAGGTATCAAACTGTGCATACCATTTGATCCAGCAGTGTTACTACTGTGCTTACATGCAAAAGAGATCTTAAAGAAGGAAAAGGGACCTGTATGTGCCAAAAAGGTTTGTGGCAGCCTTCTTTGTAGTGTTCAGAAACTGAAAACAGAGTGGATGTCCATCAAATAGGAGAATGGCTGAATAAATTGTGGTGGAGGAATATTATGGAATATTATTGTTTCGCAAGAAATGACCAGTGGAACTTCTGGAGAAGATGGTGGGGAGGAGGCACACAGCTGCTTGAGCTCCACGGTTTCTCTCAGAATTTACTTCATGACAAGCCTCAGAATTAATGCTTGAAATCCAGCCATTTTGGAGAGCAATCTGGAACTATGGCCAAAAAGTTATCAAACTGTGCATACCCTTTGGTCCAGCAGTGCTACTACTGGGCTTATATCCCAAAAAAATACTAAAGAAGGGAAAGGGACCTGTGTGTGCCAAAATGTTTGTAGCAGCTCTTTTTGTAGTGGCTAGAAACTGGAAGATGAATGGATGTCCATCAATTGGAGAATGGTTGGGTAAATTATGGTATATGAAGGCTATGGAATATTATTGCTCTTTTAAAAATGACAGCAGGATGAATTCAGAAAGGGTTGGAGAGACTTGCATGAACTGATACTGAGTGAAATGAGCAGAACCAGAAGATCACTATACACTTCAACAACAATACTGTATGAAGATATATTCTGATGGAAGTGGATACCTTCAACATAAAGAAGATCTAAATCACTTCCAGCTGATTAATGATGGACACAAACAACTACACCCAGAGAAGGAACACTGGGAATTGAATGTAAAATATTAGCACTACTGTCTATCTACCCAGGTTACTTATACTTTTGGAATCCAATACTTAACGTGCAACAAGAAAATTGGATTTACACAAATATATTATATATAGGTAATATTGTAACACATGTAAAATGTATGAGATTGCCTGTCATGTAGGGGAGAGAGTAGAGGGAGGGAAGGGAAAATATGGAAAAATGAATACAAGGGATAATGTTATAAAAAATTACTCTTGCATATATACTGTCAAAGAATGTATAATTATAAAATTAATAAAAAACAACAAAAATTATTGATATATAGTAAAGTAATGCATTAAGCTGAACATCCATCCTTGAGAAACTCTACTAGAAACTTTAAGTTGAAATTAGACACTAATTAACTCTCTCTGGGTCTAGTCATTTAACTAATTTCATTTTTACCTCATTGATCTGTCACCTAACATATAACTATATAGTTTTCAAGGATAATGTTAGAGACTTTGGAGAACCCTTGATTTAAATACCCTGTAAACAATGTCTGTGTTATTTCCTTTATCAACCAGTCTGTTCTACCCCATCCAAAAAGAAATAAAGTTAGGATGCTAGGAAAAAAAAAAAAAAAAGAATTAATGCTTGACCAGAAAACCCCCCACAAATAATGACCAACAGAAGACATCCTTGAAATTCAACAGAAAAGGTCTGTTTTTGCTTGGGGAGGGGACGAACAGACTGGGTGCAGGTTGAGGGCAGGCAGCTCAAACTGCTCAGACCAGAGGGGGGAGGGGTGCAATCTCTGCCATTTCTGTGCAACAACCTTTACCCCAGTGTGGATATTCTGTCTTGGCAGCAAGCCAGGAGCAGCATAGAAGTGGTAAACACTGGAGGTAAAGAATAAAACCCCAGAAAGCTAGCATCTCTTGGGACCAGCCACCCCTACCCCCACCCAGAGTGACTCAGCACTTTCTTAGAGCCTCAGAGCCTCAGAGTGCAGACACAGCCCAGCTGCTATCCTGTTAGTGCCTCACTGCTGTCTCCCAAAGTCTGTAGAGGAAGCCCAGTAACACTATCCAGCCCCACTCCCCCCCCCAAACAGATCAATTGTTTCTCTTGTCAGTTGGTTTTCTTCGATTCTGCTTTGACAAAATGAACAAAAAATTTAAAAGGGCTCTAACCATTGACAGTTTCTGTATGGATAGAGAGCAGATTTCAAACCCTGAGGAGACTACAAGCAGACTGTCTCCAGAGGAATCCCCTAAGGGGGTTATGATCTGCTCCTCAATGCACAAGACTCTCATAGAGGAAATCAAAAAGGCTCTCACAAGAGAGTTTGAAGAGAAATTGGAAAAGGAAAGGGAAGCTTGGCAAGAGAGTCTGGAGAAGTTATCCTACGCATTTAAAGATAGAGTGGATAAAGAAATCAAATAATTGAGAAATAAAATTAATGAGTTGGAAAAAGAAAACAGCTCTCTAAAAATAAAATTGATGAAATAGAAAAAAATTCCATAGAAGAAAAAAAACTCACTTAAAACCTCAATTGGACAATAAGAAAAAGATATAAAAAAAGTGAGTGAAGAAAATACATCACTGAAAATCAGAATCAAACAAGTAGAATTGAATGACTCAAGGAGAAACCAAGAAGTAGTCAAGCAAAACCAGAAAAATGAAACAATTAAAAGAATGTCAAGTACCTTATGGGGAAGACAACAGACCTGGAAAATAGATCCAGGAGAGACAATTTGAGAATAATCACTGTGGCCAATAAATTTTCCACTCTGGGATGGTTTCACAACATACATCAATTTGTGTATTGGTATAATTTCCACTCACAAGGTAGGTCCCTACTAGTACACAGCAAACCCACTTCCTGGAGCCTCAAACTTTATTGCTTGTTTACTTTCTGTTCCACTTCATCTTCTAATTCCTCCTTCAACCCTTACAAGAATTCACTTCTAAATGCATCTGGTCTTTGAGATTTTTTTTCTTAGGGACTCAATTAATTACTTTTTTTTCCAAAATGGGACTATTTGTAGAATTTATTCCATCCTCTGCTAATCTGATTAATCTGATCAATCTATATTTTTGTAAGTATTCATCCATTTCACTTAGATTATCAGATTTATTGGCATACACTTGGGCAAATCAGCTAATTATCATTCCGATGTCCTCATCACTGGTGGACAGTTCACTCCTTTAATTTTTGATACTAGCACATTGATTTTCTTCTTACCTTTTTCTAATCAAATTAACTAAAGTTTTATCTATTTTTTTTCATAAAACCAATTCTTAGTTTTATTTAGCAGTTCAATAGTTGTTGTTTTTTTTTTTTTTACTTTCAATTATATTAATCTTCTTTTTAAATTTCAGAATTCCAAATTTGGTATTTAATTTGGGGTTTTCCATTTGTTGCTGTTTTTTTTTTAGTTGCATGCCCAATTTATAGATCTTCTCTTTCTCTATTTTATGCAAATATGCATTCAGAGATGCAAAATTTCCCCTAAGGATTGCTTTGGCTCCATCCTATAAATTTTGTCATCTTGTCTCAATATTGTCATTCTCTTAGATGAAATTATTTATTGTGTTTATAATTTGTTGTTTTACCTACTCCTTTAGGATTAGATTATTTAGCTTACAGTTAATATTTGTTTGTTTGTTTGTTTTTTAACCTGGACCTTTATTACATGTAATTTTCTTGAATCATGATCTGAAAAAAATGCATTTACTATTTCTGATTTTCTGCAATTGATTTTGATGTTTTCATGCTCTAATACATGGTCATATTTATGTAGTTTCCAAGAACAACCAAGAAAAATGTACATTCCTTTTTGTCCCCATTAAATTTTTTCCAAATGTCTGTCATATCTACGATTCTAAAATTCTGTTTATCTCTGTAACTTCTTTCTTATATATTTTGTGGTTAAAATTATGAAGTTCTGGTAGAGCAAGTTTGAGATCTTCCACTAATATAGTCTTGATACCTATTCCTTCTTGAAGCTCTCTTAACTTCTCTTCTAGTAATTTCAATGTTATGTCACTTGGTACATATATTTTCAGTGTTGATATTACCTTATTAGCTATGGTACCCTTTAGGAAGACATTGTTTTCTTCCTTATCTCTTTTAATTTAATTTTTCACTTGAACTGAGATCAGAATAATTACCTTAAATAGTTTTAATTCAGCTGATAGCTTCTCCTTTAATATTTTACCTTTACTCTATATGGTTCACTCTGCTTTAAATAATGTTTCTTGTAAATAACATATTTTAGGATTCTGGCTTTTAATCTATTCTGATATCCACTTCTGTTTTATGGGAGAGTTCATCCCATTCAAATTCACAAGTAAAATGACTAATTCTGTATTTCCTGCCCTGTACTTTTCTCATTATGTTCTCCTTTCCATCCTTCCCATTGTTTTGCTTTTGACCACTAGGTTCCTTAAAAAGCTTCCCCCCCGCCCCCTTTAACAGTCCCTCCCCCTTTCTTATACCTTTCTTTTACTACTTCTGTTTTCCCTTCCATTAGCATTCCCTTTTCATTTCCCCTTTCCCTTCCTACTTCATTATAGGGTGAGACAAGTTTATCTTTGAAACAAAATAAATCTAATGTTCTCTCTCTGAGTCAAATCCAATGAATTAAATTCTGAGGCAACAGTTATTTTGAAAATGTATATATCAAAAATAATGTAATTTATTAGTCAATATCAGAAGTAGCTTTAAATTTTTCATTGAACTATTCACCTAAAATATGAGTTAGTGCTTCTTCTAACTGTCTATGCTTGTCATCTGCTTATCTCCCAGTTTTAATTATTCAGATAAATCCACTTTATTCAACCCTGATATACTAGGGAATGCTTCTGATTTGCCCAACAGGGATATGGCATAATGGGAAAATAATTGTATCCCTTTACCTTTCTTCTTATTTTCAGTTGACAACAACCTGAAGCAAAATTTTACTGTGGAAAAATTCTGGCAGCACATTACAAATTGTGTATCTCTTATACTAAAAGTCGAGAAGACTAAAGTTCTCACACAAGAGAATTAATCCATCAATCAACACATTTTTATTAAGAGAAGGAATAATGTACATATATATCAGTATGTTGTTCCTTTCCCTATGAATCTTACCAGCTACTCTAATTCCTTTTTTTGGTGCAAAGTTTATCATGACACAAACCCTCTTGCAATATATATCTTTCTTTCTTCTTTGATTTTTTTTTTTTTTTATATAACTTGAAGTGATAACTGTAAAGTATGGGAAAAAAACAAAACAAAACAAAACAAAAAAACTTGATACCACTCTAGGCAACATAAATTAATCTGAGGCCTCTTTGACATCTTTGGCATTTCCTTATCTCCTTATCTTTTAAAAGTCCATGGTTTGTCACTATTCTATTTCTTTGCAACTGGATCACCTAGGGCTAGATCTTCTCCCCATTCCAAAACTAACCATATATCTCCTCTCTTCCCTTGTTCTACACTGTAATTCTAACCCTATAAATAATCAGGGAACCATAGATTTTATTGAGTTAATAACAGAAAATTGTCATACATCTTCTTTAAAAAAAATCATCTTGATGGTTGATTAGAGGATGGACTCAAGAGAAAAAAATGCAAGAAAGGCCAGACCAAATTGGAACTAACATAATAATCCCAGCATATATCAATGCTTAATTGGAGTGAGATAGATTGATTGAATTGTCCACATATTTTACTTATACTTCATTTCCTGTCAGCAGATGTCATTTTCTTGTTTTTAAATGGAAATTTTTACATGTTATAAAATTTAGTGGGATAGCTAGTTGATTGTATGCAAGAATAAGAACTAAAATTATATTGAAAGGCATAAATAAGAGATGAATTAATAAAATTAAAGAGATGAAATTAATGCCATGCATAATTTGAATCTAGCTTAAAAATATATGATCAGATAGACTTGTATATATAAAAAAAAAGTTCTCAGTTAAGTGATAACTCAATATTAGCTAATAATGTGAAATGCCTGCCCAAAACAGCAATAAAAAATTTTAGTAAAAGTATACTTTCAGGGGCAGAGCCAAGATGGTGAAGAAGGCACAAGTGACTTTCTGAGCTTCTCTCATACCCTCATTAGTAATTAGTAAAATCAGCTTCAAAAGTAGCGCTTGACTAGTAAAATTCATGAAGATTGGAAGTGCAATAATTTGCCAGCCAAAAATAATCTGGAAGATTGCCAGAAAAGATTTGTCCTGAGTGGGCAAGAGCAGAATAGAGCAAGCTGGAAAAGAACCAGAGCCTGGCATGTGGAGTGGACAAGGGGCAGGGGTGATCTGTGTAGTTGGAAAATTTACAGAAAGGACTCTACCATAGATTGGGCTGTTCTGCTTTGGTTGCAAAGAAGTAGACCAGCAGAGAAATTAAAGCCAAAGGTAGAGTGTACTCTAAAAACTGCCAGAACCTAACAGGATCTGGCTATACCCACCCAAAACTGGAAGTGAATGAACTAGCACAGGCCACTGCACAGCTGTGCAACAGCATTCTGCAGCAGGGGCTTTTGGGGGCAGCCACAAATCTGTATGACAGAGGGGCCCAGGCCAGGGCAGCATCTATTTGCACAGTGGGGGGTTCGGCCTGGGGCAATAGAATTTCGGCAGTATGACTGTGCTCCCCAGGCAAAGACACTGCCATGAAGGGTAGGGCAACAGCTAATACCCAAAGCAGGCTTTTGCCAGGGGTGGGGTGGGCACTGACACTTTTGCTGCTCAGCCTCTAGCCCCAAGGCAGTCTCTAATCCTCACAGCATGGCTCCTCACAGTGGGGCCTGGGACCCAGGCCTGAGTTACTTTAGGTGTGGAGCTTTTCCCAGAGCACCCCCCACAGCTCAGCCACTCTTAGCAGCCCATTGATAGGATAGCAACTGTCCATATACCTATCCCTGCTCTGCAGAGGAAGCTGATAACCTCATTGCCCTGAAGGCAGATCCTACAGGCTTAAAAAAAATGAGTAAAAAAATCCAAAGGATGATCTATAGCTTCTATGCAGAAAGAGGGCAGGTTTTCATCCCCAGGAGATTAATAGCAAACAGTCTCCAGACAATATCCCAAAGGGGGATGTAACCTGGTCCCCATCACACAAGGCACTTGTAGAAGAAACTATAAAAAAAATCTTAAAAAAAAATCTTAAAAGAGAGGTAGAAGAAAAATGAGGAAAGGAAAGAGAAGCTATGCAAGAGAGTAACAACTTCCTGAAATGTGAATTGGAAAAAGTAAAGAACTCCCACAAAAGTAGGATTTGTGAATTGGAAAAGATAAAGAGCTCCCAAGAGAGTAGGATTTGTGAATTAGAAAAAGAAAATAATTCAGGTAAAAAATAGTGAAATGAAAAAAAAAATTCTAGAGAAAAAAAAATCATTTAAAAACTCAAATGGACATATACAAAAAGAAGTTAAAAAAAAAAGCTAATGGAGAAAATATCTCATTAAAAATCAGAACTGAACAAATAGAAATGAATGACTCATTGAGACATCAAGAATCAGTCAAACAAAACAAAACAAAACAAAATTTAGAAAAAAAAATAGACCTGGAAAATAGATCTAGGAGGGATAATCTGAGGATTATTGGACTTCAAAAAAATTATGATTAAAAAAGGAGCCTAGATACTATTTTACAGGAAATCACCAAAAAGAATTGCCCAGATGTAATAGAATCAGAAGGTAAAATAGGCATTGAAAGAATTAATCTAACACCTTCTGAAAAAGACCCTAAAATAAAAATTCCAAGGAATATTGTGGCTAAATTTCAGAACTATCAGACTAAGGAAAAATATTATAAGCAGCCAGAAAAAAACAATTCAAATACCTAGGTAACACAATAAGGATCAAGATCTAGCTGCTTCCACATTAAAAGATCGAAGGGCCTGTAATCTGATATTCCAAAAGGCAAGAAATCTTGGAATGCATCCAAGAATAAACTACCAAGTTACACTGAGCATTTTCTTTCATGGAAGAAGATGGACATTTCATGAAAGAGATGAATTCTATTTATTTCTAAGGAAGAATAAAACAGAACTAAACTAGAGAAGCAGAAAAAGGTAAAAAAAAAACTCTTGATAAATGTATTTCTGTTGTGAATATACATAAAGATTACATGTATAATTTGATTTTACTGATATAACATAAAAAGGGGAGTAGAAATGGAAAGGGAATAATGGCAGAAAAAGGAAAAAGGGGAGATAAAAAGAGGGAAACTACATCCCATGAAGATGCAAAGGAAACCTATCATATCTGAGGAAATTTAGAGAGGGGGAGAAACATTGTGTGAATCTTGCTCACATCAGATTTGGCTCCCAGAGAAAATAATCGACATATTTGGTTTATAGAGAAACTTCTCTTACCTCATTCAATAGTGGGAGAGGGAAAAGGAAAAGAGTAATAAGGGAAGGGTACAAGAAAGGGGAAGGGATTCAAAAGTGGTGGGAGGGATCCTAAAGAGGAAGAGCTTCATGACGCAAGTGGTGCCCGTAAGTTTAAAACTGGGAAAGAGGGTAAGGGGGGGGGAAGAAGAAGAAAAACATAATCTGGGGATAATAAGATGGCAAGAAATACAGAATTAATAATTTTACCTGTAAATGTGAATGGTATGAACTCTCATATAAAGCACAAGCGGATAGCAGACTGGATAAAAAATCAGATCCCTACAATATGTTGTCTACAAGAAACACATTTAAAGCAAGGAGATATACACAGAGTAAAGGTAAAAGGCTGGAGCACAATCTATTATACTTCAGGTAAAGTCAAAAAAGCAGAGGTAGCCATCCTTATCTAAGATCAAGAGAAATCAGAAATTGATCTAAATAAAAGAGATAAGGAAGGAAATTATATCTTGCTAAAGGGTAGCATAGACAATGAAGCAATATCAATACTAAACATATATGCACCAAGTGGTATAAAGGTGAAGTTAAGAGAGTTGCAAGAAGAAATTGATAGCAAAACTAATAGTGGAAGAGCTCAACCTTACATTCTGAGAATTAGATAAATGAAACCACAAAAGAAATAAGAAAGAAATTAAAGAGGTAAATAGAATATTAGAAAAAGTAGGTATGATAGATCTTTGGAGAAAACTGAATGGTGACAGAAAGGAGTATACTTTCTTCTCAGCACCTCATGGAACCTATACAAAAATTGATCATATATTAGGACATAAAGACCTCAAAATTAAATGCAGGAAGGCAGAAAGTGTAAAGGCTTTCTTTTCAGATCATGATGCAATAAAAACTACATTCAACAAAAATTTAGGGGAAAATAGACAAAAAAGTAATTGGAAACTAAATAATCTCATCTTAAAGAATGATTGGGACAGCAATTGATACACACAATGAATAATTTCATTCAAGATAAGGAAAATGATGAGACATCATACCAAAATTTGTGGGATGCAGCCAAAGCAGCAATAAAGAAAAATGTTATATCTTTACAGGCTTACTTGAATAAAATAGAGAAAGAGAAGATCAATGAATTGAGTTTGCAATTTAACCTAGAAAAAGACCAAATTAAAAAGCCCTAATGAAATACTAAACTTGAAATTCTAAAATAAAAAGAGAAATTAATAATATTGAAAGTTAAAAACAAAAACAACTATTGAATTCATAAATAAAAGTAAGAGTTGATTTTGTGAAAAAAAAAAAACAGTAAAATAGATAAACCTTTGGTAAATCTGATTAGAAAAAGGAGAGAGCCCCCAACCAAAAATTAAACTCAAAATACAAAAATTAAAAGGAGAAACCAATAAAATTGAAAGTAAAAAAACTATTGAATTAATAAATAAAACCAAGAGTTGGTTTTATGAAAAAGCCAATAAAATAGATAAACCTTTGGTAAATTTGATCAAAAAAAAGAAAGAGGAAAATCAAATTGATATTCGTACAAATGAAAAGGGGGATCTTTCCACCAATGAAGAGGAAATTAGAGAAATAATAAGGAGTTACTTTGCCCAACTTTATGCCAATAAATTTGATAACTTAAGTGAAATGGATGACTTTCTCCAAAAATATAGGCTCCCTAGATTAACAGAGGAGGAGATAAATTGGTTAAATAGTCCCATTTCAGAAAAAGAAATAGAACAAGCTATTAATCAACTCCCCAGGAAAAAATCCCCAGGGCCAGATGGATTCACATGTGAATTCTACCAAACATTTAAAGAACAATTAGCCCCAATGTTATATAAATTATTTGAAAAAATAGGGGATGAAGGAGTCCTACCAAACTCCTTTTATGACACAGACATGGTATTGATACCTAAACCTGGTAGATCGAAAACTGAGAAAGAAAATTATAGACCAATCTCCTTAATGAATATTGATGCTATAATCTTAAATAAGATATTAGCAAAAAGACTTCAGAAAATCATCTCCAAGATAATACACTATGATCAAGTAGGATTTATTCCAGGAATGCAGGGCTGGTTTAATATTAGGAAAACTATTAATATAATTGACCATATTAATAATCAAATTAATAAGAACCATATGATCATCTCAATAGATGCAGAAAAAGCATTTGACAAAATCCAACATCCATTCCTACTAAAAACTCTTGAGAGTATAGGAACAAATGGATTATTCCTTAGAATAATCAGGAGTATATATTTAAGACCGTCAGTAAGCATAATATGCAATAGAAATAAACTGCAACCTTTCCCAGTAAGATCAGGAGTGAAACAAGGTTGCCCACTATCACCATTACTATTCAATATAGTACTAGAAACGCTAGCCTTGGCAATAAGAGCCGAGAAAGAGATTCAAGGAATTAGAGTAGGAAATGAGGAAATGAAACTATCACTTTTTGCAGATGACATGATGGTATACTTAGAGAACCCCAAAGACTCTGCTAAAAAGCTACTAGAAATAATTCAAAATTTCAGCAAAGTGGCAGGATACAAAATAAATCCACATAAATCCTCGGCATTTTTATATATCACTAACAAAATGCAACAGCAAGAGATACAAAGAGAAATTCCATTCCAAACAAATGTTGAGAGTATAAAATATTTGGGAATCCATCTACCAAAGAAAAGTCAGGAATTATATGAAAAAAATTACAAAACACTTGCCACAAAAATAAAATCAGATTTAAATAATTGGAAAGACATTCAGTGCTCTTGGATAGGCCGAGCGAATATAATAAAGATGACAATACTCCCCAAACTAATCTATTTATTTAGTGCTATACCAATCAGACTCCCAAGAAACTATTTTAATGACCTAGAAAAAATAACAACAAAATTCATATGGAAGAATAAAAGGTCAAGAATTGCAAGGGAACTAATGAAAAAAAAACTCAGAGGAAGGTGGTCTAAGTGTACCTGATCTAAAGCTATATTATATAGCAGCAGTCACCAAAACCATTTGGTATTGGCTACAAAATAGACCAGTAGATCAGTGGAACAGATTAGATACAAAGGACAAAAAAGGGTACATCTATAGCAATCTAATCTTTGACAAACCCAAAGATTCCAACATTAGGGATAAAAATTCATTATTCGGAAAAAACTGTTGGGAAAACTGGAAATTAGTATGGCAGAAATTAGATATGGATCCACACTTAACACCATATACCAAGATAAGATCAAAATGGGTCCATGATTTAGGCATAAAGAGGGAGATAATAAATAGATTAGAGGAACAGAGGATAATCTACCTCTCAGACTTGTGGAGGAGGAAGGAATTTATGACCAGAGGAGAACTAGAGATCATTATTGATCACAAAATAGAAGATTTTGATTACATCAAACTAAAAATTTCTGTACAAATAATACTAATGCAAACAAGATTAGAAGGGAAGTAACAAATTGGGAAAATATTTTTAAAAACAAAGGTTCTGACAAAGGTCTCATTCCCAAAATATATAGAGAACTGACCATAATTTATAAGAAACCAAACCATTCTCCAATTGATAAATGGTCAAAGGATATGAACAGACAATTCTCAGAGGAAGAAATTGAAACTATACCCACTCACATGAAAGAATGTTCCAAATCACTACTGATCAGAGAAATGCAAATTAAGACCACTCTGAGATACCACTACACACCTGTCAGATTGGCTAAGATGACAGGAACAAATAATGACAAATGTTGGAGGGGATGTGGGAAAACTGGGACACTAATACATTGCTGGTGGAGTTGTGAAAGAATCCAGCCATTCTGGAGAGCAATCTGGAATTATGCCCAAAAAGTTATCAAACTGTGCATACCCTTTGACTCAGCAGCGCTACTACTGGGATTATATCCCAAAGAAATACTAAAGAGCGGAAAGAGACATATATGTGCCAAAATGTTTGTGGCAGCTCTTTTTGTTGTAGCTAGAAACTGGAAGATGAATGGATGTCCATCAGTTGGAGAATGGTTGGGTAAATTGTGGTATATGAAGGTTATGGAATATTATTGCTCAGTAAGAAATGACCAGCAGGAGGAATATAAAGAGGCCTGGAGAGACTTAAATCAACTGATGCTGAGTGAAATGAGCAGAACCAGAAGATCACTGTACACTTCAACAACAATACTGTATGAGGATGTATTCTGATGGAGGTGGAAATCTTCAACATAAAGAAGATTCAACTCACTTCCAGTTGATCAATGATGGACAGGGGTAGCTGCACCCAGAGAAGAAACACTGGGAGGGGAATGAAAATTGTTAGCACTAATATCTGTCTGCCCAGGTTGCATGTACCTTCGGATTCTAATGTTTATTGTGCAACAAGAAAATGATATTCGCACACATGTATTGTACCTAGACTATATTGTAACACATGTAAAATGTATGGTATTGCCTGTCGTCGGGGGGAGGGAATAGAGGGAGGGGGGGGTAATTTGGAAAAATGAATACAAGGGATAATATTATAAAATATATATATATATATATATATAAAATAAAAAAAAAAAAAAAAGAAAAAGGAGAGAGGAAAATCAAATGGTTAGTCTTAAAAATGAAAAAGGAGAACTTTCCACCAATAAAGAGGAAATTAGAGCAATAATAAGGAGTTACTTTGCTTAACTTTGTGCCAATAAATTTGATAACCTAAGTGAAATGGATGACTACCTCCAAAAATATAGGCTTCCCAGACTGATAGAAGAGGATGGACATTGCTTAAATAGCCCCATTTCAGCAACAGAAATAGAACAAGCTATTAATCAACTCCCTAAAAAAAATCCCCAGTATTAGACAGATTTACATATGAATTCTCCCAAACATTCAAGGAACAGTTAGCCCAAAGCCATATGAACTATTTGGAAAAATATGAAATGAAGGAGTCCTACCAAATTCCTTTTATGATACAGACATATTACTGATACCTAATCCAGGTGGATTGAAAACAGAGAAAGAAAATTATAGATCAATCTCCCCAATGAACACTAATGCTAAAATCTTAAATAAGATATTAGCAAAAAGACTACAGAAAATCATCCCCAAGATAATTCACCATGATCAAGTAGGTTTTATACAGGAATTCAGGGCAGGTTCATTATTAGGAAAACTATTAGGATAATTGACCATATTAATAACCAAATTAACAAAAAAAATAATATGATTATCTCAATAGATCCAGAAAAACATTTGATAAAATCCAACATCCTTTCCTATTAAAAACACTTGAGAATATAGGAATAAATGGTCTTTTCCTTAAAGTAATCAGTAGCATCTATTTAAAACCATCAGTAAGCATCATATGTAATGGGGATAAACTGGAACCATTCCCAGTAAGATCAGGGGTGTGACAAGGTTGCCCACTACAACCATTACTATTCAATATTGTATTAGAAATGCTAGCTTTTGCAATGAATCGAGAAAGAGATTAAAGGAATTGGAGTAGATAATGAGGAAACCAAGTTATCACTCTTTGCTGATGATATGATGATATAATTAGAGAACCCCAGAGATTCTAGTAAAAGCTTTAGGAATGGTGCAGGATACAAAATAAACCCACATAAGTCATTGGCATTCTTATATATCATTAATGAAATCCAACAGTTAGAAATGCAAAGAGAAATTCTATTTAAAGTAACTACCAATAGTATAATATATTTAGGAATCTATCTCCCAAAGGAAAATCAGAGCAAAACTACACAACACTTTCCACACAAATAAAGTAAGATTTAACTAATTGGAAAAATATTAAATGCTCTTGGATAGGGCAAGCAAATATAATAAAGATGACAATACTTCCTAAAATAATCTACTTATTTAGTGCTATACCAATTAGATGCCCCCAAAAAAACTATTTTAATAACAACAAAATTCATATGGAAAAACAAAAGGTCAAGAGAGGGAACTAATGAAAAAAAAAATCAAATGAAGGTGGCTTAGCTGTACCAGATCTAAAATAAAATGGTTTTGGTAACAGCTGATTTTTGGATATAACTGGAAAAACTCGATATAACTTTCTTCTTAGGGGAAAAATCATCTCCATTAGCTCTTTGATTACTATAAAACATTTCTCTTTATTGTTTGTTTAGCTAGTCCTGTGCTCTAATTCAAGTCTTCTTAAACTTTTTGTATTCTTGATTCCTTTTTTGGGAAAAAATGTGTACATGACTCCCAGTAAAAAATACCTATATAAATTAAACATTTATTGATTAATAAATCAGTATTTCTTGGCCCTCATATTCAGTTACAAAATCCACCCATGGGTGTCACAAATCATTAGGACTCAGTTTGGTCCAATTGGCTTGTATTCTATATCATTGTTTTAGACCTACTGACTCCAGGAGCCATGCATATATTAATCTCTTGACATTAACTGTTGTCCTTTATTGTTTTTGGCCAGCAAAATGTCCCAATCTGTGCTATTCCTGGTCTTGAATTTATTTCATTATTGTTATATCTGAACAGGAATTGCCTTCATTAAATTCTGTAAAAATGAGCATCTATTTGTGAAGTCTCCTAGAAAACAAGAAAAACTTACTGAAACAATAAATTAATCTACAAGTTTTTATCAAGTGCCAGTCATACATTAAGCATTTTGTTGATAGATATATAAAGACAAAAGTAAAATAGATATTATCCTGGAAGAGTATCTATTCTAAATAAGTGATATAAAGTTCTATTTAAGTGTTACATATGTTCAAAGCATATTCAATGTGGAATAAAAAGAAAAATCATACATATATTTAGGTCAACCAAGAAAGACTTCATGCTACAGATAACTTTTTAAGAAATTACTGCAGGAAACAAAGCCATCCTTAAATAGTTGTGGAGTATATTCACCACTATCAAATTTGCACTAATCTTAATCTCATTACCTAAATCATTATAGGAACTTTCTAATTGGTCTTTGTTGTTACATTCTTTTCCTTCTTCCTACCAAATTCATTTTGTTTATTCAGAGATATAATTGTTGTTCTCATGATTATGCTTTAGGATTATGGGAAACAAAAGCAAAAATGATTGGAGAGTATTTAAGGTGACTTTAGATAAAAACGTAATTATTAGAGAGTGTTTGATCCATAGCTAATTTTTATCAGAAAATGCAGGTTCATGTATTTTAAGTGATTTTTCTAATATTACCCAGAAAACAAGTAACAGCACAGCTGTCCTAATTTTGGTCTCTTGAAAACTAAACAAATATTTTTTCTACCACTTTGTTCTACATGTGTTATGCTCTAAGAAAAATGTGCTAGTTAACAAATAATGAACTTGCTCTATTGAGCAATGCTTGTGTCATGCTGCTTTTACATCTGAAATGTCTCTTTGGAAAAACAAACAAACAAGAAAAAAAAAAAACAAAAACAAAAAACAAAAACAAAAAACAAAAACAAAAAAAACAACTGACTTGGAAAATAGATATAGGAAAGACAATCTAAGAATTATTGAACTTCCTGAAAATGATGATGAAAGAAAGAGCCCAGACATCATCTTTCAGGAAATCATAAAGGAAAATTTCCCCGATGGCACAGAAATAGAGGGCAAAATAGCCTTTGAAAGAATTCACCAATCACCTCCTATGAGAGATTCCAAGATGAAAATACCAAAGAATAACATAGCTAAATTTCAGAATTATTGAATCAAGTACAAAATATTGTAAGCAGCCAGAAAGAAATAATGCAAATATCAAGCAGATACATTCAGGATTACTCAGGACTTAGTAGCTTTCACCTTAAGCATCTAAAGGCCTGGAATCTGATATTCCAAAAAGCAAAGGGGCTTTGATTGCAGCCAAGAATCAAGTATCTAGCCATTATACATGTCAACAGCAAGACTATACAATGATAACTTCTGATGGACATGACTCTCATCAACAATGAGATGATTCAGGATAGTTCCAATGATATTGTGATGAAGAAAGGCATGTGCATACAGATATAGTATAGTGGAAACTGAATATGGACCACAACATAATATTTTCACTTTTTTGTTGTTGCTTGCTTGTATTTTATTTTCTTTCTCATTTTTTTTGATGTGACTTTTCTTGTGCAGCATTATAATTGTGGACATATGTATAGAAGAATTGAACATGGTTAACATATGTTGGATCGCTTGCTGTCTAGGGAAGGAGAAGGGGCAAGGGAGGGAAAAATTAGAACATAAGTTTTTTTATGGGTGAATGTTGAAAATTATCTATGGATATATTTTGAAAATAAAAAGCCTTACTGGTTTAATATTTGGAAAACTATTAGTATAATTGGCCATATTAATAATCAAATTAACAAAAACCATATGATCACCTAAATAGATGCAGAAAAAGCATTTGATAAAATCCAGCATCCATTCCCACTAAAAACAATTGATAATATAGGAATAAATGGACGATTCCTTTTTTTAAATTTTTAAATTTTTTTATAATATTATCCCTTGTATTATTTTTTCCAAATTATACCCCCCTTCCCTCTACTTGCTCTCCCCGATGCCAGGCAATCCCATACATTTTACATGTGTTACAATATAACCTAGATACAATACATGTGTGTAAATACCATTTTCTTGTTGCACAATAAGCATTAGATTCCGAAGGTACAAGTAACCTGGGCAAACAGACAGTAGTGCTAACAATTAACATTCATTTCCCAGTGTTCCTTCTCTGGGTGTAGCTACTTCTGTCCATCATTGATCAACTGGAAGTGAGTTGGATCTTCTTTATGTTGAGGATTTCCACTTCCATCAGAATACATCCTCATACAGTATGGTTGTTGAAGTGTATAGTGATCTTCTGGTTCTGCTCATTTCACTCAGCATCAGTTGATGTAAGTCTCTCCAAGCCTCTCTGTATTCCTCCTGCTGGTCATTTCTTACAGAGAAATAATATTCCACAACCTCCATATACCATAATTTACCCAACCATTCTCCATCTGATGGACATCCATTCATCTTCCAGTTTCTAGCTACAACAAAAAGAGCTGCCACAAACATTTTGGCACATACAGGTCCCTTTCTGCTCTTTAGTATTTCTTTGGGATATAAGCTCAATAGCAGCAATGCTGGGTCAAAGGGTATGCACAGTTTGATAACTTTTTAGGCATAGTTCCAAATTGCTCTCCAGAATGGCTGGATTCTTTCACAACTCCACCATCAATGTATTAGTGTCCCAGTTTTCCCACATCCCCTCCAATATTCATTATTATTTGTTCCTGTCATCTTAGCCAATCTGACAGGTGTGTAGTGGTATCTCAGAGTTGTCTTAATTTGCATTTCTCTGATCAGTAGTGATTTGGAACACTCTTTCATGTGAGGGGATATAGTTTCAATTTCTTCATCTGAGAATTGTCTGTTCATATTCTTTGACCATTTATCAATTGGAGAATAGTTCAGTTTCTTATAAATTAGGGTCAGTTCTCTATATATTTTGGAAATGAGACCTTTGTCAGAACCTTTACTTTTAAAAATATTTCCCCAATTTGTTACTTCCCTTGTAATCTTGTTTGCATTAGTATTGTTTGTACAGAAACTTTTTAGTTTGATGTAATCAAAATCTTCTATTTTGTGATCAGTAATGATCTCTAGTTCTCCTCTGATCATAAATTCCTTCCTCCTCCACAGGTCTGAGAGGTAGACTATTTTCTGTTTCTCTAATCTATTTATGATCTCATTCTTTATGCCTAAATCATGGACCCATTTTGATCTTATCTTGGTATATGGTGTTAAGTGTGGATCCATATCTAATTTCTGCCATACTAATTTCCAGTTTTCCCAACAGTTTTTTTCCAAATAATGAATTTTTATCCCTAATGTTGGTATCTTTGGGTTTGTCAAAGATTAGATTGTTATAGATGTACCCTTTTTTGTCCTTTGTATCTAATCTATTCCACTGATCTACCGGTCTATTTCTTAGCCAATACCAAATGGTTTTGGTGACTGCTGCTATATAACATAGCTTTAGATCAGGTACACTTAGACCACCTTCCTCTGACTTTTTTTTTTTTTCATTAATTCCCTTGCAATTCTCGACCTTTTATTCTTCCATATGAATTTTGTTGTTGTTGTTGTTTTTTTCTAGGTCATTAAAATAGTTTCTTGGGAGTCTGATTGGTACAGCACTAAATAAATAGATTAGTTTGGGGAGTATTGTCATCTTTATTATATTCGCTCGGCCTATCCAAGAGCACTGAATGTCTTTCCAATTATTTAAATCTGACTTTATTTTTGTGGCAAGTGTTTTGTAATTTTTCTCATATAATTGCTGACTTTTCTTTGGTAGATGGATTCCCAAATACTTTATGCGCTCAACATTTGTTTGGAATGGAATTTCTCTTTGTATCTCTTGCTGTTGCATTTTGTTGGTGATATATAAAAATGCTGAGAATTTATGTGGATTTATTTTGTATCCTGCCACTTTGCTGAAATTCTGAATTATTTCTAATAGCTTTTTAGCAGAGTCTTTGGGGTTCTCTAAGTATACCATCATGTCATCTGCAAAGAGTGATAGTTTGATTTTCTCGTTTCCTACTCTAATTCCTTGAATCTCTTTCTCGGCTCTTATTTGCCAAGGCTAGCATTTCTAGTACTATATTGAATATTAATGGTGATAGTGGGCAACCTTGTTTCACTCCTGATCTTACTGGGAAAGGTTGCAGTTTATTTCTATTGCATATTATGCTTACTGATGGTCTTATATATATGCTCCTGATTATTCTAAGGAATAGTCCATTTATTCCTATACTTTCAAGAGTTTTTAGTAGGAATGGATGTTGGATTTTGTCAAATGCTTTTTCTGCATCTATTGAGATGATCATATGGTTTTTATTAATTTGATTATTAATATGGTCAATTATATTAATAGTTTTCCTAATATTAAACCAGCCCTGCAATCCTGGTATAAATCCTACTTGATCATAATGTATTATCCTGGAGATGATTTTCTGGAGTCTTTTTGCTAATATCTTATTTAAGATTTTAGCATCAATATTCATTAAGGAAATTGGTCTATAATTTTCTTTCTCAGTTTTCGATCGACCTGGTTTAGGTATCAGTACCATGTCTGTGTTATAAAAGGAGTTTGGTAGGACTCCTTCATCCCCTATTTTTTCAAATAGTTTATATAGCATTGGGGCTAATTGTTCTTTAAATGTTTGGTAGAATTCACATGTGAATCCATCTGGTCCTGGGGATTTTTTCCTGGGGAGTTGATTAATAGCTTGTTCTATTTCTTTTTCTGAAATGGGACTATTTAACCAATTTATCTCCTCCTCTGTTAATCTAGGGAGCCTATATTTTTGGAGAAAGTCATCCATTTCACTTAAGTTATCAAATTTATTGGCATAAAGTTGGGCAAAGTAACTCCTTATTATTTCTCTAATTTCCTCTTCATTGGTGGAAAGATCCCCCTTTTCATTTGTACGAATATCAATTTGATTTTCCTCTTTCTTTTTTTTGATCAAATTTACCAAAGGTTTATCTATTTTATTGGCTTTTTCATAAAACCAACTCTTGGTTTTATTTATTAATTCAATAGTTGTTTTTTACTTTCAATATTATTGATTTCTCCTTTTAATTTTTGTATTTCAAGTTTAATTTTTGGTTGGGGGTTTTTAATTTGGTCTTTTACTAGCTTTTTAAGTTGCAAGGCCAATTCGTTAATCTTCTCTTTCTCTATTTTCTTCAAATAAGCCTCTAAAGATATAAAATTTCCCCTTATTACTGCTTTAGCTGCATCCCACAGATTTTGGTATGATGTCTCATCATTGTCATTATCTTGGGTGAAATTATTAATTGTTTCTATAATTTGCTGTTTCACCCAGTCATTCTTTAAGATGAGATTGTTCATTTTCCAATTACTTTTTGGTCTATTTAACCCTAACTTCTTACTGAATGTAGCTTTTTTTGCATTGTGATCTGAGAAGAAGGCATTTATTATTTCTGCCTTCCTACATTTAATTTTGAGATCTTTATGTCCTAATATATGGTCAATTTTTGTATAGGATCCATGAACTGCTGAAAAGAAAGTATATTCCTTTCTATTGCCATTCAGTTTTCTCCAAAGGTCTATCATACCTAGTTTTTCTAATGTTCTATTGACTTTTTAAATTTCTTTCTTATTTGTTTTGTGGTTTGATTTATCTAAATCTGAGAGTGCAAGGTTGAGATCTCCCACTATTATAGTTTTACTGTCTATTTCTCCTTGCAATTCTCTTAACTTTTCCTTTAGAAAGTTAGATGCTATATCACTTGGTGCATATATGTTTAGTATTGATATAGCTTCATTATTTATGCTACCTTTCAGCAGGATATAGTTTCCTTCCTTATCTTTTTTAAGTAGATCAACTTCTGCTTTTGCTTGATCTGAGATAAGGATAGCTACCCCTGCTTTTTTGGCTTTACCTGAAGCATAATAGATTCTGCTCCAACCTTTTCCTTTTACTATTTATATATCTCCCTGCTTTAAGTGTGTTTCCTGTAAACAACATATTGTGGGGTTCTGACTTTTGATCCAGTCTGCTATCTGTCTCCATTTGATGGGAGCGTTCATCCCATTCACATTTACAGTTAAAATGACTAATTCTGTATTTCCTACCATCATATTATCCCTAGAATATGCTTTTTCCCTTGACCCCCCTGAACCCCTTCCCCGATATTTAATTTACAGACCCCCCTTGTGACGCGCAACCCTCCCTCTTTTTTGTTTTTTTTTAGGATCCCTCCCCCCTCCCTCCAAGTCCCTTCACTTATTCTCCTTTTCCTTTTCCCTTTTCCTCTCCCCCCTTTTAATGAGGTGAAAGAAAATTCTCTGAAAAACAAATATGTCAATTATTTAGTCTTTGAGCCTCTTCTGATGAAAGTAAGATTCACACAATGATTCTCCCCCTCACTAAATCCCCTCAGATATGGTATATTTCTATGCCTCTTCCTGGGATGTAGTTTTCCTCTTTTTATCACTCCTTCCCCTTTTTCTGAAACTACCCCCTTCCCTTTACTACACTCCCCTTTTTTTTCTTTTATATCAGTAGAATCAAATTATCCATGCATACTTTTTATATACCCACAACAGAGTTACAGTTCTCAAGGGTTCTGTGTACCTTTTTCTGTTTCTCTTCAGTCTTGTGGATGTAGATCAAATTTTTTGTTTAAGTCTGGTTTTTTTCTTAGAAACGTATGGAATTCCTCTATTTCATTGAATGACCATCTTCTTCTATGGAAAAAGATGCTAAACTTAGCTGGGTAGTTCATTCTTGGTTGCAGGCCTTGATCTTTTGCCTTATGGAATATCATGTTCCAGGCCCTTCTATCTTTTAATGTGGAGGCAGCCAGATCTTGTGTGACTCTTATTGTGGCACCTTGGTATTTAAATTGTTTTTTTCTAGCTGCTTGCAAGATTTTCTCCTTTGTGTGGTAATTCTGCAGCTTAGCCACAATATTCTGTGTTCTTTTTTTAGGGCCTATTTCAGAAGGAGTTCGATGAAGTCTTTCTACATCTACTTTCCCTTCTGTTTCTATTATTTCTGGACAGTTCTCTTTGATCATTTCATGTAAAATAGAATCTAGGCTCTTTTTTTGGTCATTGTTTTTGGGAAGTCCAATGATCTGCAGATTATCTCTCCCAGATCTATTTTCCATATCTATAGATTTTCCCAGTAAGTATTTGACCTTATTCTCCAGCTTTTCATTTTTTTTTGTTTTGTTTTGTTTGACTGATTATTGCGTTCTCAGTGAATCATTCATTTCTATTTGTTCCATCCTGAATTTTAAGGAGTTATTTTCTTCTTTCACAGTTTTTAGTTCTTTTTGTAAATGCCCAATTTTGTTTTTAAATGAATTATTTTGCTCTATTGAATTTTTTTCCATTTCCCTAATTTTTTTTTGAGAATTATTTTTTTCCAATTCAGAAATTCTATTTTCTTGAGACTTTTTTTTCTTTTCCAATTCAGAAATCCTTCTTTCCTGTGTTTTTTAACCTTTTCTAATTCACAAATTTTATTTCCCTGCATATCCTGTGAATTCTTTTATTTTTTCCAACTTCAATTTCAGAACATTGTTATTGTCTATCATAGCTTCCCTTTCCTTTCCCCATTTTTCTTCAAACTCTCTTAACTTTTTAATAGTCTCTTCAAGGAGAGAGTTATGTGATGGGGGGCATGTACCATTCCCCTTTAGGTTGTTATCTGCTGACTTTCTGCTGTTAACTTCCTTGGGTTTGGATACCCGCTCTTTCTCTGTGTAGAATGAGTCAATGGTTCTTTTTGGCTTCTTACTCATGATTAAAAAATCTTTTGTGGTCTGTCCCTGAGTAGGAAATTATTTATTTATTTCTTTACCAGCTTCCTCCCAGACCAGATGGATGCAGCTTCTCCTGCGCCTGAGTTAAGAGAGAGCTCTGGGAGAGAATTCCCCACCCCTTCCCTGGAAGTGCCTCACAGGTGATCAGCACTGCTGTGCTTTTAGGGCTGCACTATGTGTCCTAGCGGCTTCCCTGAGGTGTGAGACTGAACAGTAAAGGCGACACAAAGCCCAGCCTATGCGTCCCGGTGGGGCATGGATGTCAGCAGCAGGTGAAGTGGAGAGCCCCTGAGCTCAAACTGGAAGTGTCTACCCTGAAACCGTGGTCCCTAGTTCAAAGGTTCCGCTTCTCTGGGACTTCTGGGGCCCACTTCTCAATCTCTTAACTACTTCCAGGTGAAAGCTAAGACAGCCTAAGTAGGCCACACCCACAGTGCTGAGATCTGCTGAGTCACCTCCGGGATTGGGGAAGATCTAATCTAGTTTTAAAATTTTAAGGTGGCTTGATTTCTCTTCTGAACTGCTGTTTTATAAGCAGAGAAGAGCTAACAGCCTGTGCCAGATTCTTCTATCTCAGTGGCTTCTCTGATTCCAGAGCCCTCCTCTGCACTATTGCAGCAGTGTGCCACCACCCAACTGTCTGTGCTGGCCTCTTTTTTTTTTTCCTCCCCTGGGGACTGACCTTTCCTGTTGAAACTCCAGATTCTCTTCAGCTGGTAAGTAGTGCTTCCAGTCCTTGTGGTTTCTATCAGTCCAGCGCTATTTTTGAGGCTGAATTTATCTAATTGGTTGTGAGGGAATAAGGACGCTCACAGAGTCGCGTGTATCTTCTCCACCATCTTGGAAGTCTCCTGGACTATTCCTTAAAATTGTCAAGAGCATATATTTAAAACTGTCAGTAAGCATCACATGTAATGGGAATAAACTGGAATCTTTCCCAGTAAGATCGAGAATGAAACAAGATTACCCACTATCACCATTAATATTCAATATTGTATTAGAAACACTAGCCTCAGCAATGAGTCGAGAAAGAGATTAAAGAATTAGAGTATGTAATGAGGAAACAAAATTATCACTCTTTGCTGATAATTATACTTAGAGAACCCCAGACATTCTGCTAAAAAGGTATTAGAAATAATTCACAACTTTAGCAAAGTTTCAGGATACAAAATAAATCCACATAAATCCTCAGCATTTTTATACATCACCAACAAAATCCAATAGCAAGAGATATAAAGAGAAATTCCATTCAAAACAACTTTTGAGAGTATAAAATATTTTGGAAATTTTCTACCAAAGGAAAGTCAGGAATTATATGCCCCTCAACTGGAGAATGGTTGGGTAAATTATGGTATATGAATGTCACGGTATATTATTTTTTTGTAAGAAATGACCAGCAGGATAAATACAAAGAGGCTTGTAGAGACTTACATGAACTGATTCTGAGTGAAATGAGCAGAACCAGGAGATCAACAATATTATATGAGGATGTATACTTCACCAACAATACTATATGGGGATGTATTCTGATGGAAGTGGATATCTTCAACAAAGAGAAGATCTAATTCAGTTCCAACTGATTAATGATGGACGAATCAGCTACACCCAGAGAAGGAACACTGGAAAATGAGTGTAAACTCTTTGCATTTTTGTTTTTCTTCCCAGGTTATTTTTATCTTCTGAATCCAATTCTTCCTGTGCAACAAAAAATTCAGTTCTGCACACATATATTATATCTAGGATATACTATAATATGTTTAACATGTATAATGCTCCCTGCCATCTGGGGGAAGAGGTAGAGGGAAGGAGGGGAAAATTTGGAACAGAAGTGAGTGCAAGGAAAAATGTTGTAAAAAAAATTACCCATCATATGTATTATCAAAAAAAGTTATAATTATAAAATTAATTTTAAAAAGTATAATTAAAAAAGAAAAGAATAAGCCTTTATTAAAAAATAAAGCATTTTAGAAATATAAAAAAGCAATCTCCTCAACAAATTCTTCAGTGTCCATGTCCTCATTCATAGATCATATATCACCATGTTCATACTTCTTTTTGCTACTTCTCACATATCATTTTGTTCAATAGTTTTTCAAATACAATTTCCTTAACCAGACAATAAGCTCCATGAGTAAATTACTCCATGAGTAGATTACTAGGAAACTACTATTACTATTTGAATATGATAGTGTTATATTTGTAACAATAATCTTTCGCCACAGAAGTCTTTGTCAATTGTTAGTTTTCTGATCAAAATCAAGTCACTCCATCTTTATGAAAAATTTCTTATCAGAAAAATTGATATACTATTTTTTATTCTACCTTTCAAAGTTATTGTAAGGCTTATATAATATAAAATGAATAGCAAATATCAACAAGTTACACAAATCATAGATATTACTTGTTATTATTATCATTATTATATCTGGACATCTCTCTCAGTCTTTAGATCTTTATATTGTACTTATATATTTAATAAATATGAAGGAAAATATTTTGTTTTAACCTAAAGTAAGGACAGATTTATCACTGAGTCATTTGAGTATTTGTTATCTTCAACTGCCCTTGTAACTCTTATCATTTTAGTTTTTATATAATGTTATCCCAACATTAGAAATTATGTTGTACTAAATATACAAAGAAATCCTTTGTGTCAACTCATTCATAAACACATGTTATGGGCCAGAAGAATTCCTACACGGTAGTAACTCAGTGGAATTGATAAATACAATGGTTATCTAGTTTAGCATGGTGATTAATAGTTCTCTAGTTCAGTACATGTACTTAGTACTTAATATATTTCTTTTTTTTTTTTTTTTTTTAGTACTTAATATATTTCTAAAAAATTAACACCTATCTACAAGATTTATACCTACAATGATGTAATTATAATAAGTGGGGACAAACTCAGCCAGAGACATTCATTCCATCTCCCACCTTTGTGGTGACTGGAGGCTGGAGCACAAACCCTCGGACTCAGAGAGACATTCCATCTTTGAACCTGGTGGCTCTCCTTCATTTCTCTACTGAAACCAAGTCCTGACTGAAGGACATCCAGAAAGCTGGCTAGACCCCAAGTGAAGGAGACAGATTTTGAAGGAGATAATAAAGAATTTGGACTTTATCCCTGACTAATCTCATGGTGATTACTCAGCTGAAAGGAAAGCTCATCCAAAGACCTCCAGAAAAAACAACCAGAATACTACATTTTGTTACCCAACCTGGGGCTAAGTATTTACACTCAGAAGGCCAGACTGACATGATCCTGAGTTAAAAATGGAAAAGTCTCCTTGACCCAGAAATTAGGGTAAGTACAAAAGTAGACAAGAAAGAAACTTTGTTAAGGGCTAAACTACTATTTCAGCTGAAATGGGACAAATATTGAGAAAACAGCCTTCTCCACTGCAAAGAAAATATGTACAAAGCAAAGTTAGACTAATAAAAAAAAGCAAGGTTTAATTGTAACTTGGGAGCAGATCATTGGACTTTTAGAAACATTAAAGTACTCGTCTACTTGGTTCTCTAAGGAAGAAGAATTAAAGCCAGACAAGTGGGAATTAGTAAATTAGTAGGAGAGTAATTAATGGAATATTACAATGATAATGGTCCTGATTCAATTCCTAAAGAAAGATTATATATATATTAATACAATTGGTTCTAAGGAATTAAATAAATTTTAGAATTAGGAAAAAGAAGAAAGAGCAGAAGGGGGATACTGACAAACTAGGTGAAAAGCATTAAAATTAGATAAAAAAGGTGTTAAGTGCAATGATGATGAAATTAACTTGTGTGGTGTTCACAGAAGGAGCCCTTAGGATATTCCCTATCTCATGACCCTCCCCCCTCAATTAACCCTTCATAGGTGAAAGGAGAAAAAGGAGGGGGAGGGTCAGTGACATAATCAGCACCATCCATGAAGGAGCTTTGTCCAAACCCCATGACAAGATTACAAAAGACACTAAGTAAAGCTAAAAAAGGACAAGATATATCTGATTGAAAAATAAAGCAGGATAATACAATATTGCTATGGGCCAGAACTCTGAACTTGAAACAAGAATTCTTATAAGGTGCTAAGTGGAATTGTTCAAAGAACTCCACAAAACCAACAAGAACATTACACAGTAGGATAGTTTATATGATAATATTCTGTAGATCATAAATCAATTTTCTCCTACTCTAAAAAGGAGGAAAATCTTTCTTTAATAAATTTATATATTTTAATTTAATCAACAAATTAGGAAATATTTATATTATATATGCATGTATATATATGTATATGTGCATCAACATAATATATGCAAATACAATATATGCAAATGCATATATACTATATATAATATGTATATAATATTTGTGTATGCATATGTGTGTTTGTATTTGTGTGGGTGCATGTACACACATACATCTGTGAGTTTGTGTGTGTGTGTGTGTGTGTGTGTATGTGTGTGTCTGTGTGTGTGTGAAATGGGCAAGGCAATATGCTAGGAAACAGAAATACAAAGACAAAAGTGAAATATTCCCTTCTGTTGTGATTATATTATATTAAGAAAGATAACACTTACAAAAAGCAAATTAATATATTCAGAAAAACAGTAACTAAAAAGCCATTTAAAGAAGGATGCCCCTAGAGTTCTAGGATAAGACATGTCTCCTAAAAAGGGGTTCAGTGATCTTGTTATGAAAAAGCCATCTATACCCAGAGATGAAATATGAAAAGAGTAGCAACAATGTTATTAAAGATGCTGTCAAGGAAGAAATATTTAGCAACTGAAATTCCACATGGAATAAGAAAAATTTAGAAGCTAATAAATAAATGATAAGAATATTAAATCAAAAGAGAATTAAAAAAGAGAATGAAAGAAATATGATACATTAGATAGATATATAGACTGATATGCAAGTAGATAGAGACCTAGACTTGGAAATACTTGAGGTCAAACCCTAAGATTTCTTTGTTGGGCAAATCACTTAACCAGTATCTGTTTATTGTCAAATGTTGATAATAACATTATTATTTCTAAGGATTGTTGTGAGGATAAAATAAGATATTTGTAAGGTACTTTTGTAAACCTTAAAGTGTCATACAAATATTAGTTATTATTACTTTTGCTTTTTACCATAAATTAATACTATTACAAATAATAAATTAAACATTTCCACTTTGTTCCAGGAATTATATTGTACACTGGAAAAGTATATAAGATATTCCCCATTCTCAAAATGTTCTTGTGAGTATTAAGTTCTAATAAGAGAATACAATACATAAAAAGGTATCTCAAAATCTTGAGTGTGATTTGCTACTCTAGACTCATGAGCAGAGGCTGGCTAATGTGAATATGACACGTTTTGTCACCTTGCTAAATATAGATTATAAACTCAGACAATATGATGATGTCTACAGACTCATAGTGTCTTCAAATCAGAAGCAACAACAGAGACAGAAAAGTCCAGAGAGTTGGCAGTAGGGCCAAGTACAGTGGGTAATTTTTTTTTTTTTTTAAATCAACATGCACTTATCAAATCTAATCCTTCCAACACTGTGCAACTAAAGAGCAAAATTTCCAAATTTTCATTAAAACTCAGAAGCAGAATGCTTTCATTCACATTTATGCTTATCACTCTTCAACTGCATGTATCTTTCAGACAATTCTAATTTTTGACATGTCAGTAAAGATCGTTGAACAGATGAGACTGATGAAAGAGATAGAAGATGAAATGACAAAATCATCCTGAATGGTTTACAATAGTAAGATAGTTAACTGAAAAGAAAATTAACATATTGATTGTGTATAACAATGTACACAAAGAAAATAGAAATAGGGTTTTTATTAGTGTTTTCCTGATTCCTATGGAAGGCAGCTACTGTAAAAGAAAGTGTTTTCATTGGAAATATGTATTAATGTCATTGCCAATATGTCTATAAAATTACACAAGTAAATAATATTTTAAATGAGTTCATGAAATTTATTCATAATGTAAAATATGCTTTATAAAAATTATATTAGTATTCTCAAGTTCAGTGTAAAGTGATAAAACATTAAAAAAATTCATTCTAATCAATATATAACATATTTTAAAAGCATGATAATGATTATATTATTGTTGTTTTATATTCATCTCATTTCTAAGGATTAAAGATTATAAAGTTTAAAAGGAATATAACATTCATGAAAACTATCTAGTTAAATTAATACATTAAAATGTAGACACTATATGAAAAGTATATGTTTACTATCTACATGGCATATATAATTCAGCCATATTTCAGAAGTTTGAATTTAGTTTATGTACAATATATATGTTAATTATATGTACAATACATGTTAATAATACAAATTGTGACATGAATAAATTTAGTGCTACTATATTTTACAAATCAGAAACACTAAATCAAAAAAAGGCTAAATTGTCTACCTTAGTTTAAACAAAATAACTAGTAAAAGCTGGCCTAATCAACCATGTTCATAGGTACATTGTCAGTTAAACTATAATATACATCTTTTTTACATTTTACTTACATTGGTTTTCTATCTGAAACACATCACGAGCTCTTGTAATTTTGATTATTTGAAACAGAAAAACTCAGAATCCTGAGTTTTAATGAATATTTCCAACTGAAGGAATGACAACTCAAAGAATTAATGACAATAGTATTGCTTTATTTATTTATTTATTTTTATTCAAATACTCTTCTGGGATAGGCATAAAAAATCATCTTAATAAGGTCAGGTTCAAGAGTTAAAATAAGAAGTCATCTAAAAGATGTAAATTAAACACAATTTATTCATGAAAGATTATAACACAATAGCTATAAAATTACTCTGATATGAAAACAGTACTCACCTTCATTTATAGTAATAATGAGGTCAAGAACTCAGAATTTCCCCCAAGATGTAAGACATTAGATATATTTTCTGACCAATTCTTACCAAAGCTTAGGCTCTTATTTTTCAAGGAAATTTAAAACAAACAAGCATTCAAACACACTAACTCTCACACTATTCATTCAAAGAACAATAAAACATTGTCCTGATATCATACCTATTTTGCACAAATCACAATCTTTAAAATGAGTCAGTTATGTTTACTGCCCTTTAAGAACAAATCACCTAGAGGTCTGAAAGGAATGGAAATCAGACATCAAAGATATAGATATTCATGAAATTACTCTCTGAATGAAAGGAACTTCTTGATGAGTAGAACTAAAAAGTGTTCTACAAAGTCAAAAGAAGATGAAGTTACTTTGACCTAGAATAATCATGCAAGAATTTATAGAGATTTTCCTATATGAATCAGGATTTGGGGAAGGGATAAGATTTCAATAGATGGAAATGGAAAATGTCCTGCCTAGAGTGCTGTGAACAAAGAAAGGGCGAATTGGAAGATAAGAGAATTTCCAGATCACTTCACAATACATCCATTCTTTCGTCTTCTTATTATGAGTATTTTGAAAGACTAAACAGTGAGAAAGTTGCAACCATCCTTGTAGCCTTTGTGATTGACTGATCCTAAATCCACAACTAAATCATGTAAAGTGTGAATACTTTTTTTTCACATCCAGAGGGAGATATTAATTCTCTCCTTGATGCAGAAGAAAGCATAAGCAATAGAAAGTATAATGCTGGGCCTATCACCTAACTCCATTATGGATGCAAAAGATTTCTTATATAAGATTTGGAGAATCATAATCAATTTTCTCTTAAGAACATGACTTTGTCCTTAACTTAGATGTTGTCATATCATTTAAGTTGTTCCAAAGAAATTTCAATTAGAAAATCCAAGATTTATCCTTTAAGACGCAAATTTGATAAAACTACTCCATATAAATTCAGTTAAGGCATATTTTGATGCCATTTTAAATAAACCTATACAGTGATTAAGTTTTCTATAAAAAGCTGTAATATAAAGCAAGATTTAAGTTGGCATACCATAATTTGTATTTGCAAATGCTTACTTATTTCTAATTAACTTTGATCTGTCTCTAAAAAATCCATATAGAGACAGATGATCAGAGGGGGAAATGGCAAGTAATAGTTAATTATTTTATATATTTTGACCATTTGAAAAGTATTTTAAACTTTCTAAACCCATCCAACTTTTTTCAAGGTAATATTTGGTTGGTTAATACAAAACTGAGTTTACCAAATATTTGGAATAACATATAGAATAGAATGAATTATTTGTAGGCTTTACAAATACGATGAAAAGATATAAATAATTACATTGACCATCATTAAAATATCCCTTATTTTCATATTTTAAAATATTTTGAGATTCATACTACTGGCTGAATAAGAGACTTAAAAACTTGTCACAGACTTAGTATTTTAGAGGGGAAGAATTAGCATTATTTATATTTTAATTTAATTTAGTTTAATTATATAATTTAGAAGAAAAAATGATTTATAGGTTATACAAAAGTTATGTGATTTGTTTAAGATCAAATGAATGTGTATTAGAGCCAATACTTTTATAGTTTTCACAATTTTATTTTGTGTATGTATGTGTGTTTTGTATTGTTTGTTTCTCCAGAATGACCCGTGCTTTTGTAGTCAGGAAGATCTAAATTCATTTCTAGGTACTGTCATAGATAAGCTACATGACACTGAGCAGTCACTTAATCTCTCTTTATCTCAGTTTCCTAAACTATAAAATGGAGATAATACTGATTCCTACATTTCAGAGTAATAGTGAAGACTAAATGAAATAATATTTGTAAAAAGTGCTTAATAGCACAGTGCTTGGCACATAATAAGTGCTATGAAAATACTTAAGCTATGGAATATCTATCTCATTTTTAGTCATCTTTTATTCAGGAAAAAAAAAGATAATTTCTTTATTACTAACTAATTCTTCAATGTGATAACCTTAATTCAATTCAACTTGTAAAAAATGAACTTCAATTTCAATAAGCAGCTATACTACCAAACCCATCCTCTGTAATAGGTATCTTTTTTTCTTTCCAGTGTTTAGAGATACTAATAGGTCTTTTGTAATCAAGTCACACACAAAAAATTTGTAGATTTTATATCATTACCTCATTTTTCAGTACTGTGAGTATATTCTTATTCCTTTGAATGTGAAAACATGCGTAGCTCACCCATACCAATTTTCAAGAGCAATGAACAGTAGATTCCTTAGAGTTTAGGAAGAAGAATGGTAATCATTGATGTGCTGGTATTTTTTTTTTTCCTGGGGGGGTGCAGAATCCACTTTGAAATAAAAAGCTTAGTCTGTAATATTCATATTTTCTCTTTCACTTTATTAAAGAAAGACAATAAACAAAATAATAAATCAAGCTCTAATATATGACATTTGCCAATTTAGAAAGTATAAATGCTTAAAATAACAATTTAATAATTTGTTATGAACAGCCATAAGCTGACTCTAACATGTCCCTGGCTATGAATTCTGAAAATATTTCTCTAATTAAGATATACATGGAAAGCACCTGCAGTGAATAAATAAGAGAGTTGAAATAGCATTTATTCACTAAGGATGAACTCTCATTTTGAAGTTAACTAACCATCGCTTATGGGCCCTAGAGTGAAGGCTAAGCTTTCCTGGTCATATATCAAACTAGGACACACAGATAAGGATAATTCAGTGCTATCCTGAATGCTTATGCAAAGTTATTCAGGACAATAGATTCAGTGATCTGAGCCATTTCCTGAAGCCTGTATATTCAAGTTTCTTTAGACTTGATTTAGGATGGCAGTAGCTATAATAATTTCAGTAATCTGATTGGCAAATGAGATAAAAATATGGAAAATAAATATTGAAGTGAGCTAAATTTAAATTACATTTTCCCCTCAAATCTGAAATTCACAAATGGAATGCTACTGAGCATTACATCATTGGTAATTATAATAAAAGCAAAAACCTTAAATGAGAGAACAATGGTTATAAAAATGAATATAGAATATTAATTTCATTCCAAAGCATTTTTTGACTTTCAAAGTTTTGACCATTAATGTTGCTAATTTTTTTGGCATTTTTTCATGGTTTAACTAATTTTTTTTTTTCTTTCAAGAAGTCATCTTTCAGGAACATAGTTTATATTTGGAGAAAACACATTTTTTATCAATTTATTTGGATTAACAGAGATGTCATAGAGTAAAGAATAGAGAGTAGAATTTGGAGAAAAAATAAAAGCTTGGGTTCAAGTTTCTTGTATATAACTAGTTGTCTGATTTTGAGCAACTTATAAAATCTCCCTGGGGTACCGACATACCAGCCAGTTCTCACAAACTGTAAATTGCAAAAAGGAGTCACCCATATTAGTAAGAGGAACCTCTGCACAGGACTGAGGAAAAATTATTTTTGAGCATATTCACATAAAATACAAGTCAGAACCAAGACAAATGCTAAGGAAAGTATATGGAATCTAATCAGTATGGAAATGTATATATATAAAAAGATGTATTAAAAATAGCTGAGTTGTATTTCTGTTCCAGTTCAAAAGGAGACCCAAAGAGGTTGGGATCACAGACTAATATCCTGAGGTATCTCAAATTTGCAGAGTTGAGTCCATTTTAAGTCAAGGGGCAAAGTTTATTGTAAGTGTGACACCAATTGAAACTGGTGAAATTCTAAAAAGATTTAGAAAAGAACCAAAAGAAAAAAGATAAATTTATGGGACAAACTTAAAGAAACCAGAACTTAATGTTATTTATATGCTAATTTTATGGCTCACAGGTAGGTTTAAGGGGTGGAATATTCCCTATCTTCTCAGGAACTTAATTATTACTAACCAGCAGGTTATCTGTCTAATAGTCAATAATGTTTGTAGTACTACCCTAAGGCCAGAAGACTTTAGAATCATTGACTGTTGGATTGTTAGAACAATAGCATTCTAAAGTCAGGGAAAATCAGGATCACTGCTATATTTTCTAAAGGCTCCTCTTATCATTTCCCCTTTTAAGTAGTTTGAACCCCAAATTCAGTTGGGACAAAATGACTGAGATCTCCAATTCTAGAGCAACTTCTGGTTGATAAGGGGACTAGAATTGACTCTGCCCAGATTATGGAGGGGAGACAAGTGACTTGCAGATAGCATTAGAGCATCTGGTGTTGAATGTCAGAATCAGGTATCAGGTGATGTTTAGGTTAACCAAATAGTTTAGATTTCCTGGCTTGGAGTCTGGAAGAAACAACTCTCATAAGTAGATCAGAAATGTAGGGGCCAAATATGAGCAAAAAATAAATTAAAAAAAGAATAATTAAAAGAAGAGTTAATGTGGGGATTAACCAGGAACCCTACACAGAGGAAGATTTGAGGGAATAAATGAGTCTATCATGAATGTTTCACAGCCAGACAGCTTTTTCTAGGATAAATACAAAAGAACATTTTCCCCAGATCCATGCTTTTATTTCCTCAAAAGAATAGGGGCAATAGGAACAGTGGCATTATACACAATGAAAAAAAAAGTGTTCAAGTAGCCTATGGTGGAAGTTCCATAATATTTAAAAGGCATTAAGCATTGTGTGGAAAGGATGACAGGCAGAATGTAGATTATGATTAATTGTAGAGTAGGTATGATCTTTGCCAAAAACTCTAGACCTTTTCAGTCTTACAAGGGAAAGCTTTTACCCAATTATTTAAAAAAAAATCAGTTTAAAGTCCCTGAGAGGGGGTATGTGCATAAAATCTATCTGCCAGTCTTTCCCTAAATATGTATCTCTCTTCTGTATAGATTTCAAGATAGGGGCTCAGCAAACCTTTCTGGATTTATTTAGGTACAAACTGAGCAGGCCTGACAGACCTATTTAATTGTTTCTCCCAGCTTGTGAGCAGTGAAAATAGGTTTCACAAGGGATTGGAGAGCATTGTTTCACAAGTGAGTAGCTTGGTGTAGGCCAAAGAGAAGTTTTCACTGGCTGGTCTCTGAGATAAGAAGTTGGTCTAAGAGCCTTTGAAACCATCCAGAAGGTGAAAGGGTATACCCCCTTTCTTTAGCAAGGGCTTGTTTCTAGGAGCTATTTGAGATAATGCAGGAGTTGGGAAGTTGGGGAATTAATAGTTCCATAGTCAGGGGCAAACAGCCAACAGCATGAGAAGCTGAATCTGTAAGCCTGTTTCCCTTGTCCTAAAGTGAATCCCCTTTCAGTTTTTTCCTCTACAAAACACAACAGAAACCTCTCTAGATCCATGGACAGCTTGCAATAATTGTAGAATTTCCTTTGCATACTTAATGGAAAATATTTTTTTTTTCTTTTGCTGTCAAAAGTCCCTTTCTTTTCATGTAGTCCCATGAACAGGCATATTTGGAGTTAGAACAGATGTTTGCTCTCATTTTTCCTAATTCTAAAGTGGTGGCAGGGGCAAAAATAGTCTGAACCTAGTGGAAAGAAAAAACCTCCAATGATTAACATAGGGTGAGCTTAGAGGCTTTCCCAATTAGAAGGGCTGTGGAAGCCAATTAAGGCAGAGGTTCACCACAAAGACAGCAAGTTGTTGTTTTTGTTTTTGTTTTTGTTTTTTTTGGAGAAGCCTTCAAAATACAGCTATGCCCAGAAAAGTATGCAGTTATTTCTTTGAGGCAAATTTTGGGAGTGATGAGTGTTTGCCTCCTCTCCTCTGTGATGAACAAAAGGTAGGAGTTAGTTTATAGCCTGAATACTCAATAGATTAATAGGCTATTTGGGCCTAAGATAAGAAACTTTTATTACCCCAGCAGGCTAGAAAGTTAAGGGTTTTTTTGTTTTTGTTTTTGTTTTTGTTGTTGTATCCATGAAAGCCTCTCTGCAGATCAAACCATCACCTTCTTACTTGTATTGTGCTCATGGCTTGTACTGACCATCCACTCTGATTATAGAAATTTGCTTTAAGAGAAAAAAAGCAGATACATGATTATAATACCATTGCCAACCTATCTTGCAGTGACAATTCAACCTCATAGCCAGATTCAGGAATAATCATGTGGAAAACAAAGAAACAGAATGGGAAACTGAATAAGAAGGATCCAATTTTGAGCAGAAACTAAGATTGTCCTCCCAGCTCTTATCCAGATAAAATCTCCACCTGTGACAGTTCAGAAAGTAATACTTCTGAATAACTTATGGCATTTCTCGCAAATGGTGGGTTAGTGACTTAATGACCCATCAGGCGATCATACCCAAAATCATATCCACACTCAAAAAAAAAAAAAAAAAAAAAAGTCATTTGCAGTCTGAAGACATTTTATCTCAAAAAACAAATATTACTAAACATAGCTTATTTTAAAATAAAATACATTTAAATGTTTTTTTAAAAATGTACCAGTACTTACACATATAGGATATTTTGTTTAACCCTTTCCTGGCACATAAAACAGAAAGTCGTTTCCTCCTATTTATTTATCTCTTTATCTATTTATTTATTTGTTTGTTTGTTTATTTATTTATTTATTTTTACTTTTTCTTCTCTTTCAGAATGGGGTAAATACCTGGAATTATCTCCAATGTCTCAGGAATTTTTCTTGCAGTCCTAAAAAGACTAGTTCCAAACTTCTTAATCATTGATCTCATAACCTTGAGAATCTACTTATGTGTTATTTTATCAGTTCTATACTTTTAATTAGCTAACTTTATTTCTTTAGCTTCCAATATGGCCAGAGCTAGAATCCACAGGAAAAAGTCAGTGTTTTTCCCCTTTAAAGGTAGGAATCAAGGATGTTAAGAAATCTTTCCCTGAATTCTAACTACAGCATAGATTTTTTTCTTCCTTACTTCATTTTAAATCTTTACAGGCAACAAATTAGCTCACAAAATAAACATAACACAGACATTCTACACAGAGAAACAGGCACAGACAAAAATGACATGGAAGAGGATAGTCTGATTTTTGCCAAAAGCTATAGAATTTTTTTGACAAAAGCCATCCTATAGCACT
Source organism: Sminthopsis crassicaudata (assembly GCF_048593235.1). Lineage (NCBI taxonomy): Eukaryota > Metazoa > Chordata > Mammalia > Dasyuromorphia > Dasyuridae > Sminthopsis > Sminthopsis crassicaudata. The sequence continues at coordinate 233,276,910 of NC_133619.1, forward strand.
TTGTCGTCTCTGGCATTCCAGAAAAGGTGGAAATGTGGCAACGATTCTCTAGAAATTTTAATAAAAATTGCAAGAATTTTCAAGTCTGATAGTCTGCAATCCAGGAAAATTTGCTGAGAGTGTAGCTCAAGATGACCCAGATAAGCCTTCTCCCAGTTGCTTGGAGTGGCCCAGCTATAAGATTGAGGGGAAATTTGGGGGCTTACCTTGACAAGGATGGGACAAAGCCAGTAGAAACCACACTGTCCTCATATAGGGCCATTGAATGGTGAGGTTTAAAAGGAGAACCCATGGGATTGAGTGTAATAAAGTATATCAAAAGAATTTGCAGGCTTGAACCCATTTTCAAGTCAAGGGGCAAAGTTGATTGTAATTGTAACACCAATTCAAATGAGCTAAGTTCCAAAAGGATTTAGCAAAGAACTAAAAGAAAGAAGATAAGATTATAAATCAAAATTAGAGACCAGAGCTTCATGTTTAAATTAAGATTAACTAATTTATGGCTTATAGATAAGTTTGAGGTCTATTTATTATTATCTCAGGAATTTTGTTATTACTGACCAGCAGATTATTAATCAGACAGCCAGTAATGTTTGTAGTACTATTCTAAGGCCAGAAGACTTTAGAATCATTGACAAATAGATTATTAGAACAATAGCACTTTAAGGTCAGGAAACCTCAGGATCACTGCTATATTTCCCCTAGAGGGGAACTTTCACAAACAAATGATGTTTTGTTTTGTTTTTTCTTAGAAGTTTAATAGAACGATAAGCCTCATTAAGCAATATCATAGCAATCTAGCACAAACCTGGTGGGCCACTTAGACACTGGCAATATCCTGAGTTTTTAGCCCAAGACGATTGGAAACTTGTTAGAAAGAGATTATAGGGGATACTTTGCCAGGACTATGTTCAGAATTATGTTGCATTTTCAGTTTCAGGTTGCAGTTTCAAGATGAAGAGGAACATTACCTCACTAGAATTTGTAACCAAAAAGAAGGGACCCTGGTCACAATTCCAGGGTAGAAAAGAATGCTTCTGGTTGTTCATAAATCAGAGGAAGGACCAAGAAAGCAATGAACTCACTTTTCATTAAATCAAATTAATTTGAAAAAAATGAAAACATGGTTCCCAGAATTAGATTGGAAAAGAGCAACATAAAAAATTTGAAACTTCAGTGATCTTTGATCTAGGAGCAGAACATAAAAGTCCATGTTATTTAAAATAAACAAATAGGATGGAAAAAATGAGCAACCATGAAAAAACAAGAAAAGATGCTTAACCATGAAAAAGTATTGTGGTGCCAGGGAAAATCAAAACACAGACTTAGAAAAGGAGAAAAAAAAATTGGCAAAAAGCTTTTGAGATGTCTTAAAGAAAAATGTCACTGAGTTTCTGCTGGAACTCTATCTTTCCAGAAATCAGCAAGAGTCAGGATCACTAAACGTCTTTATTCTAGATCTTTTCCTTCGCCTCCAACGCCCGGTCACGAGTGCAAGTGAGCGTGAGTTCCACCACCCAAGTTTCTCTTGCTCCTCCCACACAAGTCACTTCCCTCTCTTTGTCTCACCAATCAAGTCAGCACAGAACAGCTGGGGAGGGTCAACCTTAAACAAGTTAATAGGGAACCGTCCAATTGGCAATTAGTCTCACGTGCTTCATCATCCAAGTGCATTGCTCAGTTCTAGCCCTTTACATCTCCCGCTTTCTTTTGTTTTAGACCACAGGAGGTCGCGCCATCCCTGACCTTTCAGGGAGATGAGAACCCCAAAAAGGACGTGATCACGCCCCCCCTGACTTCTCAGGAGGGGAGATGAAAGCACTAAAAAGGAGATAATCACGCCCTCCCTGACATCTCAGGAAGGGAGATGAGAAGCACCAAAGAGAAGTGGGGATTTGCTAGCGGGTTTCTGGATTGAAGGGCCTTATTAGAGACAAGTATGCACAAACCCATCAGCATGGGAGTTATTACACAAGCACATAGCAATAACGCAGAGGCTATTAGTGGTGACTCTCCCCACAATCAGTGCAGACTCGATGTGGTGTAACAAACAGGAATTGTACATGCAAATAGTGACATAACAAACAATATAAATCAACATGGTATTGTAAGAGATTTCCAGAAGTCCTAGAAGGAGGGTATGTAGACACCAGACACACATACCCCTTCTTCAGCAACCAAGAAATAGTCCAAAACCAATCTATTGTCCATTGCTTCACTGTTAGGGAATCCAATGATCCCCACAAGTTTTTGAAATCCCACATCAGTCTTTTTATATGTTAGGGAATCCAATGATCCCCACAAGTTTTTGAAGTCCAGCAACAGTCTTATGATGCCTCAGAGAATCCAATGATTCCTGAGGACTTTCAGTCCTACAATAGTCTTATGATGCCTCAGAGAATCCAATGATTCCTGAGGACTTTCAGTCCTACAATAGTCTTATGATGTCTCAGAGAATCCAATGATTCCTGAGGATTTCAGTCCTACAATAGTCTTATGATGTCTCAGAGAATCCAATGATTCCTGAGACTTTCAAGTCCTACAATAGTCTTATGATGTCTCAGAGAATCCAATGATTCCTGAGAATTTTCAAGTCCAACAGTTTTTGATGTCCATGGGTCAAACGCCATAACTGCCAGGTTCTTTCAGTGGTGGGCACAGTCAGCAACGGAACCACCCGATGTTTCTTGGGCCTTCTCCTTCGTTTCAAGGGTCTGTTCTGTCTCTCTCCGATGGACAAGGCGAATACGGCTCGTTGGCACCCATCTGATTCCTTCTCCATCTGTAGAGATACAAGCAAACCCTCTCCCCCAAGCAGTTAACCTATCTGGTCCCTTCCATTCACCACTTTCTGGGTCTCTCCACATCACTTGGCGATTATCTAAAGACAGTGGAGCTGCTCGCACTGGACACTGCCCTTCCGGTGAGTTATAAAACCTGTCTGCTGGAGCCAGTGCATCTTTGTCAAAAATTAAAAAATTAATGGTATAGAGAACTAAATTTAGAAGTTCTCTAGGGTTACCCGTGGCTCCCCCTTTCTTTTGTTTTTGGAGGAGTGTCTTAATATCTCTGTTTCTTCTCTCTACTATTGCCTGCCCTTGAGGATTAAAGGGTATGCCCGTGGTGTGTAAAATCTTATACTGTGCACAAAAGTGTGTAAAATGTTTAGATGTATATGCAGGTCCATTGTCTGTTTTTATTGCTTGTGGCACGCCCATAATTGCAAATGCTTGTATAAGGAATTCAGTGACCACTCGGGCTGTCTCTTTTGCTGCTGGTATTGCAAATGTGAATCCTGAAAAGGTGTCTACCACGACATTGATAAAAGATAGACGACCAAAAGATTTATAATGGGTCACATCCATTTGCCAAATTTCATTAGGTCTCAAACCACGAGGGTTCTTCCCTGGAGGGAGTGTAGGAGCATGGAAAGGAAGGCAAGCTGTACAGGCTTTTACTATGCTCCTAGCTTCTTCTCTTGTTATTCCAAACTGCAAACGTAAAGCTCGGGCAGCCTGATGATATTTAGAATGAGACTCTTGTGCTTCTTGAAATAAAGGAGTACTGGCCAGTATGGTTAGAAGGCTATCTGCCTTTGAATTACCATCAAAAATAGGACCTGGAAGTCCACTATGGGAGTGGACATGCAAAATATAAATCTTACCCGGATGCTTTCTCACTTGCTCTTGAAGCTCTTTAAAGAGCTGATATATATTGGAGGCTACAAATTTTATTTGGGCTGTGGCAATTCTTTGTACCACACCTACTGAATAGGCTGAATCAGATATTATATTTATGTCTCCCGGATAATAAGCAAGAGCTAGAATGATTGCATACAATTCATTCTGCTGAGTGGACTGAAAAGGAGTTCTGATAACTCTCTTTATGGTTAAGTCACAAGAATACACAGCACAAATATTATGTTTGGATGCATCTGTAAAGATAGTTGGTCCTTTAAGAGGAACTTTAGAAACCTTTTCTTCAAGAATCCATTGCCAATTATGTAGCAGTCTGGTTATCTTTAATGGAGACCCGTGTGCAAAATTTGGAGCCATGGTTAATAAAATTTGCCACTCTGGGATGGTTTCGCAGCACACATTAACTTGTGCATTAGTATAAAAGGTATATATCTTGTCAGGTCTTGTCCCAGATAATTGTACTGCTCGTTTAATGGCCTTTAATAAAATTCTAGCCACAAGCACTGGGTAAGGAATAAGGCTTTGTTCTGGTTGTGCTGGGAGGTTCACCCACTCTATCACACTGTCTCCTTGATGAAGGACTGCTGTGGGGGCCTCTTGTGTAGCAAAAACTGATATTTCCAAGGGTTTTTGAGTGACTCTTTCAACCACATTGGATAAAGCCAGTTCAACTTGTCTCAAAGCCTCTTGAGCTTCTTTTGTAAGCTGGCGTGGTGAATTTAAAGCACTGTCTCCCCTTAAAATGTCATATAATGGTTGCAATTGACAGGTAGTCAAGCCTAGCACGGGACGCATCCATTGGATATCTCCTATCAATTTCTGGAAGTCATTTAAGGTGTTTAGCTTCTCTGTTCTTAAGGAGAGTTTTTGTACTGTAAGCACCTTAGGATATACTTCATATCCTAAATATTGAAAAGGAGCATGTCTTTGAATCTTTTCTGAAGCTATGTGCAATTTATAATTCCTTAGTGTTTCTATGGTTTTTTGTAGACATGCTTCTAACATTTGTTCCTCAGGTGCACATCCCAATATATCATCCATGTAATGTAATAACATTACTTTTGGAAATGCTTTTCTTACTGGACTAAGAGCAGCAGCAACATACATTTGACACATAGTAGGGCTGTTTTTCATTCCCTGTGGCAAAACTGTCCATTCATATCTTTTATAAGGCTCAGCTAAGTTAACGCTGGGCACTGAAAAGGCAAATCTTTTCATATCCTCCTTATCTAGAGGGATAGAATAGAAACAATCCTTAATGTCTATAACCCACAGAGGCCATTCTCTAGGCAACTGAGTAGGAGATGGAAGTCCAGGTTGAAGAGTTCCCATAGTTTCCATCTGTTCATTTACCTTTCTTAAATCAGTCAACATCCTCCATTTTCCAGATTTCTTTTTTACAACAAATACTGGGGAATTCCAAGGACTTAGAGAAGGTTGTAAGTGTCCTTGATCAAGTTGTTCCTGTACTATATCTAGTAAGGCCTGAATTTTATTGTTATCTAAGGGCCACTGTTCTATCCACACTGGTGTATCAGTTTTCCACTGGATAGGAACAGGTGAAAGTGTTGGCAGGCCTTCAACAGCAGCCCTGCCTAAAAAACCGAAGTACTCATTTTTAACCCTAATTGTTGTAAAATGTCTCTTCCCCACAGATTGATGGGGATTTTTTCAACTATAAAAGGAGTAAAAACTCCTGTTTCACCTTCAAATACCCATCTTAAAGGGGTAGCACTAACTTCAGCTGCTATTGATCCTCCTACCCCAGACATGTAGGTGTCTGCCTTAGTCTTTGGCCAGTGACTGGGCCAGTTGGCACCTCTAATGACTGTGCGATCTGCACCTGTGTCCACCAGTCCTTCTAATGCTATGCCATTTATATAGATGGTGAGCATAGGTCGGTCAGCTGTCACAGCTGCTGTCCAGTATATTCCTGGGTTTTTCTGCTTGGAGTCCGAACATGGGTGACTGTCACCAGGTTGCTTATTAGGAGTCTGTATCAATAGACCCGATGCTACTACTTCCCCTGGTTGATAAGTCACACATTGTCTCCCTGTGTTAGTGACTGGGATATTATCTACACATTCCCCAGTTTCCCACATCAGTGTATGAATGAACACTGTCTTGTAAGTACTCTCAGGAGGTGAAATGGTCAAGCCTACTGTGCCTGGAGGCAAGGGATCCATAGGTTGGAGAGGAACAGATTTCACCTCTCCAGGGGGTATCTCAATTGTCCCAGCTGCATACAACTCTATCCTCCCTAATTGTAGTCCCTTTCTCCCATCATGTTGCTTCCTGGCTGACTGATTGTGTAATCCCTTTCTCCCCTCAGATGGCTTCCTGGCTGATTGGTCATGTCTGGGTATTGGACTTGGAGGCACTCTCTGGGTGTGGCATCGGCTGCCATCATGCCCCAAGTGTTTTTTGCTTGGGGCCCTGGAGCTGGGCCCCTCATCCCGTTTCCCTGAATCAGTCTACACTCTGAGGCCCAATGGAGTCCTCTGTTGCATTTTGGACATGGGGTTTTGGGTCTTGTTCTCCCAGCCTGTCTTCTCACTCTGTCTCTGTGCCAACATTGAGCTTTCAAATGGCCTACTTTACCGCATTGAAAGCATTGACGAGTCTCTCGGGAAACCCCTTGCCAAAAGGGATCCTGTCTCCCCATGTTGGGATCTTGGGAAGTCTGCACCATAGCCTGGCTATAAAAAGTATTTGTGCCCATTGCGGCACAGCGTCTTATGATCTCCTCTAAAGGAGCATCCTTACGTAGTCCTAGTATAATCCTTCTACAAACCTCATTGGCATTGTCTCTAGCAAGTTGCCTCACCAAAGTGTCTGTTACTTCATTTTCACCATTTGCCTGTATGACAGCTGTCTGCAAACGTGCCACAAAATCAGCAAAAGATTCATTTGGTCCCTGTACAATTTTTGTGTAGGTCTCACCCTTGTAGTTTTTACTGGGGAGAGAAGCCCATGCTTTGATAGCAGCAGCAGAAATTTGCTCAAATGCTGTTATGGAGTAATTAATCTGTACCAAAGCGTCTGCATAAGAACCTATACCCATTAGTAGGTCATAGGTGATGGAAGTATTAGCTGCATTTTGACTATTTTGTTGGGCTTGAATTCTACAGAGCTCAGTAAATTCAGAAAGCCACAACAAATTTTGTCCAGGTTCTAAGCACACTTTTGCAATGACTTTCAGTCACTAGGGGTTAAGGTTTCATAAGCCAAATTGTGTATTAACATTTTAACATAATCTGATGTAGCCCCAAAGACAGTGCAAGATTTTTTCAGGTTTTTAAGGACATCCATATTAAAAGGAGCATATCTTCTACTCTCTTGACCTGCAGAATTACGCTGTTGAATCACGGGAAAAATTTGAAGTTTGAAATCATTATCTACTTCTCTTTCCATTTTCAATTGCTTCAATAAGCCCTCTTTCTAATCTAGTTACAGGAGTGGGCAGTTGTTGGGAGGGGGGGCTCTGTGTGGGAGGAGGGGGGGGCGCTGATGAGGTCACCGCCCCTCCCACTACTCCTCCTCCCTCTGTCCCTGAAGGTGGAGTGGATGTGGGCTGATCAATAATCTGCTCTCTAGGTGGGGTTGAAATTTCTTCAGGACAATCAGAGTCTACACCCTCAGATTCCTCATTCAAATCCCCTTGCCCTCTGGCAATGTCCTGAGTTTGCCTATCTTCTATCTTTTGTTCCTCAAGCTTCCTTCTCTGAGCCTTTTTAGAACTCTTCCTTCTTCTAAACTCTTCTTGATAGCTTAAGTCTAATAGAATCAAGTTGTATAGGTAAAATACCTCTGGGAAAATTTGACAATTCCCATTTTTTGAGTAAAATTCTTTCATTTCAAGTCCCACTAGCTTCCATTTATCTATACGTAGTTTTTCTTCATTTAAGAACCAAGGGGACGTGCGAATCAATGAGTGTATGAGATTATTCATTTGTGGGATGGGAACAAGTAAACTTTTCTCATCAATTATCTTAATTATATCCTCTATAGCATTGCTAGATGAGGCAGGGGCTGGGGTTGGAGCAGGGTCAGCTGAGGCCCAGGATTTACCTAACATCTGCCCCATCTCAGTTACTAGAGATTGCTGATTTAGTCCTTAACAAGGTAAGTTCCTTATTTCTATTAGAATACTCACCTAATCTCCTGGTCACAGGGGGACTTCGGTGGAAGTAGGGTGCCAGCCACACGTTGGACGCCAAATGCTGGAACTCTATCTTTCCAGAAATCAGCAAGAGTCAGGATCACTAAACGTCTTTATTCTAGATCTTTTCCTTCGCCTCCAACGCCCGGTCACGAGTGCAAGTGAGCGTGAGTTCCACCACCCAAGTTTCTCTTGCTCCTCCCACACAAGTCACTTCCCTCTCTTTGTCTCACCAATCAAGTCAGCACAGAACAGCTGGGGAGGGTCAACCTTAAACAAGTTAATAGGGAACCGTCCAATTGGCAATTAGTCTCACGTGCTTCATCATCCAAGTGCATTGCTCAGTTCTAGCCCTTTACAAGTTTCAGGTCCAAAACAAATTCTAGAAGAGCTCAAAAATCTAAAAAATCAAATAAAAGAAGCAGAAGAAACATTGGCAAAAGGAATAAAAGTGATCAAGAGAATCATGCAATGCAAGAGAATCAATAGCTCAGTAAAGGAGTCACAAAAATTGATAAAAGATATGCAAAAAAATCAATGTAAAAACCTTCTTCAAAAGTAGAATTTGGCAAATTAAAAAGGAGGTAAAAAAGGTAAATAAGAAAATAGTTCCTTAAAAATAAGAGTAGAAAAGGAGAAGCTAGTAACTTCATAAGGCATCAAGAGCCAACCAAAAGAAAATCAAAACAATGAAAAAATAGAAGAAAATTTAAGTATCAAATTGGGAATTTAACTGACCTGGATAATAGATTGAGAAAAACATAATCTAAGAATTATTGGATTACCTAAAAGTCATGATTTAAAAAGAGTCCCTGCATCATATTTTGTGTATATATAGATAGATAGATAGATAGATAGATAGATATAGATATAGATATAGATATAGATATAGATATATCTAGATATATCTAGATATATAGATATAGATATATATAAATAAAGGAAAACTACCTTGATATCCAGAAAGCAAAATTAAAGTGGAAATAATCACCTGAATGAAAGAGCAAAATGAAGATTCCAGAAATATTATAGCCAAATTTCAGATTTTCCATATTAGGAAGAAGTTAATACAAATATCCAAGAAGAAATAAATAAATACTATACAGCCACAGTTAGAATAATGCAAGATTTAACAGAAATATATTAAAGTATTAAAGTAGCATTCCTAAGGGAAAGATCAGAACTGAACAGAAAATGTGATTTTCAAATACAAGATTCAAGAAAAGCACAAACAGATGAATAGGAAAATATATTTTCAGGGGATTCAATGAGTTTAAACTAGTTACATTTATATGTAAGAAGATGATACTTTACTTCCTTTAAGTTTTAAAATTATTAAGACTATTAAAAAGAGTATGTATAGATAGAAGGTATGAGTGTGAAATGACTATGGTAATATGATATTTAATATAACAAAACTAAAATGAGAAATAAAGGTATTCTGGGAGAAGGGGGAAGAGAGAGCTAGTATGGGGCAAATTTTATAAAGGAGGCACAAATAAATTTTAATAATAAAGGAGCAGATGAGAGGAGTGGACAACATTTGAACTTTCTTTTCATTGAATTGGTTGGGAGAATAAAATACACACTTGGCTGTTTACAGAAATCTATATTACCCTACATTGCAGCAGAAATTGGAGAAGAAAGGGTGCTGATAGAAGATGGGGGATGTTGTGATCAGAAACAAAACATTTTTGAGTATTGACAGGTTCTAACAAAAGGGAAAGAGAGACTAAGACAGAGATAGACAAGGAGAGAGACAAAGAGACAGAAAGAGGACAAACAGTTGGGAGAGATAGAATATATGGAAATACATGGTAATCATAACTTTAACTATGAATGGGATGAACTCATAAAACTGAAGATATTAGTGGAATTATTAAAAACCAGAATCTTATAATATGTTATTTACAAGAAATATATTTGAAGTAGGGAGACACACACAGAGAAGAACCTAGAAAATAATTTATTATGCTTCAGATGAAGTAAAAAAAAAAATGATCACAGACAAAGCAAAAACAAAATACATATTATAAAAGGAAATGAAACTAGGTGGCTCTGGGAAAGTGAGGAAAAATGAGTCAGGTGACCTTGCACAGCCCTCTCTCATTCAAATCCAATTCACTTTCCTGATGTCATGGTCTTCTTCCAGAATGAAAGACAAACAACAATAACAACAAGCAAGATACCAGAGTCAATGAAATAATAATGATGTTAAACATATATTTAAAAAATATTATAGCATGCTATTTAAAGGAAATTTTTAATGAGTTATAGGAGAAAATTGACATTACAACTATTCTAGTGCATGACCTCAACTTTCCCCTCTCAAAGCTAGATAAGTCAAACCATTAAAAAAAAAAAAAAAAAAAGAATCTAAGGAGATCACAAATCTTTAAGAAAATTTAAAATGAAAAATGATATAGAATACAGATAGAAATAAATGTGCCATTTTATTTACCATGGTAAATGGCACCTACACAAAAGTCTAATTGCAGAAATGCAGTAATATTTAATGCACATGACAAAATTATAAAATTACATTTTAAAGGTTTGTGAAGATTGATTAAATATAATCTATAAACTAAATCATTTTCACACTCATACATGTATATTTATTTCTTATATTTTTTGATCAATTGTTTTTATGTCTTAGATACCAAACTCTTATTAGAGTAATTTGATAAAACAACTTTTTTTTTAACCTAGGTCCATTAATTTCTCTGTATAGAACCTTTACATTTTCTGCTTTATCTATTTTGCTTTTTTCAATTGATTTCATTTCTTGTTTGATAAGCATACATCTCCTACCCCTACTTTCAAGAAAGGGTGTACTTTCTCTTTTAATTTTTGTTTAATTTTAAAAATATATATCAAGCTTGTATATCCATTAACAATTCATGGTGTAAGGTATTGGTCTAAATATAATTTTTGACAGAATTCTATCCAGCTTTCTTAGCAATTTGATTGGCTTAGCATAAAAGTAAAAGTTAATTTTGGTAATATTATCATTCTATTATATTGTTACCAGGACCATTCTTTTAACAATTTAAATTATTATTTCTTTAATGTGTACTTTGTAATTGATACTGCATAAAACTTTTGTGTTTTGATAAATTAATATCTAAACAGTTTATTTATTTTGGTATTATGGTGATGATCAACTATGATAGAATTAGCTCTTTTCAGAAATATAGTGATACAAGACAATTCCAATAGACTTGGGATGGAAAATCTCAAAGGAGAACTATGGAGACTGAACATGGAGAGAAATATATTATTTGTACTTTGGCTTTTGTTTGCTTTTTCTTTCGGGTGTGTGTGTGTGTTTTTTTTTTTTTTTTTTTTTTCCCTCTCATAACATTATAAACATGGAGTTTCCCTGATTGTAAAAATGTTGTTGTTGTTGCTGTTATACCGGAATGCTACTGATAACTCAGGATTTATTTTGTAGTCTGTAACTGTACTGAAAGTATTTTCTCAATTAATACCTTTGCTGGTTCTCTAGGATTTTCCAAGTAAATTATCATATCATTGATAAATAAGAATAATTTTATCTTCTCTTCCTAACTTTATTCTTTTAATTTCTTGGTGTTATTAGTGAAAAACAGTAATATAACACCATTATATTAATAACTGATTATTAATTTGTAATCCATTCCTTTCCTCTTATTTTCATAAGACCAAATTTCTGGGAAGGTCAGTGAGTCTTAGAAGGGCATGAATGATGAGATCATTTCTAGCTCTGGAAATCACAAGCCACAAGACTAGTTTAGGCAGAACCATACCCAAGTGGTAAACTTAATTTCTGTTTAGAATATAAACAGAAACTGGTGCCTGGGGAAGAAAACTCCTGTTCTTGGGGGGGGGAGGAAATCAGTATTTTCCATTAGTGTTTAAGGAAACCCCAAATATTGAAGAAAATAAATAATCCAGGAAAGAGACTTCAATGGAATTGTCCAATCAAATTTGATTTGTTGTGAAAATAAATACATGTACAATCCATCACTAGCAATGGGAAATAAACCATTTTGGAATTATGGACTTACACTGCATTGCTGCAGGCAGCCTTAAACTTGTCAGCAAATTGGCTCCTTGACTGATCTTTAGCAGAGGTTGAGCGGTATGTCTGAGTCTCTGCCAATGATCCTATTATTTTTACAGTTTATGGTGAAAATGAACAGTGAGGCTGAATTTTCTTGGAGTATCTTCACAAAAGAATGCTTATAGTCATAGATAGTCATTCTTAAATACTGTCTTCCACTGGACTAATGATGATGGGAATTACCTTTGTTCCTGCCAAAGGGGTAAAAGGAGAGGAGAGGTTTGACAGGCTCTCTGAGGGGATAGTGCACATTTTATAGCTGAGGAACATTATAGAACAAAAAGGCTGCATCAGTATAATCCATAAATATATCAATTATAGGAAGAAGTTCTTTCATTTATTGGCAAACTAATCTTGGTTTGATGATCAGGTAAAATTTACTTCCCCTCTTTTCATAGCACAGCATGGGTAAATATCCAACTAAGTACTGACATGTCTTCTGTTTTCTAAACTACTTGGCAAAGGTTTTCAGTGTTTCCCGAAGTTGCTCAGGCACATCCAACAATCAGTAGTGTATGTCAAAACCAAAGGCCTGCTGAAAAAAGATAAAATAAGAAAAAAAATTGGGCAGTCAGACTAATCTGGATGATCACCTCTGTGTTTATCCTCTTGACATCCTCAGATACAATGGCATAGTCACTGGTTGTTTTAGGTTCCACAAGCTGGCTATTTTTAGTTCACCATGAAATACTTTAGCAAGTCCATTTATCCCAGGAAAAGGATATTCTCTTAATTTTGAAGTTAAAGAGGGTTTTTTTTTTAATTTTAGCTTTTTAATTTACAAACATATGCATAGGTAATTTTTCTTTTTTTATTATTATAGCTTTTTATTTACAAGATATATGCATGGGTAATTTTACAGCATTGACAATTGTCAAGTTTTTTGTTCCAATTTTTCCCCTCCTTCTCCCCACCCCCTTCCCCAGATGGCAGGTTGATGAATACATATTATATATATTAAAGTATAAATTAAATACAATATATGTATATATGTCCAAACAGTTATTTTGCCATACAAAAAGAATCGGACTTTGAATTAATGTACAATTAAACTATGAAGGAAATAAAAAATGCAGGCAGACAAAAATAGGGATATTGGGAATTCTATGTAGTGGTTCATTGTTATCTCCCAGAGTTGTTTCACTGGGTATAACTGGTTCAGTTCATTTCTGCTCAATTGGAACTGATTTGGTTCATCTCATTGTTGAAGATGTCCACATCCATCAGAATTGATCATCACATAGTATTGTTGAAGTATACAACGATCTCCTGGTCCTGCTCATTTCACCCAGCATCAGTTCATATAAGTCTCTCCAGGCCTTTCTGAAATCATTCTGTTGGTCATTTCTTACAGAACAATAATATTCTATAATATTCATATACCACAATTTATTCAGCCAATCTCCAATTGATGGGCATCCACATAGTTTCCAGTTTCTAGCCACCACAAAGAGGGCTGCCACAAACATTCTTGCACATAGAGGTTCCATTCACTTCTTTGAGATCTCTTTGGGATACAAACCCAGTAGTAACATTGCTGGGTCAAAGAGTTTGCATAGTTTGATAACTTTTTGAGCACAGTTCCAAATTACTCTCCAGAATGGCTGGATGTATTCACAATACCACCAACAATGTATCAGTGTCCCTGTTTTCCCACATCCTCTCCAACATTCTGCATTATCTTTCCCTGTCATTCTAGCCAATCTGACAAGTGTGTAGTGGTATCTCAGAGTTGTCTTAATTTGCATTTCTCTGATCATAGTGATTTGGAATACTCTTTCACATGAGTTGAAATAGTTTCAATTTAATCATCTGAAAATTGTGTGTTCATATCTTTTGACCACTTATCAATTGGAGAATGGTTTGATTTCTTATAAATTAGAGTCAGTTCTCTATATATTTTGGAAATGAGGCCTTTATCAGAAGCATTAACTGTAATTTTTTTTTTCCAGTTTATTGCTTCCCTTTTAATCTTTTCTGCATTAGTTTTGTTTGATATAATCAAAATGTTCTATTTTGTGATCAATAATGACCAATAGTTCTTCTTTGGTCATAAATTCCTTCAAGAGGAAGAGGGTTTTTTTTTTTTTTTTTTTTTTTTTTTTTACAAAGCAGTTATTTATAGCTCTTTGTCTTCCTCAAGCAGGTCTAAATAAGGTATGCATTTTGTTTTATCCATGTCTTGAGTGATATCTTCATTCATGGTTTTCATATGTTGATTTATTGTTTTATACTTATTATTATTCACTAGGAAAATTGGTCTATATGTTTTTTTCTCTGTCATGACTCTATCTGTTTTCACAAAATGAATTTGGTAAGATTCCTTCTTTGTAGCGCGCTGTCATCTCCAGAAGCTGCCGATCGCTCTCTGGGAAGAGATCTGCTGTGTCTACTCAAATCTTTTGGACAGATTCTTATTCCTGTAATGAACCGTTGTCTCCAGGCAGTTGCTGTTAACTCTTGTCCAGAGAAATGACTTCCCTTCTTGCAGAGAGCCTACTTCTCTTCCTGCAGAGAGCTGCATCAAGCCAGATGTAGTGCAGAGTCTTCTCCTTGAATCCTGGCTCTGAATCTCCTCCAGCTCTTATCCTTCTCCAGGCAGACTGCTTTCCAGGCCCACTGTTGCCTCTTTTATCCTCCCAGAGAATGGGCGTGGGATAATGCAAAGGCTTCTGGGAAGAACCACTTCAGCCAATGAGCTTGCTCCTTCTATCAAGTCAACCTGAGTTCTCACCTTGTAATTGTCCAGACAACCTGAATTCTCACCTTGTCACTGTCCAGACAACCTGAGTTCTCACCTAGTAATCCTAACACTTCTTTTCCTATTTCTTCAAATTTTTTGTATTGTACTGAAGTTGATAATTCTTTAAATGTTTGGTAGAATTCATATGTAAATCCATCTGACTCTGGAGATTTTTTTCTAAGGCAACTGATTAATAGCTTGTTCTCTTTTTTTTTTTTTTTTTTGTTTTTTGTTTTGTTTTGTTTTGTTTGTTTTTGCTAAAATGGGTCCATTTAAGTAATTTATTTCCTTTTCTGTTTATTGGAGCAATCTATATTTTTTGTAAATTTTCACCATTTCACTTAGATTATCAGATTTATTGACATGTAGTGAGAAGAAATAGCTCCTTATTATTTCTCTAATTTCTTCTTCATTAAAGGAAAGGTCTCTGCTTTCATTTTTGATACTAACAATTTGATTTTCTTCTTTTGTTTTTTTAATCAAATTAAATAAAAGTTTATTTATTGTGTTGTTTACTCATTGTTGTTTATTAATTCAATTTCTTACTTGAAATTTTATTTTCAGAATTTCAAGTTTGTTATTTAAATGGTGGTTTTAAATTTGTTCTTTTTCTAACTTTTTTAGTTGCATGCCTAATTCATTGGTCTTCTCTTTTGCCAGATAATGCAAGTAAGCATGAAAAGATAAAAAAACTTCCCTTAAGAACTGCTTTGACTGTATCTCATAAATTTTGGTAAGTTGTCTCACTATGGTCATTCACTTGGATGAAATTATCAGTTCTGCTTATGATTTGATGTTTTACCCACTCATTCATTCAGATTAAAGTAGTTTCCAATTAATTTTGGTCTATTTTCCCCAGGCCTTTTATTGAATGTAATTTTTATTGCATCATGATCTGAAAAAGATGCATGTACTATTTCTGCCTTTCTGCAATTGATTTTGAAATACTTAGACTATAATACATGGTCATTTTTAGATAGGTTCTATATACTGCCAAAAAAAAAAAAGTATATTACTTTTTGTCTTCATTTAATAATCTTAAAAGGTCTATCATACCTAACTTTTCTGAAATTCTATTTAACTCCTTAACTTCTTTATTATTTATTTGTTTGTTTTATTTATCTAGTTGTGAGAGAGCAATGTTGAGTTTTACTACTAGTATCATTTTGTTGTCTAACATTCCTAGTAAAATGAGGAGTGAAACAAGGTTGCCCACTATCACCATTACTATTCAATATTGTATTAGAAATGTTAGCTTTGGCAATAAGGATCGAAAAAGAGATTCAAGGAATAAGAGTAGGTAATGAGGAAATCAAACTATCACTCTTTGCAGATGATATGATGGTATACTTAGAGAACCCCAGAGATTCTAATAAAAAGTTATTAGAAATAATTCACAAGTTTAGCAAAATTGCTGGATACAAAATAAATCCACATAAATCCTCAGCATTTTTATACATCACCAACAAAATCCAACAGCAAGAGATACAAAGAGAAATTCCAGTCAAAACAACTGTCGAGAGTATAAAATATTTGGGAATCCATATACCAAAGAAAAGTTAGGAATTATATGAGCAAAATTACAAAACACTTGCGACAAAAATAAAGTCAGATTTAAATAATTGGAAAAACATTAAGTGCTCTTGGATAGGCCCAGCGAATATAATAAAGATGACTATACTCCCTAAACTAATCTATTTATTTATGCTATACCAATCAGACTCACAAAAAATATTTTAATGACTTAGAAAAAATAACAACAAAATTCATATGGAAGAACAAAAGGTCGAGAATTTCAAGGGAATTAATGAAAAAAAAAAAAATCAGATGAAGGTGGCCTAGCTGTACCTGATCTAAAACTATATTATAAAGCAGCAGTCACCAAAACCATTTGGTATTGGCTAAGGAATAGACTAGTTGATCAATGGAACAGGTTAGGTTCACAGGATAAAATAATGTACAACTATAGCAATCCAGTGTTTGACAAACGCAAAGATACCAACTTTTGGGATAAGAATTCATTATTTGAAAAAAAAAACTGTTGGGAAAACTGGAAATTAATATGTCAGAAATTAGACATGGACCCACACATAACACCATATACCAAACTAAGATCAAGATAGGTCCATAATTTAGGCATAAAGAATGAGATCATAAATAGATTAGAGGAACATAGGATAGTTTACCTCTCAGACTTGTGGAGGAGGGAGGAATTTATAACCAAAGGAGAACTAGACATCATTACTGATCACAAAATAGAAGATTTTGATTACATCAAATTAAAAAGCTTTTGTACAAACAAAACTAATCAAACAAGATTAGAATGGAAGTAACAAATTGGGAAAATAATTTTACAGTTAAAGGTTCTGATAAAGGCCTCATTTCCAAAATATATAGAGAACTGACCCTAATTTATAAGAAATCAAACCATTCTCCAATTGATAAATGGTCAAAGGATATGAACAGACAATTTTCAGATGATGAAATTGAAACAATTTCCACTCATATGAAAGAGTGTTCCAAATCACTACTGATCAGACAAATGCAAATTAAGACAACTCTGAGATACCACTACACACCTGTCAGATTGGCTAAGATGACAGGAACAAATAATGATGAATATTGGAGGGGATGTGGGAAAACCGGGACACTGATGCATTGTTGGTGGAGTTGTGAAAGAATCCAACCATTCTGGAGAGCAATTTGGAACTATGTCCAGAAAGTTATAAAACTGTTCATACCCTTTGATCCAGTAGTGCTACTTCTGGGCTTATATCCCAAGGAAATACTAAAGAAAAGAAAGGGACCTGTATGTGCCCAAATGTTTGTGGTAGCTCTTTTTGTAGTGGCTAGAAACTGGAAAATGAATGGATGCCCATCAATTGGAGAATGGTTGGGTAAATTATGGTGTAGGAATGTAATGGAATATTATTGCTCTGTAAGAAATGACCAGCAGGATGAATACAGAGAGGCTTGGAGAGACTTACATGAACTGATGCTGAGTTAAATGAGCAGAACCAGGAGATCACTATACACTTCAACAACAATACTGTATGAAGATATATTCTGATTGAAGTGGATATCTTCAACATCGAGAAGATCTAATTCAGTTCCAGTGGATCAATGATGGACAGAAACAGCTACACCCAGAGAAGGAACACTAGGAATTGAGTGTAAACTGTTTGCACTATTGTCTTTCTACCCAGGTTACTTATACCTTTGGAATCCAATTCTTACCGTGCAACAAGAAATTTGGTTTTACACCCATATATTGTATCTAGGATATACTGTAACACATTTAACATACATGGGATTTTCTGTCATCTAAGGGAGGGAAGAGAGGGAGGGAGGGGCAAATTTGGAAAAGTGAATACAAGATATAATGTTGTAAAAATAATAAAGAAAGAAAGAAATAATCTAGATTTATATCAACATATATAAATATATTTTGTTTATTTATATACACAGAGAAAGAAAGAAAGAAAGAAAGAAAGAAAGAAAGAAAGAAAGAAAGAAAGAAAGAAAGAAAGAAAGAAAGAAAGAAAGAAAGAAAGAAAGAAAGAAAGGAAGGAAGGAAGGAAGGAAGGAAGGAAGGAAGGAAGGAAGGAAGGAAGGAAGAAAGAAAGAAAGAAAGAAAGAAAGAAAGAAAGAAAGAAAGAAAGAAAGAAAGAAAGAAAGAAAGAAAGAAAGAAAGAAAGAAAGAAAGAAAGAAAGAAAGAAAGGAAGGAAGGAAGGAAGGAAGGAAGGAAGGAAGGAAGGAAGGAAGGAAGGAAGGAAGGAAGGAAGGAAGGAAGAAAGGAAGGAAGAAAGGAAGAAAGGAAGAAAGAAAGAAAGGAAGGAAGGAAGGAAGGAAGAAAGAAAGAAAGGAAGGAAGGAAGGAAGAAAGAAAGACAGAAAGAAAGAAAGAAAGAAAGAAAGAATAAGAAAGAAAGAAAGAAAGAAAGAAAAAGAAAGAAAGAAAGAAAGAAAGAGAAAAGAAAGTAAGTAAAAGAAAGAAGAAAAGAAAAAAAAATAAATCTTCAAAATTCTTTCCCACATTGCAAATTAAATGTAACTGAGTATTTAAAGACATCTAGCCCCATTTTGAGTTTCTTTTCCTTTTTTTTTTTTCTTTCTTTTTCCTTCCTGTTTTCCTGTATTCTTTCCTGTAGAAGGATGGATACTTGAAACAAGGATACTTACAGCAGGGTGTTAATTCAGTGTAGATAATGGTTCTCTAGTTCTCATATCCTTAATATGGTGATGTAATGATTCTCTAGTTCCTACATATTTAGTGTGCAGTATTGATGTAATCATACTGAGGTATTTAATGGCTGAGAGGAGGAAATAGAGACATTCCATCTTTGACCATCCTCTTAGTGGCTCTCCTGTTCTCCTGCCCTCCTCTACTTAGATCAAGGCTGACCTAGAAATTCTCCATAAAGCTAGTCCAGACAATATGCCTTCTTTCCTTCTATCCTTGCTTCCTTCCTTCCTTCCTTGCTTCCTTCCTTCCTTCCTTCCTTCCTTCCTTCCTTCCTTCCTTCCTTCCTTTCCTTCTTTCTTCCTTTCTTTCATAATTTTTCCCTACCTTTCCTTCATTACACATACACACAATCAAGAAAATTGTTTATTAATTAGGAATGTTTAGGGATAATTCCTGAATATGGATAAAATCCAGTTTAGAACTTAGGTTTTTACATTTTGGCAGTTTTTAATCAGTCTGTGAATTTGAATATGAAAAGGATGGAATTGGGGCAGAACAAAGATCACAGAGAGGACACACAATTCTTTCTAACTTCTTCACTCAATTTTCAGACTAATTAGCAAATACAGCCTCTGAATTAGTCCTAGATTGGTAGAACCTCCAAATATTTGGAGTGTAAGAAATTAACCAGCAGAAGATAATATCAAAGATTTCCAGAAAATGTCTGTTTTAATCATGTGTGGAGGGAGGCAGGTGTTGCAGGCTGAACACATGCACAAGTGCAGGCAATGCATAGACTTAGTGCGATATGGTCTCCATGCACAAGAGAATCTATGGGGAGGAATCTGTAATAGTGTTGGCCCTGGTTGCAAGCCAATATATTGGCAGAGAAGTTATAATAAATCCAGCACGAACACAAAAGATTAATAGGGGACCACAAAATGCCAAAATTTCGTGAGACCTGGCAATGACCATCCATCACCAGAACTCAGTAGGCAAAGTCCCTGAGGCTTGTAGAGGACGCTTGGGCAATCTCTTTTTTCCTAAAAGCATATCTCAAATTTTACAAAAAAAAATTAGTAAGAAAGAAAAAAGAACTCTGGCCACACATAGTATTTATATTGAAATAAAAGAACAGATTTCAAACCCTGTCGAGATGAAAAGCAGATTGTCTCCTGAGGAAGTGCAAAGTGTGATATACATTTGTCCCCATCACATAAGACTTTCCTAGAAGAAATTTAAAAAAGGATCTTAAAAGAGAGCTAGATGAAAAATGGGGAAAGGAAATGAGAAATTTACAAGAGCATTTGGGAAAGGAAACCCAAATTATCTGAAGAAAATGTATTACAAAATGAACTTAGTGAAATGGAAAAAAGCATATAGCTCTTAAAAACATATTTGACAAAATGGAAAAAGAAGACAACTACCTGAAAAACAGAATTTATGAAATGGAAAAAGAAAATAACTCCTTAAAAAACAGAAATTGTGGAATGGAAACAAATTCATAGGACAAAACAACTCATTTAAAAATTCAATTAGAAAAAATACCAAAAGTACTAAAAAATACGAAGAAAATTATTCACTAAAAATCAGAACTGAACAAATGGTAATGAATGACTCAATGAGACAACAAAAACCAGTCAAACAAAACCAAAGGTACAAAAAAAAATTAGAAGAAAATGTAAAATACCTATTTGGGAAAACAACTAACCTGGATATATATCTAAAAGAGACAATCTAAGGATTAGTGGACTTCCTGAAAACCATCATGAAAAATATAGCTTGGAGATCAGAAAATCATCAAAGAGAACTGCCCTGATCTCTAGAATCAGAAGGTAAAATAGTCATTGAAAGAATTCACTAAACACCTCTTGAAAGAGACCCCAAAACTAAAACTCCAAAGAGTTTTGTGGTTATATTTCAGAACTGTTAGACCAAGGAAAAATGTTGCAAGCAACCAAAAAGAAACAATTCAAATACCAAGGAGTGACAATAAGGATTACCAAGGACCAAGCAACTTCTATCTTAATGGACTGAAGGGTTTGGAATCTGATATTCCCTAATGACAAAGGAACTTGAAATGCAGCCAAGAATAAACTATCCTGATAAAGTGAGCATTTTCTTTCAGGGAAGAAGATGGACATTCAGTGAAAAAAGTGAATTTTATTTATTTCTGATGAAAAGACTACAGCTGAATAAAAAAAAAAATTACCTCCAAATATAAAACTCAAAAGAATTATAAACAATAAAAATAAAAGAAGTCTTGAAAACTGTATCTCTGTTATGGATATACATAGAAAGTGTACATATAATTTGATTTTACTGTTATAATATAAAAAGAAACTAGAAGTGCAAAGGGGATTGTACTGGGAAAAGGAGAAAGTGGAGGTAAAAATGAGAAAAATTACATCTCATGAGGAGGCAAAGAAAACCCATTATAAATGAGGGAGAGAATGGAGAGGGATATATATTGTATGAATATTACTCTTCAGATTTGGTTCATAAAAAGAATATTACACATATTTGCTTTCACAGAGAAACTTGTCTCACTTTATAGGAAAATGGGAGAGAAATGGGGAAAAAGGATGGGGTAGGCTAATGCAAGGGAAAACAGAAATAATAGGGGGAAAGTTTAAGAAAGTAGGAGGGTCTCTAGAGGGGGTAGGGGTGCTTGAGGTAAGTGGTGTTCATAAGTAAAACACTGGAAAGGAGGGAAAGGGTAAAAGGAAAGAGAAAAGTATAATTTGGAGTAAATAAGATGGCAGGAAATACAGAATTAGTAGTTTTAACCATAAATGTGAATGGGGTGAACTCTCTCATTAAATGGAAGCAGATAGCAGACTGAATTTAAAATCAGAACTGTACAATATATTGTTTACAAGAAACACATGCAAAGCAGAGTGATGCATACTGATAAAATATAAAAGACTGCAGCAGAATCTGTTATTTTTCAGGTAAAGTAAAAAACAAACAAACAGAAAAACAGATTGCTCTCTGATCAAGTAAAAGCAAAAACTGATTTAATTAAAATATAAGGAAGGAAACTTTCTAAAGGTTATCATTGATAATGAAGCAATATCAATACTAAAAATATATGTACATGTCATATAGCATCTAAATTCCTCAAGGACCTCTGTAAGAGAGCTACAAGAAGAAACAGATAGCAAAACTATAATAATGAAGGATCTCAACCTTGTTCTGTCACAACTAGTTAAATCAAACCAGAAAATAAATAAGAAAAAAAAAAAGTTAAGTAAGTAAATAGAATATTAGTAATGTTAGGTATGATAGATCTGTGGAGAAAATTGAATGAAGACTTTCTTTTCAGCAGTTCATGGAACATATTCAAAAATTGACCATATATGAAGTCATAAAGACCTCAAAATCAAATGCACAAAAGGAAGAAATAGAAAATGCATTTTTTCAGATCATGATGCCCCAAAAATTACATTCAATAAAAGAGCAGGGGGACCAAAAAGTTATTGGAAACTAAATAATCTCATCCTAAAGAATAAATGCGTGAAACAGCAAATCATAGACACAATTAATAACTTTATCTAAGAAAATGACAATAATGAAAATACCTACCAAAATTTGGGAAATGAAGCTAAAACTCTGATAAGGGGAAATTTTATATCTTTAGATGTTTACTTACATAAAATGGAGAAAGAGATCAATGAATTGGACTTGTGACTAAAAAAGCTAGAAATTGAACAAATTACAAACCCTCAATTAAATACCAAATTTGAAATTCTGAAAATAAAAGGAAAGATTAATAAAATTGAAAGTAACTATTGAATTGATAAAGAAAACTGAGTTGGTTTTATGAAAAACTAATAAAATATATTAACATTTAACTAATTAAAATTAGAAAAAGGAAAGAGAAATATCAAAATGTTAGTCTTAAAAATGAAAAGGGAGAACTTTCCACCAATAAAGAGGAAATTAAAGCAATAATTATGAGTTATTTTACCCAACTTTATGCCAATGAATTTGATAACCTAAGTGAAATGGAGCAGTACCTACAAATATACAGATTGCCCAGATTAACAGAATAAGAAAACATTACTTAAATAGTCCCACTTTAGAAAAAAGAAATATAACAAACTATTAATCAATTCCAGATGGATTTACATGTTTATTTTACCAAACTTTAAAGGACAGTTAATTCCAATACTATATAAATATTTGAAAAAAGAGGTAAAGGAATCCTACTAAATTCCTTTTATGACACAGATATGGTTCTGATACCTAAATCCTATAGAAAGAAAACAAAGAAAGAAAATTATAGACCAATATCTCTAATAAATATTGATGCTAAAATCTTCCATAAGATGTTGGTAAAAAGACTACAGAAAATCATCCCCAGGATAATACACCATTGCCAAGTAGGATTTACACCAGGAATGCAGGGATGGTTCAATGTTAGGAAATCTTATAACAGGATTGATCATATCAGTAACCAAACTAACAATAACCATATGATTATTTCAATAGATACAGAAAAATCATTTGATAAAAAGCAACATCCATTCTTATTAAAAACACTAGAGAAAAATGAATAAATGGATTTTCCCTTAAAATAGTCAGTAACATCTGTTTAAAACCATCAACAAACTTCAAATGTAATGGTTTTAACCATAAATGTGAATGGGGTGAACTCTCTCATTAAATGGAAGCAGATAGCAGACTGAATTTAAAATCAGAACTGTACAATATATTGTTTACAAGAAACACATGCAAAACAGAGTGATGCATACTGATAAAATATAAAAGACTGCAGCAGAATCTATTATTTTTCAGGTAAAGTAAAAAACAAACAAACAGAAAAACAGATTGCTCTCTGATCAAGTAAAAGCAAAAACTGATTTAATTAAAATATAAGGAAGGAAACTTTCTAAAGGTTATCATAGATAATGAAGCAATATCAATACTAAAAATATATGTACATGTCATATAGCACAGATCTATCATACCTAACATTACATTCAAATGTAATAAGATCAGGATTGAAACAAGGTTGACCACTATCACCATTACTATTCAATATTGTATTATAAATGTTAGCTTTGGCAATAAGAGTTGAGAAAGAGATTAAAGGAATTAGAGTAGGTAATGAGGAAACTAAAATGTCACTGTTTGCTGATGATATGATGGTATACTTAGAGAACCCCAGCAATTCTACTAAAAAGCTATTAAAATAAATCCACATCTTTAGCAAAATTTCAGGATACAAAATAAACCCACATAAGTCATTAACATTCTTATATATCACTAACAAAATCCAACAGTTAGAGTTACAGAGAGAAATTCCATTTAAAATAACTACCAATATTATGAAAATTTTGGGAATCTAAAACACTTTCCACACAAATAAAGTCATATTTAACCGATTGGAAAATATTAAATGCTCTTGGATAGGGTGAGCAAATATAATAAAGATGACAATACTACCTAAAGTAATCTATATATTTAGAGTTATACCAATCAGACTCCCAAAAAACTATTTTAATGACCTAGAAAAAATAACAACAAAGTTCATATGGAAAAACAAAAGGTCAAAAATTTCAAGGGAATTAATGAAAAAATATCAAATGATGGTGTGCTAGCTGTACTAGGTCTAATATTATATTATAAAGCAATGGTTACCAAAACCATTTGTTATCAGTGGAATAGGTTATGTTCAAAAATCAAAATAGTCAATAACTTTAATAATCTAGTGTTTGACAAACCCAAAAATGCCAGTTCTTTAGATAAAAATTCACTGTTTGACAAAAAGTGCTGGGGAAATAGGAAATTAGTATGGCAGAAACTAGGCATTGACCTACACTTAACACCATACACAAAGAAAAGCTCAAAATGGGTTTATGACCTAGGAATAAAGAATGAGATTATAAATAAGTTAGAAGAACATAAGATAATTTACCTTTCAGACCCGGGGAGGGGGAAGGAATTTATGAACAAAGAAGAACTAGAGATCATTATTGATCAGAAAATAAGACATTTTGATTATATCAAATTGAAAAGTTTTTGTCAAACAAAAAGATTAGAAGTGAAGTAATAAACTGGGAAAACATTTTTCCAAAGTTTCTCATAAAGGCCTCATTTCCAAAATATATAGAGAATTGACTCTAATTTATAAGAACTTAAGCCATTCTCCAACTGATAAAGGGTCAAAGGATATGAACAGACAATTTTCAAATGAAGAAATTGAAACTATTTCTAGCCCTATGAAAAGTCATTTTTAATTATTAATCAGAGAAATGCAAATTGAGACAATTCTAAGATACCACTATAATCCTGTCTGATTGGCTAGAATGACAGGGCAAGATAATGCAAAATGTTGGATGGGATGTAGGAAAAATGGGACACTGATACATTGTTGGTGGAATTGTGAACACATCCAGCTATTCTGGAGAGTGATTTGGAACTGTGCTCAAAAAAGTTATCAAACTGTGCATATCCTTTGATCCAGCAGTGTTACTACTGAGCTTATATCCCAAAGAGATCTTTTTTTTTTTTTTTTTTTTTTTTTAATTATATATATATATATATATATATATATATATATATATATATATATATTTTATAATATTATCCCTTGTATTCATTTTTCCAAATTACCCCCCCTCCCTTTATTCCCTCCCCCCGACGACAGGCAATACCATACATTTTACATGTGTTACAATATAATCTAGGTACAATACATGTGTGCGAATATCATTTTCTTGTTGCACAATAAACATTAGAATCCGAAGGTACATGCAACCTGGGCAGACAGATATTAGTGCTAACAATCTTCATTCCCCTCCCAGTGTTTCTTCTCTGGGTGTAGCTACCTCTGTCCATCATTGATCAACTGGAAGTGAGTTGGTTTTTCTTTATGTTGAAGATTTCCACTTCCATCAGAATACATCCTCATACAGTATTGTTGTTGAAGTGTACAGTGATCTTCTGGTTCTGCTCATTTCACTCAGCATCAGTTGATTTAAGTCTCTCCAGGCCTCTCTATATTCCTCCTGCTGGTCATTTCTTATCGAGCAATAATATTCCATAACCTTCATATACCACAATTTACCCAACCATTCTCCAACTGATGGACATCCATTCATCTTCCAGTTTCTAGCTACAACAAAAAGAGCTGCCACAAACATTTTGGCACATATATGTCTCTTTCCGCTCTTTAGTATTTCTTTGGGATATAATCCAGTAGTAGCGCTGCTGGGTCAAAGGGTATGCACAGTTTGATAACTTTTTGGGCATAATTCCAGATTGCTCTCCAGAATGGCTGGATTCTTTCACAACTCCACCAGCAATGTATTAGTGTCCCAATTTCCCCACATCCCCTCCAACATTTGTCATTATTTGTTCCTGTCATCTTAGCCAATCTGACAGGTGTGTAGTGGTATCTCAGAGTGGTCTTAATTTGCATTTCTCTGATCAGTAGTGATTTGGAACACTCTTTCATGTGAGTGGATATAGTTTCAATTTCTTCCTCTGAGAATTGTCTGTTCATATCCTTTGACCATTTATCAATTGGAGAATGGTTCGGTTTCTTATCAATTATGGTCAGTTCTCTATATATTTTGGAAATGAGACCTTTGTCAGAACCTTTGTTTTTAAAAATATTTTCCCAATTTGTTACTTCCCTTCTGTTGGGATTACTAAGTGAGAACTCAGGTTGTCTGGACAGTGACAAGGTGAGAATTCAGGTTTTCTGGACAATTACAAGGTGAAAACTCAGGTTGACTTGATAGAGGGGGCAAGCTCATTGGCTGGGGTGGTTCTTCCCAGAAGCCCTTGCATTATCCCACGCCCATTCTCTGGGAGGATAAAAGATTGGGCCTGGAGAGCAGATCGGCCTGGAGAAGGATAACAGCTCGCTACAATTGGCGCCCAACGTGGGGCAGACACAGTCCTGATTCCAGTGGAAAAGCTTCCGATCTAGATCTCAGTCTCTCTGACCCAGAACTGTGAGTAAGGAGGAAACTTTGTTAAAAGATTAAGTGAGCGTGCTAATAGATAAATAAGGAACTTAACTTGTTAAGGGCTAAACCAGGAATCTCTTATAGCTGAAATGGGGCAGATGTTAGCTATATTCAATCCCTGGACCTCAGCCGATTCAACCCCAGCCCCAGAAGCAACCTCAGCTCCATTCAGGAGTGGTACTATAGAGAGTATAATCAAGATAATTGAGGAGCAGAGTTTACTTGTAACCTGGGTACAGATTGCTAAACTCTTGGCTGCATTAAGACGTACATCCCCTTGGTTCTTAGAGGAAGAAAAGATAGATGTAGATAAATGGAAGCTAGTGGGATATGAAATGAAAGAATTTCAAGCAAAAAATGGGCCTCGTTCAATTTCTGCAGAAGTATTTTATATCTACAACATAGTTCAATTAGCCTTAAACTATCAAGCAAGTTGTAGGAGAAGGAAAAGTTCAAAAAATGAACAGAGGAGGAAGTGTGAGGAAAAAAGGAAAGATCAAGATCTTTCCCTAGAGCAAGAGGATTTAAATGAGGAATTATGGTATGATTCTCTTGAAGAAGCTTCAACCCTGCCTAGAGAACAGATTATTGACAGGCCCACATCAACCCCACCTTCAGAGATGGAGGAAGAAAGAGGGGAAGAGGCAGAAACACAAACAGAATTGCCTGTGAAGAAGCCTAAGCCTATGACAAGATTAGAAAAAGCATTGGTTAAAGCTAAGAGAGAAGGACAGGATATAAGTGATTTTATACATGCATATCCTGTGATTGAAAATACTGACTCTGTAGGTAAAAAAAGGAGAAGATATGCACCTTTAGATTTGAATAAAATTAAGGATTTGAAAAAAGGTTGTACCCTTTATGGGGCTACATCAGCTTATGTCAAAATGTTACTAGATGGTTTGTCTTATGAAGTCCTAACCCCGAATGATTGGAAATCCATAGCAAGGACATGTCTGGAACCTGGAGAAAATTTATTATGGCTTGCGGAATTTCATGAGTTATGTAAAATTCAAGTCAGATGCAATTTGGAAATAGGAGTTAACACACAATTCACTTTTGAGCACTTAGCTGGTGAAGGTCAGTATGGAGAGAATTCAGAACAGATTCATTATACCATGACAATATATGAACAAATTGCTAAGGCTGCAATAAAAGCTTGGGGTGTCCTCCCTGGACAGAAAGATCGGGGAGAGGCTTTCACTAAAATACAGCAAGGTCCCAATGAACCTTTTGCAGATTTTGAGGGACGTTTGCAAACTGCTGTCAAAAGAACTATTGGAGAAAATTCAGCTACAGAAATAATGACCAGACATCTGGCTAAGGAAAATGCCAATGAGATTTGCAAAAGAATTATATGGGGATTAGACAAAGATGCTCCTTTAGAGGAGATCATAAGACGCTGTGCTACAGTGGGAACAAATGCTTTTTATACCCAGACAATGATGAATGTGGAGAGACAGGGTCCCTCCTGGCAAGGGCCTTCTAGAGAAACTCGGAGATGTTTTCGATGTGGAAAAATTGGACATCTAAGAGCTCAGTGTAGATTTGGAGATACAGTGAAAAGACAGGGTGAGAGAAGACCTAAAACCCCATGTCCAAAATGCAACAGAGGATTCCATTGGGCATCAGAGTGTAGAATAATTCAGGGAAATGGGATGAGGGGCCCAGGTCCAGGGCCCCAGGCAAAAAAGACTTGGGGCATGATGGCAGCTGATGTTACACCTAAAGAGCCTTTAGAAGGTCAGGACTCTGATGTAATCAACCAGCAGAAAAGCAATCACATGGCAGAAAGGGATTACCTGATAAGTGAGCCAAAAGGCAATCAGATTGCAAAAATGGATTACACTTGGGGAGAATACAGGCCTTTTAAACCAACAGGGCTGTGCCCAGTGCAAACAACTCCAATGTAATTGTCAGATGATGAGAAGAGATTTAGAAAGTGGTAAATAGAAGGAAATTAGATAGGTTAACTGCCTGGGAGAGAGGGTTTGCTTGTATTTCTTCAGCAGGAGAAGGAATCAGATGGGTGCCAACGAGTCATATTCGCCTTGTCCATCAGAGAGAGACAGAAAAAGAGAAAGACCTCAAAATAAAGGAGAAGATCTAAGAAACATCTGACACTGAAAGAGCATGGATAATAAGAAGACTGTTAAAGAACTTTAAAAACCAGCAGGAATCATTGGACTTCCTCACACAAGATGAGACTAATGGACAATGGACTTATGGACATTTATAAATTTTCAATTTATGATTATGATTATGTTATATACTTCTAGCATGTGTTATGTTACTATGTTACTATGTGCTTATGTAATTTATGTAATTATCTGTAATACTTCCCATATTGATGGATTTATGTTTCAAGGTCATGACTGTCCTATGTTCTAAATCAAAAGAAAGGGGGAGATGTTGGGATTACTAAGTGAGAACTCAGGTTGTCTGGACAGTGACAAGGTGAGAATTCAGGTTTTCTGGACAATTACAAGGTGAAAACTCAGGTTGACTTGATAGAGGGGGCAAGCTCATTGGCTGGGGTGGTTCTTCCCAGAAGCCCTTGCATTATCCCACGCCCATTCTCTGGGAGGATAAAAGATTGGGCCTGGAGAGCAGATCGGCCTGGAGAAGGATAAGAGCTGGAGGAGATTCAGAGCCAGGATTCAAGAAGGAAGACTCTGAATTGCATCAGGCTTGACGGGGCTCTCTGCAGGAAGGGAAGTCACTTCTTTGGACAAGAGTTAACAGCAACTGCCTGGAGACAACGGTTCGTTACAGGAAGAAGAATCTGTCTGAGAGATTTGAGTAGACACAGCAGATCTCTTCCCAGAGAGCGATCCAGCAGCTTCTGGAGATGACAGCTCGTTACAATTACTAAGTGAGAACTCAGGTTGTCTGGACAGAGACAAGGTGAGAATTCAGGTTTTCTGGACAATTACAAGGTGAAAACTCAGGTTGACTTGATAGAGGGGGCAAGCTCATTGGCTGGGGTGGTTCTTCCCAGAAGCCCTTGCATTATCCCACGCCCATTCTCTGGGAGGATAAAAGATTGGGCCTGGAGAGCAGATCGGCCTGGAGAAGGATAACAGCTCGCTACACCCTTCTAATCTTGTTTGCATTAGTATTATTTGTACAGAAACTTTTTAGTTTGATGTAATCAAAATCTTCTATTTTGTGATCAATAATGATCTCTAGTTCTCCTCTGGTCATAAATTCCTTCCTCCTCCACAAGTCTGAGAGGTAGATTATCCTCTGTTCCTCTAATCTATTTATTATCTCCCTCTTTATGCCTAAATCATGGACCCATTTTGATCTTATCTTGGTATATGGTGTTAAGTGTGGATCCATATCTAATTTCTGCCATACTAATTTCCAGTTTTCCCAACAGTTTTTTCCGAATAATGAATTTTTATCCCTAATGTTGGAATCTTTGGGTTTGTCAAAGATTAGATTGCTATAGATGTACCCTTTTTTGTCCTTTGTATCTAATCTGTTCCACTGATCTACCGGTCTATTTCTTAGCCAATACCAAATGGTTTTGGTGACTGCTGCTATATAATATAGCTTTAGATCAGGTACACTTAGACCACCTTCCTCTGAGTTTTTTTTCATTAGTTCCCTTGCAATTCTTGACCTTTTATTCTTCCATATGAATTTTGTTGTTATTTTTTCTAGGTCATTAAAATAGTTTCTTGGGAGTCTGATTGGTATAGCACTAAATAAATAGATTAGTTTGGGGAGTATTGTCATCTTTATTATATTCGCTCGGCCTATCCAAGAGCACTGAATGTCTTTCCAATTATTTAAAGCTGATTTTATTTTTGTGGCAAGTGTTTTGTAATTTTTCTCATATAATTCCTGACTTTTCTTTGGTAGATGGATTCCCAAATATTTTATACTCTCAACATTTGTTTGGAATGGAATTTCTCTTTGTATCTCTTGCTGTTGCATTTTGTTAGTGATATATAAAAATGCCGAGGATTTATGTGGATTTATTTTGTATCCTGCCACTTTGCTGAAATTTTGAATTATTTCTAGTAGCTTTTTAGCAGAGTCTTTGGGGTTCTCTAAGTATACCATCATGTCATCTGCAAAAAGTGATAGTTTAATTTCCTCATTTCCTACTCTAATTCCTTGAATCTCTTTCTCGGCTCTTATTGCCGAGGCTAGCGTTTCTAGTACTATATTGAATAGTAATGGTGATAGTGGGCAACCTTGTTTCACTCCTGATCTTACTGGGAAAGGTTGCAGTTTATTTCTATTGCATATTATGCTTACTGACGGGCTTAAATATATACTCCTGATTATTCTAAGGAATAATCCATTTATTCCTATACTCTCAAGAGTTTTTAGTAGGAATGGATGTTGGATTTTGTCAAATGCTT
Source organism: Sminthopsis crassicaudata (assembly GCF_048593235.1). Lineage (NCBI taxonomy): Eukaryota > Metazoa > Chordata > Mammalia > Dasyuromorphia > Dasyuridae > Sminthopsis > Sminthopsis crassicaudata. The sequence continues at coordinate 233,308,174 of NC_133619.1, forward strand.
TTTCTGCATCTATTGAGATGATCATATGGTTCTTATTAATTTGATTATTAATATGGTCAATTATATTAATAGTTTTCCTAATATTAAACCAGCCCTGCATTCCTGGAATAAATCCTACTTGATCATAGTGTATTATCTTGGAGATGATTTTCTGAAGTCTTTTTGCTAATATCTTATTTAAGATTTTAGCATCAATATTCATTAAGGAGATTGGTCTATAATTTTCTTTCTCAGTTTTCGATCTACCAGGTTTAGGTATCAATACCATGTCTGTGTCATAAAAGGAGTTTGGTAGGACTCCTTCATCCCCTATTTTTTCAAATAATTTATATAACATTGGGGCTAATTGTTCTTTAAATGTTTGGTAGAATTCACATGTGAATCCATCTGGCCCTGGGGATTTTTTCCTGGGGAGCTGATTAATAGCTTGTTCTATTTCTTTTTCTGAAATGGGACTATTTAAGCAATTTATCTCCTCCTCTGTTAATCTAGGGAGCCTATATTTTTGGAGAAAGTCATCCATTTCACTTAAGTTATCAAATTTATTGGCATAAAGTTGGGCAAAGTAACTCCTTATTAGTTCTCTAATTTCCTCTTCATTGGTGGAAAGATCCCCCTTTTCATTTGTAAGACTATCAATTTGATTTTCCTCTTTCTTTTTTTTTGATCAAATTTACCAAAGGTTTATCTATTTTATTGGCTTTTTCATAAAACCAACTCTTGGTTTTATTTATTAATTCAATAGTTTTTTTACTTTCAATTTTATTGATTTCTCCTTTTAATTTTTGTATTTCGAGTTTAATTTTTGGTTGGGGGTTTATAATTTGGTCTTTTTCTAGCCTTTTAAGTTGTAAGCCCAATTCGTTAATCTTCTCTTTCTCAATTTTCTTCAAATAAGCCTGTAAAGATATAAAATTTCCCCTTATTACTGCTTTAGCTGCATCCCAAAGATTTTGATATGATGTCTCATCATTATCATTATCTTGGGTGAAATTGTTAATTGTTTCTATAATTTGCTCTTTCACCCAGTCATTCTTTAAGATGAGATTATTCAGTTTCCAATTACTTTTTGGTCTATTTACCCCTAACTTTTTACTGAATGTAGCTTTTATTGCATTGTGATCTGAGAAGAAGGCATTTATTATTTCTGCCTTCCTACATTTAATTTTGAGATCTTTATGTCCTAATATATGGTCAATTTTTGTATAGGATCCATGAACTGCTGAGAAGAAAGTATATTCCTTCCTATTGCCATTCAGTTTTCTCCAAAAGTCTATCATACCTAGTTTTTCTAATGTTCTATTTACTTTTTTAATTTCTTTCTTGTTTGTTTTGTGGTTTGATTTGTCTAAATCTGAGAGTGCAAGGTTGAGATCTCCCACTATTATAGTTTTACTGTCTATTTCTTCTTGCAGTTCTCTTAACTTCCAAAGAGATCTTAAAGAAGGGAAAGGAATCTGATTGTGTAAGAATGTTTGTGGCAGCCCTCTTTATAGCGGCCAGAAACTGGAAGCTGAGTGGATGCTCATCAATTGAATAATGGCTGAATAAAATGTGGTGTGTGAATATTATGGAACATTATTGTTCTATAAGAAATGACCAGCAGGATGATTTCAGAAAGGTCTGGAGAGAATTACAGGAACTGATGCTGAGTGAAATGAGCAGGACCAGAAGATCATTATATACTTCAATAACAATACTATGTAATGGTCAATTTTGATGGATGTTTCCCTCTTCAATAATGAGATGAACCAAATCAATTCCAATAGTACAAGAATGAATTGAACCAGCTACCCCCAGTGAAAAAATAGGGAAATGAGTGTGAATTACTACATAGACTTCCCAATCCCTCTTTTTTTGTCATCTGCATTTTTTATTTCTTTCACAGGTTAATTGTACACTTTCAAATTTTGATTCTTCTTGTGCAGCAAAATAACTGTATGGATATGTATACATATATTGGATTAACATATATTTTAACATATTTAACATGTATTGGTCTACCTGTCATCTGGTGGAGGGGGTGGGGACAGGATAGAAAACAAATTGAAACAAAAGGTTTTGCAAATCTCAATCCTGAAAAATGATGCATATATCTTGTAAATAAAAATTTTTAACTGAAATGGGAGAACTTTTTACCAATAAAGAGGGAATTAAAGCAGTAATCAATTTACTCCACTTTATGCCAATAAATTTGATAATCTAAGTGAAATGGAGCAATACCTACAAAAATATAGATTGCCGAAATTAACAAAAGAGGAAATAAATTATTTAAATAGTACCATTTTAGAAAAAGAAATATGAGAAACTATTAATTAGCTCCCTAAGAAAAACATGGCCAGATGGATTTACATGTGCATTTTACAAAACATTTAAAGGACAGTTAACTACAATACCATATAAAGTATTTAAAAAAGAGGGATAGGAGTCTTACTAATTCCTTTTATGACACAGACATGGTTCTGATACTTAAACCCTGTAAAAAGAAAACAGGGAAGGAAAATTATAAACCAATTTTCCTAATAAATAATAATGCAAAAATGTTAAATAAAATATTAGCAAAGAGATTACAGATAATCATCCCCTGAATAATACACCAAGGCCAAGTAGGATTTATAACAGGAATGCAGGTCTGGTTCAATATTAGGAAAACTATTAACACAATTGATCATATCAATAACTAAACTAACAAAAACCATATGATTATCTCAATAGATGCAGAAAAAGCATTTCATAAAATCCAATATCCATTCACAGTACAAAACAGTCAATGATTACAGTGTTCTAGTGTTTGACAAACCCAAAGACCCCATCTTCAGGGATAAGAATTTACTATTTGACAAAAACTTCTGGGAAAATTGAAAAACAGTATGGAAGACACTAGGTATAGACCCATACCTACTAATACCCTATAGTAAGATAAGATTGAAATGGGTTTATAGACATAAAGAATGATATTATAAACAAATAAGAACAATACAGGATAGTTTACGTCATATCTGCAGAGAAGGAAGTAATTTGTGACCAAAGAAGAACTGGAGATCATTATTGATTGCAAAATAGATTAAGTTGAAAATTTCTGTACAAACAAAACAAATGAAGACAAGATTAGAAGGGAATCAATAAATTGGAAAACCATTTTTACATTCAAAGATTCTGATAAAGGTTTCATTTTAAAAATATATGTCAAATTGACTCAAATTTAAAAGATCTCAAAGCCCTTCTCCAGTTGATAAATGGTCAAAAGTTATGAAATGACAATTTTCACAAGAAGAAATTGAAACTATTTGTAGTCAACAGAAAATTTGCTCTGAATCACTTATTAATCAGAGAAATTCAAATTGAGACAACACTAAGATACCACTCACTACACATCTCTCAAATTGGCTAAGAGGATAGGAAAAGATAATGATGAATGTAATATAGTATTTGGGAAAACTGGGACACTGATAAATTGTTGGTGGAATTGTAAACAGAACTATGTTCAAAAAGTTATCAAATTTTGCATAACATTTAGTCCAGCAGTGCTCCTACTGAGCTTAAATCCGAAAGAGAGCTTAAAGGAGGGAAAGAGACCACCATGTACAAAACAAATAAATAAATTTTGTGGTAGCCCTTTTTGTAGTGGTAAACTGGAAACTGAATGGATTCCTATTAATTGGAGAATGGCTGAATAAATTATGGTATATGAATGTTATGGAATATTATTGTTCTGTGAGAAACAACCAATAGGTTGATTTCAGAGAAGCCTGGAGAATCTTACATGAACTGATAATAAGTGAAATGAGCAGGAGATCATTATACATGGAAACAACAAAAGTATAAAATGATCAACTCTGATGGACAAGGCTCTCTTCAACAGAGATATAATTCAAACCAGTTCTTATTGTTTAGTGATGAAAAGAGCCATCTACACCCAGAGAGAGGACTGTGGGAACAAAGTGTAATTCACAACATAGCATTTTCATTCTCTTTGTTGTTGTTTGCTTGCATTTTATTTTGCTTCTCTTTTTTATGGTTTGATTTTTCCAGTGCAGCATAATAATTGTATAAATGTTTATACACATATATTGGATTTAATATATATTTCTACCATGGTTAACTTATATTATACTATTTGCCATTTAGAGAAGGATTTGGGAGGGGGTGGAAATTGGACCGCACGTTTTGCAAGGGCTAATGTTGTTGAACTGTCTATGCATATATTTTGAAAAAGAAAAAGCTTTGATTAAAAAAATATGGAATGATATGGACTATGTATTTATACAGTTCTTACTGTATTCTAGGAACTGTGCCAAAATATTTTTACACGTAAAATCCTGTTTGATCCTCACAACAACTATGCAAAATGAGAATAAAAAAGCTTGTCAGTTTAGAAAACTTAAGTGGTTAATTGACTTGCTTGATTTAATTACTGAGTTAAAATAGTCAACTTTCAACTCAGGGCTTCAATTCAGTATTCCATGACTAGATATCCAGAACTCTATTGTGCCATTAGTTACATCATAAGAATATAAATGAGAAAAAAGTAACATGACTCATTATTTATATATAGTTGGCTTCCTTTATACTCCTATGATTTTTTATTTTATGCATCAAAGGTATTATTCTAAGGAACTCATAAGTTCCCAAGATTACCAAAGAGGAACATGACACAAAAAAGGTTAAAATTTGTCGTTTCTAAATTCTATAAAATTATTGTTAGCTTGAAGACTCTCAGATTCAAACTTATTTAAAATTCACTGGAATCTGTAGCACACAGAATCATTCTCTTTCATTATCTACATAGACATGTTTCTCTGTAGAACATATATCTAGATCTAGATCTAGAAAAAAAGAAAGATGTGCACATGATAGCAAATGGCAAAAATTGAATCTGTGAATGCATATTCTATATTATTTCACAAAACTTAGAGGAAAGCTATTTTCTGAAAGGAAAGTTTTAAAGCAACCTGTAATTTGTAATTTGCTCAGTATAGAATGAGAAAATTGAACATTCTCATGAAACAATTATTCTTATTCATCTTTACTAAGGTCAAAATAGTTTTGATACTTTTTTGAATTTTTAAAATTAATTTTATAATTATAACATTTTTTGACAGTACATATGAATAGGTAATTTTTTACAACATTATCTCTTGTACTCCCTTCTGTTCCTAATTTTACCCTCCTTCCTTCCACCTCCTTCCATAGATGGCAGGCTTTCCAAACATATTAAATATGTTATAATATAACCTAGATACAATATATATGTGCAGAATTGAATTTTGTTGTTGTTGTTGTTGTTAAAAGGAAGGATTTTATTTGGAAGGTAAAAATAATCTGGGGAGAAAAGCAAAAAATGCTAACAGTTTACACTCATTTCCTAGTGTTCCTTCTCTGGGTGTAGCTGATTCTGTCCATCATTGATCAATTTGAATTGGATTAGCTCTTCTCTATGTTGAAGATATCCACTTCCATCAGAATACATCCTCATATAGTATTGTTGTTGAACTATATAATGATCTCCTAGTTCTGCTCATTTCACCCAGCATCAGTTCATGTAAGGCTCTCCAAGCCTCTCTGCATTCATCCTGCTGGTCATTTCTTACATAACAATACTATTCCATCTAATTCATATACCATAATTTACCCAACCATTCTCCAATTGATGGGCATCTGTTCATGTTCCAGTTTCTAGCCACTACAAAAAGGGCTGCCACAAATATTTTGGCGCATACAGGTCCCTTTTCCTTCTTTAGTATTAACTTGGGATATAAGTCCAGCAGTAGCACTGTTGGATGAATGGGTATACACAGTTTCATAACTTTTTGGGCATAATTCCAGATTGCTCTCCAGAATGGTTGGATTCTTTCACAACTCCACCAACAATGCATCAGTGTCCCAGTTTTCCCACATCCCCTCCAATATTCATCATTATTTGTCCCTGTCATCTTAGCCAATCTGACAGGTGTGTAGTGGTATCTCAGAGTTGACTTAATTTGCATTTCTCTTATCAGTAGTGATTTGGAACACTCTTTCATATAAGTGGAAATAGTTTCAATTTCATCATCTGAAAATTGTCTGTTCTTATCCTTTGACCATTTATCATTTGGAGAATGGCATCATTTCTTATACATTAGAGTCAATTCTCTGTATATTTTGGAGATGGGGCCTTTATCAGAATCTTTAACTGTAAAAATGTTTTCCCAATTTGTTACTTCCCTTCTAATCTTTTTTTGCATTAGTTTTGTTTGTACAAAAGCTTTTAAATTTGATGCAATGAAAATTTTATATTTTGTAATCAATAATGATCTCTAGTTCTCCTTTGGTCATAAATTCCTCCCTTCTCCACAAGTCTGAGAGGTAAACTATCCTATGTTCCTCTAATTTATTTATGATCTCATTCTTAATGCAAAAATCATGGACTATTTCGATCTTATATTAGTATGTGGTGTTAAATGTGGGTCCATACCTAGTTTCTGCCATACTAATTTCCAGTTTTCCCAGCAGTTTTTGTCAAATAAGGAATTCTTATACCAAAAGTTGGGATCCTTAGGTTTCTCAAACACTAGATTGCTATTTTTATTTACTGTCTTGTCCTGTGAAACTAACCTATTCCACTGATCAACTAGTCTATTTCTTAGCCAATATCAAATGGTTTTGGTGACTGCTGCTATATAATAAGCTTTAGATCAAGTACACTTAGACCACTTTCCTCTGACTTTTTTTTTCATTAGTTCCCTTGCAATTCTCGACCTTTTATTCTGCCATATGAATTTTGTTGTTATTTTTTCTAGGTCATTAAAATAGTTTCTTGGGAGTCTGATTGGTATAGCACTAAATAAATAGATTAGTTTAGGGAGTATTGTCATCTTTATTATATTTGCTCAGCCTATCCAAGAACACATAATGTCTTTCCAATTATTTAAATCTGACTTTATTTTTGTGGCAAGTGTTTTGTAATTTTGCTCATATAATTCCTGACTTTCCTTTGGTAGATATATTCCCAAATATTTTATACTATCGACCGTTATTTTGAATGGAATTTCTCTTTGTATCTCTTACTGTTGTATTGTGTTGGTAATGTATAAAATGCTGAGGATTTATGTGGATTTATTTTGTATCCTGCAACTTTGCTAAAGTTCTGAATTATTTCTAATAGCTTTTTAGCAGAGTTTTTGGGGTTCTCTAAGTATACCATCATATCATCTGCAAAGAGTGATAGTTTGATTTCCTCATTACCTACTCTAATTCCTTGAATCTCTTTCTGGGCTCTTATTGCCGAGGCTAGCATTTCTAGTACCATATTGAATAGTAATGGTGATAGTGGGCAAGCTTGTTTCACTCCTGATCTTACTGGGAAAGGTTGCAGTTTATCGCCCTTACATATGATGTCTACTGACCGTTTTAAATATATGCTTTTTATTCTTTATTCCTAAACTCTCAAGTGTTTTTAGTAGGAATGGATGTTGGATTTTATCAAATGCTTTTTCTGCATCTATTGAGGTGATCATGTTGTTTTTCTTAATTTGGTCTATTATGCTAATAGTTTTCCTAATATTGAACCAGCCCTGCATTCCTGGTATAAATCCCACTTTGTCATAGTATGTTATCCTGGGGATGATTTTCTGCAGTCTTTTTGCTAATATTTTATTTAAGATTTTAGCATCAATATTCATTAGGGAGATTGGTCTATAATTTTTCTCTGTTTTCAGCCTACCTGGTTTAGGTATCAATACCATGTCTGTGTCATAAAAGGAATTTGGTAGGACTCCTTCAATCCCTATTCTTTCAAATAGTTTATATAGCATTGGAGTTAGTTGTTCTATAAATGTTTGATAGAATTCGCATATAAATCCATCTGGTCCTGGGGATCTTTTCTTAGGGAACTGGTTAATAGCTTGTTCTATTTCTTTTTCTGAAATGGGACTATTTAGACTACTTAATTCTTCCTCTGTTAATCTGGGCAACCTATATTTTTGAAGGTATTCTTCCATTTCATTTAAGTTATCTAATTTATTGGCATAAAGTTGGGCAAAGTAGCTCCTAACTCTTGTTCTAATTTCCTCTTCATTTGTGGTGAGTTCTTCCTTTTCATTTTTAAGATTATCAATTTGTTTTTCCTCTTTCCTTTTTTAAATCAGATTTATTAAGGATTTGTCTATTTTGTTGGTTTTTTCATAGAACCAACTCTTAGTTTTATTAATTAATTCAATAGTTTTTTTTTTTTTTTTTTTACTTTCAATTTTATTAATCTCACCTTTTATTTTTAGGATGTCAAGTTTTGTGTTTGTCTGGGGGTTTTTAATTTGTTCCTTTTCTAGCATTTTTAGTTGTAAGCCCAATTCATTGACCTTCTCTTTCTCTATCAATGCAAGTAGGCCTTTAGAGATATAAAACTTCCCCTTTTTACTGCTTTGGCTGTATCCCACACATTTTGCTATGATGTCTCATTTTTGTCATTTTCTTGGATGAAGTTATTAATTAATAAATTATCTATTTATTTATTTAATTATTTATTTATTTATTTTTTTTTATTTTTATTTTTTTGCTGTTTCACCCAATCAGTCTTTAGTATGAGATTATTTCTTTTCCAATTATTTTTTGGTCTGTTTTCCCATAGCTTTTTATTGAATGTAATTTTCATTGCATTGTGGTCTGAAAAGGATACATTTAGTATTTCTGCCTTACTGCATTTGACTTTGAGGTTTTTATGTACTAGTATATGATCAATTTTTGTATAGGTTCTATGAACTGCTGAGAAGAAAGTGTACTCCTTTCTGTCTCCATTTAGCTTTTGCCAAAGCTCTATCATATCAAACTTTTCTAGTATTCTATTTACCTCTTTGACTTCTTTCTTATTTATTTTGTTGTTTGATTTGTCTTATTTTGAGAGTGCAAGGTTGAGATCTCCCACTATTATAGTTTTGCTGTCTATTTCTTCTTGTAGCTCTCTCAATTTCTCTTTTAAGAATTTAGATGCTGCACCACTTGGTATGTATATGTTTAATATTGATACTGCTTTATCATTTATGCTACCCTTTAGCAAGATATAATGCCCTTCCTTTTTTCTTTTAATTAGATTTTTTGTTTTTGTTTGATCTGAGATGAGGATAGCTACCCCTGCTTTTTTGGCTTTGACTGAAGCATAGTAAATTCTGCTTCACCCTTTTACTTTTATCCTGAATGTATCACCCTGTTTCAGATGTGTTTCCTGTAAACAACATATAGTAGGATTCTGGCTTTTAATCCACTCTCTAACTGCTTCCTCTTTATAAGGGAGTTTACCCCATTCACATTTATGGTTAGAATGACTAATTTTATATTGCTTGTCATCCGCTTAACCCCTGCTTATGCTTTTCTCTTTTCCTTCCATCTTACCCCCCTCTCCAGTATTAAACTTGTGAGCACCACTTGCTTTTCACAGCCCTCCCTTTTTAGTATCCCTCCCCCACCTTAAAGTTCCTCCCCCTATTTTATCCCTTTTCCTCACAATGTCTGTATTCCCTTACCCTTGACTTACTCCTTCCCACCCACTTTTCAATAAAGTGGAAGAAGTTTCACCATAAATCAAATATGTCAATTGATACACACTATGTTCATCTTCCTCCTTTCTTTCTCTCAGATATAATAGGTTACCTTTACCTTTTCATGAGATATAGTATCACCTCTTTACCCTTTTTTATGATATAATTTCCTTTCCACCTCCAGTTTCTAGAACAAATTATACATGTGTTCTTTACATATCTTTATGGCAGAAATATAGTTCTCAAGATTTCTTTTTACCTTTTTAGAAATCTCTTGAGTTCTGTATTTGAAGATCAAACTTTTTGTGTAGACCTGTTTTTTTTCATCAAGAATCGATGGAATTCATTTATTTTGTTAAATGTCCATCTTCTTCCCTGGAAAAGATGCTCATTTTTGCTGGGTAAACCATTCTTGGCTGCATACCATGTTCCTTAGCCTTTTGGAATATCATATTCCAGGCACTTCATTCCTTTAATGTTGATGCTGCTAGATCCTGGGTTATCCTTATTGTGGCTCCTCCATATCTGACTTGCTTTTTTCTAGCAGTTTCCAATATTTTTTCCTTTGTCTGATGGTTATTGAACTTGGCCACTATATTTCTTGGCATTTTGATTTTAGGATCTCTTTCAGTGGGGCCTGGGGCTGTGCAGTTACATACTGATTGTGCTGAGTCATTTTCAGTGCTTGGTGGGCATGGCCAGGTCCTACTTAACTTCGGGTTTGGGGGTACCCTCTACCCCTGGCATTTGTGTAACTTCTTGCTGATCTACTGCTTTGCAACCAAAGCACAGCAGCCAACCTGTGGAAGAGTTCTCCCTGCAAATACTGCCCCCCAATGGAGGTCGTACACACCCCTGGTCCCCTTAAGATGGACTAGTCTCTGTGCTCTGTCTCCCTGCTTGCACTGGCCTTCTCCTACAGCACAGACCTTTTCTGGTGATCTTCCAAGTTATCTTTGGCTATTTATCTGTTGTGCTCCCAATATTCATGGATTTTACCAATCAAGCACTACTTCTGAGGCTGAATTAAGTAATTAGTAAATGAGATTAAAAGGAAGCTCAGAAGGAAGCATGTGTCCTCTCTGCAATCTTAGCACAACCTTGTGACTTGCATTCTTATACATTTGATTTGGTTCTCTCTATATATTTATAAATATGCCCTTTAAGAGATGGGCAGGACTTTGCCTGAGCTCTTTCTGGCTTCCCTCAGAATCATATCAAGCCTCTAGATGGATTTGGAGTGACAGAATCCATACATATTTGGAGTGTAATGAATTTCAGCAGAAGCTATCTTGAACAGAATTTTAGAAGATGAATGTTTCAATTGAATGGGGGAATGAGAGTGGGTAGATTAGAGGTTTGGGTGGTGGATGGATTGGCTCAGCACAGTCACAGCACAGGGAGACTTAGGGAGAAGAAGCACCATATGGGAATATAGTGTGAAGCTCTTATTCAAAATAAAAGCAGCCTTTGTTCCTCTGTTCTAGAAACCAATAGATTAATAAGTCTACTAACGTGAGACTTCCAAACCAGTTCAGAAAGCAAATAGTGAACCTTTGAACTCCAGCATGATAGGTGGGACTTGTCCAGACCTAGCCAGTGTGGGGAGGAAACTTATAGTACTGTTAGCACCAAGGCAGTAAGGCAGTGTAAGAAAAAGCTCTCAACAATATGCCCTATGACCTGGGAGTAGGCCTAAACTTTTTTTTTTTTTTTTTAAATGAGGAAAAAAGCAAAAAGATCTCTGAACATAGATAGCTGTTATGGAGACAAGGAAGAACAGACCTCAAAACAGAGGATGCAAAAGGAAAAAATGCTTCTAGATGAAGCCTCAAAGGTCTCCAACTCAAAAGACTCTCTTGTAAGAATTCAAAAATGATCTTGAAAGTTAGTTAGAAGAAAAATGGGGAAAGTAAATAAAAGTTTTGCAGGAGGATTTGGAAAAGGAAACACAGAAATTGAAGAAAACAACTCCTTAAAATACATATGATAAAGTGGAATATATATATATATATATATATATATATATATATATATATATATATATATATATATATATATTTCAATTTTTTTTCTGAAAAGATAAAAACTAACCAGAATATTTGATCTTCAAATACAGAACACTAGAGAAACATAAATAAAAAGGGAAATGAAAAAAAGAACTTTGTTTTTAAAAGTTAAAATGTTTATACCCTTACATGGGAAAATGATATGTGTAACTGTTGAGCACTGTATCTTTACTAGGGGTGTACTTAGAGGGTGTAGGAATAAGTCCATTTTAATGTGAGGCTATAAAGAAGAAACTAGAGGGATAAGGGATTGCACTGGAAGAGGAGGAAAGGGGAAGTTAAAATGGGGTAAGCTGATGAAGAAGTATAAAAACAGTTATTGCAATTAAGAGAAACAAAGGAAGGGAATGACAATTTTTGAACCCTAATATCACCAGATTTGGCTCAAAGAGGGAATATCATACATATGTAGTTTGATACAGAAACTTGTCTCACCCAATAGGAAAGTAGGAGGGAAAAGGAGAAAGGAAAGAGGGGGGATAATAAAAGGGAGGGTAGAAGTAGAAGGGAAAAGGGATTTAAAAAAAAAAGGAGGGATGCACCAAAAAAAAAAGAGTGAAAGTTGAGGGAGGTGGTGTTCAGAAAGAAAATACTGATGAGGAGGGAAACGAAGAAGGGAAAGAAAAAAAATATATAACGGGAAAATAGGATGATGGGAAATGAATATGAATAGGATGTAATTTCCCATAAAATGGAAGTAGAGAGAAGACGGGATTAAAAGCTAAAATCGTACAATATGTTATTTAAAAGAAGTATATTTGAAGTAGAGAAGTACATAGCTGGGGCAGAATCCTTTATGCCTTAGCTTAAGTAAACAACAACAGGTGTAGTATATGTATTAGGCCACTAAAAATCTCAAACTCTAATACGGAAAGATAGAAATAATAAATTTATCATTTTCAGATCATGATGTAATAATAACTACCTGTAAAAAAGGGTCAGGGGAAAATTCCAATTGGAAACTAAATAATTGAATTCTAAAGAATGAGTGGGTGACACAGAAATTAGATCTGTGCCAGAAACAGTAGTAAAATTTTGTTTCCTAGCACTTTGCTTTCTTTTTTAATCTTAGCTACTTTGGCTTTGCTTCTGCAAAACTTTTTTAGCTTAATGTAATGAAAATCATCCACTGTGTATTGTATAATGTTCTCTCTTTCTTGTTTCGTCATAAATTCTTTCTTTCTCAAAAGTTCTAACAGGTAAGCTATCTTTTACTCTTCCAATTTGCTTATAGTACCGCCCTTTTTTAAAATCTAAATCATAGGCACATCTCAACTTTATCTTGGTACAGGATGTGAGATATAGGATAGTTTTTGCCATGGTAGTGTTTCTGGTTTTCCAGAAATTTTTGTAAAATATCAATTATTTCAGGATCTGAAAAAATTCGAGTTTATCAAACCATAGATTACAACAGACTTTGACTCTTAGGTACCTAACTTATTCCATTGATTTAGCACTCTTATTTCTTAACCAGTACCAAATAACTGCTACTTTCTAATACAGTTTTAGTTCTACTCCTGCTATGATACTTTCCTTTACTACCTCCCCCCATTAAACCCCTTGATATCTTATTTTTATTCTAGATTTCATTATTTCTTCATCAAGTACTATAAAATAATTATTTGCCAATTTGAGCAGGATGACACTGAGATTAATTTCTATTAAATTGTCATTTTTATTATGTTAATTCAATCTATTCAGTTCTTCATGAATTGAATGATTGTTTAGACCTCATTTGATTTGTGGGAAAAGTGTTTAGTAATTGTCCTCATGTGTTTCCTGGGTTAATCTTGACTGATAGACTACAAAACATTTTATATTGTACATAGTTATTTTAAATGGGATTTCTCAAATTATTAAGTTCCCTATTTATGCTTTTCTCTCTCACCCTTTCTTTCTCACCCTTTCTCTGTTTTGCTTCTTACCTCTATCTACCTCAATCAGCCCTCTCCTAACTCTTCACCCCATTCCCCCATTTCTTTTCTTTTGAGATTTGGCTCAAACAATGTTCATCCTTCTCCCTTCCTTCCTTCTGTTGTAGGCTTTTTGGGTCCTGCATATGGTATAATTTATCCCATTTTACCTAATCTTTCCTCTTCTCCTTGTACAATATTTTTACCAACTATTTATGTTTTTTTTTAATATCATCCCATCAAAGTCAACCAATAACAACATCCTCCACCTATTATATACTCCAATTAACTACCCTAAAAAGTTACAATCTTAAAGATTTATACATATCATCTTCCCATGTAAGGATGTTAAAATATCATTATTTTCTTTCCTGTTTATCTTTCTAATGTTTTTCTTGAGTCTTTAATTTTTGTTTTGTCTTCTTTTGTTTCATTCTTGCTCATTTTTCTAGTCTATATTTAGACACTAAACTATTTTATTAAAAGTGAGCTCTGTATAAAATGGATTTTTCCTTAAAATAGTAAGTAGGATCTATTTCAAATCATAAGCAAGTATATGTCAGGGGAATAAACTAGAACCATTCACAATAAGATCAGGGGTGAAATAAGGTTGCCCACTATCTATCTGCCAAGGAAAAACCAGGAACTATGTGAGCAAAACTACAAAACACTTTCCACACAAATAAAGTCAGATCTAAGCAATTAAAAAATTATATCAAGTGCTTGTGGATAGGTCAAATGAATATAACAAAGATGACAATACTCCCTAATACAAACCCCAAAGAAGCTATTATACTGACCAAGAAAAATAACAACAAAATTCATCTGGAAGAACAAAAGATTGAGAATTTAAGAAAATTAGTGAAGAGAAAAGCAAATTAAGGTGGTCTAGCTGCACCAGATCTAAAACTGTATTATAAAGCAGTGGTCATCAAAACCATTTGGTACTTGCTAAGACATGGACACATTGATCAGTGCAATAGGTTAGGTTCATAGAACAAAATAGTCAGTGAATACAGTAATCTAGTATTTGACAAAACCAAAGATCCAAGCTTTTGGGATAAGAAGTACCTATTTGACAAAAACTGCTGGGAAAATTGGGAACTTGTATGGCAGAAACTAGACATAGACCCACATCTAACACTGTATACCAAGATAAGGTCAAAATGTGTTCATGATTTAGACATAAAGAATGGTATTATAAACAAATTAGGATAGTTTACCTCTGAGATCTGTGGAGGAGGGAGGAAGGAATTTATATTCAAAGAAGAACTAGAGATCATCATTGATCACAAAATAGATAAGTTTGATTATATTAATTTTAAAAGTATTTGTACAAAGAAACCTAATACAGACAAGATTAGAATGGAAGAAAATTGTTAGGATTCTTACAAGGTGCTAAGTCACAGGAATGGATATAATTATCTAATGGTTCAGTATGATTGATCTCATCCTACAAGGAGATGTTATGGGCCAGAACTTGAGCCAAGGTACTTATGTACTTATGTACTTAGTTCACACCTTTAAAGGAGTTTATACCTTTAAAGGAGTTCACTCATTGGTTCACACATTAGACTTCATACCTTTAGACAGCTTATAAAAGGACAAGCCCACTCTCTGAGAGAAGATTCAGAGCTATGATTCAATGGGGAGATTTGCAAGTTCAGGAGATTCATAAGTCTAAAGGAAAAGCTCACTCATGGACTTCCAGGAGATTCAGAACTAGGATTGACTTCCAGGAGACTCACAAGGCAGAAACCCATAATCCCACACAGAGAGCAGAGTCTGATTCATTCCATTTTCCATCTTTGTGCTGGCTGGAGACATTCAGACAAGAGCTCTCAGGAGCTCTCAGGCCTCTATTAAAGCTAACTGAGCTATTTGAAGGAGACAATAAAGGATCTGGATTTTAACTCCTGGCTGCATTTTGGGATTATTGGATTGAACTGAAAGGAAGGCTGCCTCCAGAGGCTCTCCAATAAATCTTCTCCAAGAGAATGATTACAATTTAGAGAACAGAACATTATATTTTGGCGCCCAAACAGGGACTTGAACCCTGGACCCTCAGGGTCCAATAATCTGGGAAAACATTTTAACATTCAAAGGTTCTGATAAAGGGCTTATTTCTTTTTTCTTTCTTTTTAAATATTTTTATTAAATTTATATTTATAAATTTTTGACAGTATATATGCATGAATATTTTTTTATATAACATTATCCCTTGTATTCACTTTTCCAAACTGAGTGTGGACCACAAAATAGCATTCTCACTTTCTCTGTTATTATTTGTTTGCATTTTGTTTCCTTTCTCAATTTTTTTTTCCTTCTTGATCTGATTTTTCTTTGCAGGAGGATAACTGTATAAATATGTATACATATATTGGAATTAACATATATTTTAATATATTTAATATATGTTGGGTTATCTGTCATCTAGAGAAGGTATGGAGGGAAGGAGGATTTGGAACATATTTTCCAAGTCAGTGCTGAAAAATTACACATACATATGTTTTCTGTTTGTTTTTTTTAATAAAAAGCTTTAATAAAAAACAAATAAATAAACAAACAAACAAACAAATAAATAAATAAATGAATGAATGAATGAATGAATGAATGGAATTGAGCTCTGTTTAGCTTTAGGGTTTCTTTTTTTCTTTTTCTTTTCTTTCCTTCTTTATTTTTGTTTTGTTTTGATTTTTTGTGCTATTTCTTTTTTATTAATTTTATAATTATAAATTTTTTGACAGTATATATGCATGAGTGATTTTTTTTATAACATTATCCCTTGTATTCATTTTCCCATATTTTCCCCTCCCTCCCTCTACTCCCTCCCCTACGTGACAGGCAATCTCATACATTTTACATGTGTTACAGTATAACCTAGATATAATATATGTGTGTAAATCCAATTTCTTGTTGCACATTAAGAAATGGATTCCGAAGGTATAAGTAACCTGGGTAGATAGTCAGTAGTGCTAATATTTTACATTAAATTCCCAGTGTTCCTTCTCTGGGTGTAGTTGTGTCCATCATTGATCAGCTGGAAGTGAGTTAGATCTTCTTTATGTTAAAGATATCCACTTCCATCAGAATACATCTTCATACAGTATTGTTGTTGAAGTGTATAGTGATCTTCTGGTTCTGCTCATTTCACTCAGCATCAGTTCATGCAAGTCTCTCCAAGCCTTTCTGAATTCATCCTGCTGGTCATTTCTTACAGAACAATAATATTCCATAGCCTTCATATACCATAATTTACCCAACCATTCTCCAATTGATGGACATTCATTCATCTTCCAGTTTCTAGCCACTACAAAAAGTGCTGCTACAAACATTGTGTGTGCTATTTCTTTTAAAGACAGTTTGTGTGAGGAGGGAGGATTGTGAGTTTTTTATATTCCAAAGAGTTGTGATCCTAGGAGAGGAATGGCCATTGTTTGCCTAGTCTAAACTCTATTCTTTACTCAAGAAGGGCCCTTTATCGCCGTGGTCAAGAGTTCTAGCTAGCTCTCTCTTAGTATAGGAACTGATATCAGGACCCCTCCTTCTTCTTGAGTGATTTCAAAAGTTATTCTGTGCTTTTGAACTGCAACCCAGAACTGCCTGATGTAAATAGAGCTTCCAATAAGTGTGATCTGTATCCAGTGCCAGTTAAGGTGCCTCTGTAATCTTTTTTCTGATTAGTTTTTTAATCCCTTTAGCGTCTCTGGGCTGAGAACTTAAGCTGCTGATGTTATTGTAGCTGCTACTGCAGAGTATGTGATCTTCATTTTTTTTTTTTTTTTTAAACCCTAAAGTCACAAACTTTTCCTGCTAACCTTTTTAGATTTCTTAGGTCACAAAAGTGTCTCATCTTGATCTTTTGTTAATTCTGCAACTCTAAAATATGATTCCAATCACTATTTCAAAGTTATTTGAAGGACAATGTTGAAAGAGATCAGCTAGGTTACCTCTAATCTATCAACTACGTTTTTTTTTTTTTTTTTTTTCATTATTTTGAATGATGAATGCTCCTAGAAGATAGGAACAATCTAAATTTTTTTCTTTGAATTACCAGATTAATTCCAATCAATTCCATAAAGTTCTGCTGGAGATGGAAAATTTGACTAGAGTTTGTTATACCTTCTTGATAAAAACCTATATTTTGCTAGTGGAAATCGGTTTCAGTTTGTGTGTCATCATGGAGTCTTCCAGCATTCTATATTGTATGTGAAACATAAGACTGGATGCCAAAAAAATAACAAAAACAAAAATCAAAGTTAGGTAAGATATTTAATCTCTAAGAACCTTAATTTTTTTTCACTTATATGATGGGTAATATTATTTTTACTACCTGACTCACAATAATAGTGTGAGGGAAGTCCTTTTTAACCTTAAATTCCTACATACATGTAACCATAACAAAAACAGCAAAGATAATATAGCAAAAAGTATTAAAATTATTGCCAGCACCAAGGCAAAACAAGTAGATATGTCCTTTCTATCCTTCAAAACATCTCTCAGAACATATGCTTCTATTACTGACATTTTTCTCCTTCAAAACTGTCCTTAAACTAATTTTAGCTTACATCATCCTGCAAGAAAATATTGAAGAATGGAGATATAGTAGGATTTGCCTCAGGCCCCACACTAGCCTAGAGATAATGGACAAAACCCATAATTCATTGAGCTGAGAATAGCTTTTTAAAAAATAAATGTTCTGTCACTCAAGTATTGTAATTGCAGTCTCTGAGGAAATTGGCAAAATGAATGTGGGGTATTTCATAAGTCTTAGTTAAATTTTGAGCTAAGAAAGCTTAAAATTCCACTGACACATTTGGATCACACTGATTTTCATTCTATACTTTCTTCATATTGTATAGATATGATTTTTTTTGGTTATAAAAGAGTTTTTCAAAACACAATGCCACAAAATTCCAGATTTAGAAAATGTGTCAAAGATTCAGCCTCTTCCATGGAATAGTATATATGATATAAAAAAAAAGAATCACAGAAAAGTTATCACCTAACTTCCATTTGAAGAAGTGTGAACACAGAAAATTTTTTTCCTGAAATTCCCACCTATATATATAGATATATATATATATATATATATACATATATATATATATATATATATATATATATATATATATATATATATCTCACTTTAAGGTTTTTTAATGTGTTTTATATCTTTTATATCATTTATTTTTCACAACTAGCTTCCTATAATTGCTCCCACTTTACAGAGAGGGAGAGGAATAAAAATGAGACTAAAAGAAATTATGAATAGAACAGGTCCATACACCCATTAAATGTCTGTGAGGGCATTTGAAATCAGGTAATAAATTTCCATTTCATGAAAGTCTACATAATAGACATTTTTAATATAATCCACTTTTTCTTTAATTTATTGTAGGTTTTCTTTTGTTGTCTGCTGTAAAATATTGTTTTATATTTTCTCTTTTATCTACCTCCACTTTATAAGATGGCTACAATTAAGCACAGGCAGACAAATATACATACATATGTATCTACATACACACATATTTATACACACAAATGTATGTATATGCACACATGCATCTATATAGGCATATGTACCTATATGTCCATACATGCATATACATAATCTTATACATAGTTCTCTATAATGATACATATATAAATTCATACATATAGTAATATCATATTATGATTATTTCAAGTTGTCCTCTGTTTCACTGAAGGTGGAGATCATCTTCCTTCACAAGTGCAGGTCTTTCCATATTTTTGTCATTAATAAGGCCATAAATCACAGGAGCAAGATTTGAATCCTATATTTCCTGATTAAATATGGTGTTATTCATATTATTTGCTTGTATGCTAAATTCACATTTTTTTTTAAGTTGGAGAGTCTTGAAGTTATTTATGTATTACCAATCAAGGAGCACCAGACAATACAACAGTGAATTGGAACTAAACTGGAAGAAAGTTTTTGTATTCCAGTTTTCCATCTTTAGCTATTTCCTGAGTAAACCATTTTAATAAATACCACTCCATGTTTATTTCTAATACATATTAATTTTATTAGCACATGATTAATACATGTCTCCAAGACTTAAAAGCCTTTGTGTGCTTCCCTAAACACATTCTATATTATCAGAAAGGAACACTGGTCCTCAGGAAAATCTGCTTCAAATATTTCATTGGTTAGCAAAAATATATCATTCAAATAAATCTAGTATTTTTTCCATTATAATTACAGGTACCTAATGACTTGATATGTTAGCATTAAAAATAGTGTAAAATAAAAGCCTAGAAATTTAGTATAAACATTGATTTTAGGTCATTGGCATAGCTAACAAATGGTAATGTGGATTAGATGATAGATAAATTATATGTGCATGGAATCTCAGTAGATCAGGGATGTTCCTAAAGCAATCAAATGAGAAATCAAAATAATTTGGCTCTTGTCTCTGTCTCCTCATTCATTTAAAACTCACTTTAACTGGGGTTGAAAAAATTATGTGATATCACTATAATCAAATAGTATTTTGTTTTTAATAATACATCTTAAACATTCAGAGAGACCTGAAATTATTTATAAGAAGTAATGCAAAGTATGGTAAGGAGAAACAGAACCAGTCATAGGATCAGAATTTTAAAATAAACCTCCCAAAATTGTGAAAACCTTAAGAATTATGATTTTTAAGAGGTCAGCTCTATTCCCAAAGGTTTTATGAAAGAAACTATTGGCTATTTCCTGAGAAAGAGATGGTAGAGTAACAGACAGATTGAGAGGAGAAAATAGGATATCACAAACATGAGACTTTGATTTTCTAGACTATGCATTTATGATTGATTATTTTCTTCTTTCTTTTTTTCCTTCCTTTTTCTATCTTTTCATTCTTAGTTTCTTCCTTTTCTTTATTTTCAGTGTGTGAAGGAGGATAAGATTATATATATTATATATATATATATATATATATGTATATATATATATATATATATATATATATATATATATATATATACATATATATATATATATATATGTATGTATGTATGTATATATATATATGTATATATATGTATGTATATATATACACATATGTATATATGTGTTATTTAAAAAATTCACATTTCATTTATGAAGTCATGCTAAATGAGGTAAGTAGAACCAAGAAAATTTTGTATAAACAACAACAAGATAATGTGATGATCAACTGTGATGGGCATGGCTCTTTTCAAAAACAAGGCAATTTCAATAGACTTGTGATGGAAAGAGCCATCCACATACAGAAAGAAGACTGTGCACACTTGATGTGGATCACAGCATAGTACTTTTACCTTTTTTGTTGTTTGTTTGCTTGGTATTTTTTTTTCATTTTTCCCCTTTTGTTTTTATTCTGGTTGCTTTGTGTATGTGTGTGTGTGTGTGTGTGTGTGTGTGTGTGTGTGTGTGTGTGTGTGTGTATGTGTGTGTGCGTGACGCTCAACATGATAAATATGGAAATATGTTTGAGAATTGCACATGTTTAAAGAGAGAGACAGTTATTATTTAATAATATATAGAAAATATATATTTCAAATAAAGACAACACTAGCTTGATATTCTACATAATCTCTTCTAATATATTCACTCTACTAATATGGGCCAATTAATTGTGGCCCATATCCTTCCCAGACTAGCTAATAATTAACTACTGTATTATTTATATTTATTCTGGGAATAACTTAACTTTTTAACTGGACATTTCTAGTTACCTACCTTTAAGCATTAAAATGACTCATATGATTGATCAGGAAAAAATAAAATATATAGGCTAATTAGGCAACAACACAAGTATGCCTTCAACATTGGGTGTATTTAGGCAAATGGAGAAATCCAGTCAATCATCTTTAAAAATGAATGGCACCATATATGTCTATTAACACAATCTGTGTCCTTACATTAATGGGTGTGCAAATCAAAAGAATGTGAGGATGATGCCTGCTGGATAAAACAAACATTTTGCATATTTGTAAGATTTTTTTTTTTTGTTTTTTTTTCTTTTACCTTTCTAGGAATAGTCTTTGCACTCTAATATCTCTGTTATTTCCTATTCAGTTGTTTGTATACAAAAATCCTGTGTTTATGTCAAAGCAATTCTGATTTATAACATCATTGACTGCAAATTTGCTCAAGTTAAATACACATAGTTATTAAGGTATCAAAACTAGACTTCTGGCCAACATGAAGGAGAGCAGGCACACAGCTGCTTGAGCTCCACATTTTCTCTCAGAATTTACTTCATGACAAGCCTCAGAAATAATGCTTGACCATAAAAAAACAAACAAACAAACAAAAAACACAAATAATCACCAACAGAAGACATCCTTGAAATTCGCCAGAAAAGGTCTGTGTTTGCTTGGGGGAGGGGATGAACAGACTGGGCCCAAACTGAGGAGGCAAGCCAGAGCAAGGCAGGCAGCTCACACTGCTCAGACCAGAGGGGAGATGGGTGCAATCTCGTCCCTTTCTGCAAAGTGACCTTTACCCCAGTGTGGATATTCTGTCTTGGCAGCAAGCCAGGATCAGCAGAGAAGATGTAAACACTGGAGGTAAAGAATAAAACCCCAAAAAGCTAGCATCTCTGGGACTTGGCTACCCCCACCCGCACCCAGAGTGACTCAGTGCATTCTTAGAGGCTCAGAGAGCAGACTCAGCACAGCCATTGCTGTGCTGTTAGTGCCTTGCTGCTTTCTCCCAGTCCGTAGAGGAAGCCCAGTAACACCATCTAGCCCCATCCCCCCCAAAAAAAAAGCAGACGAATTGTTTCTCTTGTCAATATGTTTTCTTCAATTCCCTTCTGACAAAATGAAGAAAAATTTTAAAAGGGCTCTAACCATTGACAGGTTCTGAATGGATAGAGAGCAGACTTCAAACCCTGAGGAGACTAAAAGCAGACTGTGTCCAGAGGAATCCCCTAAGGGATTATGATCAGCTCCTTAATACATAAGACTCTCATAGAGGAAATCAAAAAGGCTCTCAAAAGAGAGCTAGAAGAGAAATGGAAAAAGGAAAGGGAAGCATGGCAAGAGAGTCTGGAGAAATCATCCAGTATGGATAAAGAGATCAAATCATTAAGAAATAAAATTAGTGAGTTGGAAAAAGAAAACAGCTCTCTAAAAAATAAAATTGATGAAATGGAAAAAAATTCCATAGAAGAAAAAAACTCACTTAAAAACTCAATTGGACAATTACCAAAAAATATTAAAAAAGTGAGTGAAGAAAATACATCATTGAAAATCATATTGGAATAAGTAGAATTGAATGACTCAAGGAGAAGCCAAGAAGTAGTAAAGCAAAATGAGAAAAAAGAAACAATTGAAAGGAATGTCAAGTACCTTAATTGGGAAGACAGCAGACATGGAAAACAGATCCAAGAAAGACAATTTGAAAATAATCGGACTCTCTGAAAAATGTGAAAAAAAAAAAAGAGCCTGGAAACTATTTTCCAGGAAATTATGAAAGAGAACTGCCCAGATGTTTTAGAAACAGAGGGTAAAATAGACATTGAAAAAATTCATTGATCACCTAGTGTGGAGCTCTGCCCAGGGCAATCACACTTCAAGCTCAGCCTCTCTGATCACATAGCAAGGTTCTGCTCAGGGAAGTGACACTTTTGTTGCTCAGCTGCTCATCCCAGGGCAGCTGCTGATCCATATAGTGGGGCTCTTCCCAGGGCAACAACACTTCCACAGCAGGTGGCTGCTTTTTGCAGGCTGTTAGCAGGACAGCTATAGTTCTTCTATTCCTGTCTGTAGAGGAAGCTGAGAATCTCTTTGTCTTAAAGGCAGATCCTAAGGGCTTTTTAAAAAATGAGTAGAAAAGCCAATCACACTCTAAAAATATAGCTTTATAAAGAAAGAGAGCAGTTTTCCAACCTTGAAGAGACTAATAGTAGACAGTCTCCAGACAAAACCACAAAAGGGAATGTAACCTGGTCCCCATCACACAAGGCTCTCTTAGAAGAAATTATAAAAGATCTTAAAAGAGAGCTAGAAGAAAATGGGGAAAGGAAAGAGAATCTATGCAAGACAGTAACAGAAAAGGCTTATAACTCATTAAAAGAAAGATTGAAATGTGAAATGGAAAAGGTAAAGAACTCCTAGGAAATCAGAATTAGTGAATTGGAAAAGATAAAGAACTCCCAAGAAAGTAGGATTTGTGAATTGGAAAAAGAAAGTAACACAATTAAAAAAAATTCATGAAATAGAAAAAAAAATTCCATAGAGCAAAACAACTCTAATTGAACATATACAAAAAGAAATAAAATAAGTTAACGAGGAAAATAACTCAATAAAAATCAGAACTGAACAAATAGAAATGAATGATTCATTGAGACATCAAGAATCAGTCATACAAAACCAAAAAAAAAATGAAAAAAAATAGAAAAAAAAGTGTTAAATATCTACTTGGAAAAACAACAGACATGGAAAATGAATCTAGGAGAGATAATCTGAGGATTATTGGACTTCCTGAAAATTATGATGGAAAAAAGCCTAGATTCTATTTAACAGGAAATCATCAAAGAGAACTGTCCAGATGTAATAGAATCACAAGATAAAATAGGCATTGAAAGAATTCATCAAACACCTTCTAAAAAAGACCCTAAAATAAAAACTTTAAGGAATATTGTGGCTAAATTTCAGAACTATCAGACTAAGGAAAAAATATTACAAGCAGCCAGAAAAAAAACAATTCAAATACCAAGGAGCCACAATAAGGATCACTCAGGATCTAGCAATTTACACCTTAAAAGACTGAAGGGCCTGAAATATTATATTCTGTAAGGCAAAAGATCTTGGTAGGCAACCAAGAATAAACTACCCAGTGAAACCAAGGTTCCAGGGAAGAATATTGACATTCAATGAAACAAGTGAATTCCATCTCTTCTTACAAAATAAATAAATAAATAAATAAATAAATAAATAAATAAAATAAAATAAAATAAAAAATTAAAAAAAAGCAGAGCTAAGCAAAAATTTTGATCTTCAAATATAGGATTCAAGAGAAGAATAAAATATAAAAAGAACTCTTGAGAACTGTATTTCTGTTACAAACATACATAAAGAGTTTATGTATAATTTGATTTTACTGTTATAATACAAAAAAGGAAATTAGAAGTGGAAAGGGGATTGTATCAGAAAAAGTGAAAGGGGAGATAAAAAGTGAAATTACATCCCATAAGGAGGTAGAGAAAACCTATCATATATGAGGGAATTAAGGGAGGGGGAGGAGCATTGTGTGAATCTTACTCTCATCAAATTTGACTCAAAGAGAAAATATTAAACATATTTGGGTTAAAGAGAAACTTCTCTCACCTCATTAAAAACTGGGAGAGGAAAAGGGAAAAGGAAAAGAGTAGGCTATATAGAAGGAAATACAGAAAAATGTAAAGGGCTAGAACTGAGCAATGCATTTGGATAATGAAGCAAGTGAGACTAATTGTTAATTGGACAATTCCTTATTAACTTGTTTGAAGGTTGACCCTCCCCAGCTGTTCTGTGCTGACTTGAATGGTAGGACAAAGAGGGAGAAGTGACGTGTGTGGGAGGAATAGGAGAAGGAAGAGGAATTGAGACACAGATGCTGAGTCAGTCTCTCCGGGCATTTGAGGGAGGAAAGTGTGTGTGAGGTTGCTATGCCTAAGCCCCTGACCTTGACCATAAAAGATCAAGAATAAAGATGTTTAGTGATCCTGACTCCAGCTGATTTCTGGGAAGATAGAGTTCCAGCATTTTGGCGCCCAACATGGGACTTTAACCAATGACCCTGAGATTGAGTCTCATGCTCTACCGACTGAGATAGCCGGGCATCATAAGACTGTTGCAGGACTTCAAAACCTGTAGGGATCATTGGATTCCCTAACATATAAAAAGACTGATGTGGGACTTCAAAAACTTGTGGGGATCATTGGATTCCCCAACACGTGAAGCAATGGAAAATAGACTGGTTTTGGACTATCTCTTGGTTGCTGAAGAAGGCATATGTGTGACTAATATTTACATACACTCTTTCTAGGACTTCTGAAAATCTTTTACAAAACCATGTTGATTTATATTGTTTGTTATATCACTACTTTCATGTACAATTCCTATTTGTTACACCACATCGAGTCTGCACTGACTGTGGGGAGAGTCATCATCAATAGCCTCTGCATTATTGCTATATTCTTGTGTAATAACTCCCATGCTGATGGGTTTGTGCATACTTGTTTCTAATAAGGCCCTTCAACCCAGAAACCGGCTAGCAATACCCACTTCTCTTTGGTGCTTTTCATCTTGCTTCCTGAGATGTCAGGGAAGGCATGATTATCTCCTTTTTAGTGCTTTCATCTCCCCCCCTTAGAAGTTGGGGGGCATGATCACCTCTTTTTGGGGTTCTCACCTCCCTGAAAAATCAGGGATGGCACTTACCAATCATACTTGTGAAGGAGGAAGGAATTTGTGACCATAGAAGAACTAAAAGTCATTATTGATCACAAAATAGAAAATTTTGATTACATCAAATTAAAAAAGCTTTTGTACAAACAAAACTAATCAAACAAGATTAGAATGGAAGTAACAAATTGGGAAAATATTTTTACAGTTAAAGGTTCTGATAAAGGCCTTATTTCCAAAATATATAGAGAACTGACTCTAATTTATAAGAAATCAAGCCATTCTCCAACTGATAAATGGTCAAAGGATATGAACAGACAATTTTCAGATAATGAAATTGAAACTATTTCCACTCATGTTAAAGAGTGTTCCAAATCACTATTGATCAGAGAAACGCAAATTAAGAAAGCTCTGAGATACTACTACACACCTGTCAGATTGGCTAAGATGACAGGAACAAATAATGATAAATGTTGGAGGGGCTATGGGAAAACTGGGACACTGATGCATTGTTGGTGGAGATGTGAAAGAATCCAACCATTCTGGTGAGCAATCTGAAACTATGCCCAAACAGTTATCAAATTGTGCATACAGCAGTGCTGCTACTGGGCTTATGTCCCAAAGAAATACTGAAAAAGGAGAAGGGATCTGTATGTGTCAAAATGTTTGTGGCAGCCCTTTTTGTAGTTGGAAGAAACTGTTAAATGAATGGATACCCATAAATTGGAGAATGATTGGGTAAATTATTGTATATGAATGTTATGGAATATTATTGCTTTGTAAGAAATGACCAGCAGGAAGAATGCAGAGAGGCTTGGAGAGACTTACATGAATTGATGCTGAGTGAAATGAGCAGAACCAGGAGATCATCATACACTTCAACAACGATACTGTATGAAGATGTATTCTGATTAAAGTGGATATTTTCAACATAAAGAGGATCTAATTCAGCTCCAGATGATCAATGATGGACAGAATCAAATACAACCAGAGAAGGGAGAAGGAACACTGGGAATTGAGTATAAACTGTTTGCACTATTGTCTTTCTTTTTTTTTTTTTTTTAATTTTTTATTATATATATATTTTTTATAATATTATCCCTTGTATTCATTTTTCCAAATTATCCCCCTCTCCCTTTATTCCCTCCCCCCGATGACAGGCAATCCCATACATTTTACATGTGTTACAATATAGTCTAGGTACAATACATGTGTGTAAATACCATTTTCTTGTTGCACAATAAACTTTAGATTCGGAAGGTACATGTAACCTGGGCAGACAGATATTAGTGCTAATATTTTACATTCACTTCCCAGTGTTTCTTCTCTGGGCGTAGCTACCTCTGTCCATCATTGATCAACTGGAAGTGAGTTGGCTCTTCTTTATGTTGAAGATTTCCACTTCCATCAGAATCCATACTCATACAGTATTGTTGTTGAAGTGTACAGTGATCTTCTGGTTCTGCTCATTTCACTCAGCATCAGTTGATTTAAGTCTCTCCAGGCCTCTCTGTATTCCTCCTGCTGGTCATTTCTTACAGAGCAATAATATTCCATAACCTTCATATACCACAATTTACCCAACCATTCTCCAACTGATGGACATCCATTCATCTTCCAGTTTCTAGCTACAACAAAAAGAGCTGCCACAAACATTTTGGCCCATATATGTCTCTTTCCGCTCTTTAGTATTTCTTTGGGATATAATCCCAGTAGTAGCGCTGCTGGGTCAAAGGGTATGCACAGTTTGATAACTTTTTGGGCATAATTCCAGATTGTTCTCCAGAATGGCTGGATTCTTTCGCAACTCCACCAGCAATGTATCAGTGTCCCAATTTTCCCACAGCCCCTCCAACATTCATCGTTATTTGTTCCTGTCATCTTAGCCAATCTGACAGGTGTGTAGTGGTATCTCAGAGTGGTCTTAATTTGCATTTCTCTGATCAGTAGTGATTTGGAACACTCTTTCATGTGAGTGGATATAGTTTCAATTTCTTCCTCTGAGAATTGTCTGTTCATATCCTTTGACCATTTATCAATTGGAGAATGGTTCGGTTTCTTATAAATTATGGTCAGTTCTCTATATATTTTGGAAATGAGACCTTTGTCAGAACCTTTGTTTTTAAAAATATTTTCCCAATTTGTTACTTCCCTTCTAATCTTGTTTGCATTAGTATTATTTGTACAGAAACTTTTTAGTTTGATGTAATCAAAATCTTCTATTTTGTGATCAATAATAATCTCTAGTTCTCCTCTGGTCATAAATTCCTTCCTCCTCCACAAGTCTGAGAGGTAGATTATCCTCTGTTCCTCTAATCTATTTATTATCTCCCTCTTTATGCCTAAATCATGGACCCATTTTGATCTTATCTTGGTATATGGTGTTAAGTGTGGATCCATATCTAATTTCTGCCATACTAATTTCCAGTTTTCCCAACAGTTTTTTCCCGAATAATGAATTTTTATCCCTAATGTTGGTATCTTTGGGTTTGTCAAAGATTAGGTTGCTATATATGTATCCTTTTTTGTCCTTTGTATCTAATCTGTTCCACTGATCTACCAGTCTATTTCTTAGCCAATACCAAATGGTTTTGGTGACTGCTGCTGTATAATATAGCTTTAGATCAGGTACACTTAGACCACCTTCCTCTGAGTTTTTTTTTTTCATTAGTTCCCTTGCAATTCTCGACCTTTTATTCTTCCATATGAATTTTGTTGTTATTTTTTCTAGGTCATTGAAATAGTTTCTTGGGAGTCTGATTGGTATAGCACTAAATAAATAGATTAGTTTGGGGAGTATTGTCATCTTTATTATATTCGCTCGGCCTATCCAAGAGCACTGAATGTCTTTCCAATTATTTAAATCTGATTTTATTTTTGTGGCAAGTGTTTTGTAATTTTTCTCATATAATTCCTGACTTTTCTTTGGTAGATGGATTCCCAAATACTTTATACTCTCAACATTTGTTTGGAATGGAATTTCTCTTTGTATCCCTTGCTGTTGCATTTTGTTAGTGATATATAAAAATGCTGAGGATTTATGTGGATTTATTTTGTATCCTGCCACTTTGCTGAAATTTTGAATTATTTCTAGTAGCTTTTTAGCAGAGTCTTTGGGGTTCTCTAAGTATACCATCATGTCATCTGCAAAAAGTGATAGTTTAATTTCCTCATTTCCTACTGTAATTCCTTGAATCTCTTTCTCGGCTCTTATTGCCGAGGCTAGTGTTTCTAGTACTATATTGAATAGTAATGGTGATAGTGGGCAACCTTGTTTCACTCCTGATCTTACTGGGAAAGGTTGCAGTTTATTTCTATTGCATATTATGCTTACTGAAGTGCTGGGGCCCCATGCTGAAGCCCTATACCCTAAATTAACAAACATCCTGCTTACTCAACAAAGCATGGGAACATCCTACCTCGGTCATAAAGACCCAGATACTAACAATAAACCATTCTTTCTTAAATATCCTGCCATAGGATATTATAAGATCCGCCACAGATGTTTCCTAACTAGCAAAAACTCCCCTAGTCACATAGTCACAGAATTGTTTTTTCAAACCTATACTCTGGAAACATATAAAAACCTTGTATTTCCCTCTAATAAACGAGCGTTTCTGCCTAACACAGAATCGTCTCCGCCTCTTTCTTTTCTTCACCCATTCCCAGGTTGTTGCCTTACCAGCATTTTGCTTACAGGTTGGCACGGGGCTTCAGACCCCCCTAGTTCTAGACCCGCAGGTCGGGTCACTGAAGGTCTTAAATATATGCTCCGAATTATTGTAAGGAATAGTCCATTTATTCCTATACTCTCAAGAGTTTTTAGTAGGAATGGATGTTGGATTTTGTCAAATGCTTTTTCTGCATCTATTGAGATGATCATATGGTTCTTATTAATTTGATTATTAATATGGTCAATTATATTAATAGTTTTCCTAATATTAAACCAGCCCTGCATTCCTGGACTAAATCCTACTTGATCATAGTGTATTATCCTGGAGATGATTTTCTGAAGTCTTTTTGCTAATATCTTATTTATGATTTTAGCATCAATATTCATTAAGGAGATTGGTCTATAATTTTCTTTCTCAGTTTTCGATCTACCTGGTTTAGGTATCAGTACCATGTCTGTGTCATAAAAAGAGTTTGGTAGGACTCCTTCATCCCCTATTTTTTCAAATAATTTATATAACATTGGGGCTAATTGTTTTTAAATGTTTGGTAGAATTCACATGTGAATCCATCTGGCCCTGGGGATTTTTTCCTGGGGAGTTGATTAATAGCTTGTTCTATTTCTTTTTCTGAAATGGGACTATTTAAGCAATTTATCTCCTCCTCTGTTAATCTAGGGAGCCTATATTTTTGGAGGAAGTCATCCATTTCACTTAAGTTATCAAATTTATTGGCATAAAGTTGGGCAAAGTAACTCCTTATTATTTCTCTAATTTCCTCTTCATTGGTGGAAAGATCCCCCTTTTCATTTGTAAGACTATCAATTTGATTTTCCTCTTTCTTTTTTTTGATCAAATTTACCAAAGGTTTATCTATTTTATTGGCTTTTTCATAAAACCAACTCTTGGTTTTATTTATTAATTCAATAGTTTTTTTACTTTCAATATTATTGATTTCTCCTTTTAATTTTTGTATTTCAAGTTTAATTTTTGGTTGGGGGTTTATAATTTGGTCTTTTTCTAGCCTTTTAAGTTGTAAGCCCAATTCATTAATCTTCTCTTTCTCTATTTTCTTCAAATAAGCCTCTAAAGATATAAAATTTCCCCTTATTACTGCTTTAGCTGCATCCCAAAGATTTTGATATGATGTCTCATCATTGTCATTATCTTGGGTGAAATTGTTAATTGTTTCTATAATTTGCTCTTTCACCCAGTCATTCTTTAAGATGAGATTATTCAGTTTCCAATTACTTTTTGGTCTATTTACACCTAACATTTTACTGAATGTAGCTTTTATTGCATTGTGATCTGAGAAGAAGGCATTTATTATTTCTGCCTTCCTACATTTAATTTTGAGATCTTTATGTCCTAATATATGGTCTATTTTTGTATAGGATCCATGAACTGCTGAGAAGAAAGTATATTCCTTTCTATTGCCATTCAGTTTTCTCCAAAGGTCTATCATACCTAGTTTTTCTAATGTTCTATTTACTTTTTTAATTTCTTTCTTGTTTGTTTTGTGGTTTGATTTGTCTAAATCTGAGAGTGCAAGGTTGAGATCTCCCACTATTATAGTTTTACTGTCTATTTCTTCTTGCAGTTCTCTTAACTTTTCCTTTAGAAAATTAGATGCTATACCACTTGGTGAATATATGTTTAGTATTGATATGGCTTCATTATTTATGCTACCTTTCAGCAGGATATAGTTTCCTTCCTTATCTTTTTTAACGAGATCTACTTCTGCTTTTGCTTGATCTGAGATAAGGATAGCTACCCCTGCTTTTTTGGCTTTACCTGAAGCATAATAGGCTCTGCTCCAACCTTTTACCTTTACTCTGTATGTATCTCCCTGCTTTAAGTGTGTTTTCTGTAGGCAACATATTGTAGGGTTCTGCTTTTTGATCCAATCTGTTATCCATCTCCGTTTGATGGGAGCATTCATTCCATTTACATTTACAGTTAAAATTACTAATTCTGTATTTCCTGCCATCGTATTATCCCCAGATTATGCTTTTTTCCCTTGACCCCCCTGATCCCCCTCCCCGATATTTAATTTACAGACCCCCCTTGTGACGCGCAACCCTCCCTCTTTTTTGTTTTTTTTTAGGATCCCTCCCCCCTCCCTCCAAGTCCCTTCGCTTATTCTCCTTTTCCTTTTCCCTTTTCCTCTCCCCCCTTTTAATGAGGATGAGAGATAATTCTCTGAAATACAAATTTGTTAATTATTTACTCTTTGAGCCTCTCCTGATCAGAGTAAGATTCACACAATGTTTCTCCCCCTCTCTAAATTCCCTCAGATATGGTGTATTTTCTATGCCTCTTACTGGGATGTAGTTTCCCTCTTTTTATCATTCCTTCCCCTTTTTCTGAACCGACCTCCTTCCCGTTACTACACCCCCCTTTTTTTCTTTTATATCAGTAAAATCAAATTATCCTTGAGTACTTTTTATATACCCACAACAGAGTTACATTTCTCAAGGGTTCTGTGTACCTTTTTCTGTTTCTCTTCAGTCTTGTGGATGTAGATCAAAATTTTTGTTTAAGTCTGTTTTTTTTTCTTAAAAACATATACAATTCCTCTGTTTCATTGAATGACCATCTTCTTCCATGGAAAAAGATGCTAAACTTAGCTGGGTAGTTCATTCTTGGTTGCAGTCCTTGATCTTTTGCCTTACGGAATATCAGGTTCCAGGCCCTTCTAGCTTTTAATGTGGAGGCAGCCAGATCTTGGGTGACCCTTATTGTGGCACCTTGGTATTTAAATTGTTTTTTTCTAGCTGCTTGCAGGATTTTCTCCTTTGTGTGGTAATTCTGCAGCTTAGCCACAATATTCCGTGGTGTTCTTTTTTTAGGGTCTATTTCAGAAGGAGTTCGATGAATTCTTTCCACATCTACTTTCCCCTCTGTTTCTATTATCTCTGGACAGTTCTCTTTGATAATTTCCTGTAAAATAGAATCTAGGCTCTTTTTTTGGTCATAGTTTTCTGGAAGTCCAATGATCCGCAGATTATCTCTCCTAGATCTATTTTCCAGGTCTATAGATTTTCCCAGTAAGTATTTGATGTTGTTCTCCAGCTTCTCATTTTTTTTGTTTTGTTTGACTGATTCTTGGGTTCTCTGTGAATCATTCATTTCTATTTGTTCCATCCTGACTTTTAAGGAGTTATTTTCTTCTTTCACAGTTTTTAGTTCTTTTTGTAAATGCCCAATTTCGTTTTTAAATTAATTATTTTGCTCTATTGAATTTTTTTTCCATTTCCCTAATTTTTTTTTTTTTTGAGAATTATTTTCTTTTTCCAATTCAGAAATTCTATTTTCTTGAGACTTTTTTATCTTTTCCAATTCAGAAATCCTACTTTCCTGTGTTTTTTTAACCTTTTATAATTCATAAATTTTGTTTCCCTGCATCTCCTGTGAATTCTTTATTTTTTTCCAACTCCAATTTCAGGACGTTATTATTCTCTATCATAGCTTCCCTTTCCTTTCCCCATTTTTCTTCAAACTCCCTTAATTTTTTAAGAGTCTCATCTAGGAGAGAGTTATGTGATGGGGGGCAGGAATCGTTCCCCTTTAGGTTGTTATCTGCTGATTCTCTGCTGTTACCTTCCTCGGGGTTGGATACCTGCTCTTTCTCTGTATAGAAGGAATCTATAGTTTTTCTGGCTTTTTTGCTCATATTTAAAAAATCTTTTGGGGTCTGTCCCTGGGGTAGGAAATTATTTATTTACTTCTTTACCAGCTTCCTCCCAGACCGGATGGATGCAGCGGCTCCTGCGCCTGAGCTAAGATGGAGCTCTGGGAGAGAGTTCCCCACCCCTCCCTGGAAGTGCCTCAGAGGTGATTAGCACTGCTGTGCCCTAGGGCGCTGTGTTTTAGTGGCTTCCCTGAGATTTGAGACTGAACAGTAAAGACAGCACAAAGCCCAGCCTATGTGTCTGGGTAGGGCGTGGATGTCTGCAGCAGGTGACGTGAAAAGCCCCTGTGCTCAAACTGGAAGTGTCTGCCAGAAACCGCGGTCCCTAGTTCAAAGGTTCCGCTTCTCTGGGACTTCCTGGAGCTGAGTTCCACTCCCTCCAGCTAAGCTAGGCAGTGTGTGTTGCCTTGGGCCGTATCCACCCACTTGTCAATCTCTTAACTATTCTCAGGTGGGGGCTGAGGCCACACCCCCTGGTGCCGAGATCTGCTGAGTCACCTCCAGGGTCCGGGGAAAATCTAATCTGAGTTTTAAAATATTTTGGCTTTCTCTTCTGAACTGCTAAATAATTAGCAGAGAAGAGCTAACAGCCTGTGCCAGATTCCTTTACCTCAGTGACTTCTCTGATCCCAGAGCCCTCCCCAGCGCAACCAGCTCAGTGTGCCACTACCCCACCGTCTGTGCTGGCCTCTCTTCTTCCTTCCCTGGGGACTGACCTTCTCTGTTGAAACTCCAGATTCTCTTCAGCTGGTAAGTCGTGCTTCCAGTCATTGTGGTATCTATCAGTCCTGGGCTTATTTTGAGACTGAATTTATCTAATTGGTTGTGAGGGAGTGAGGACGTTCACAGAGTCGTGTGTTTCTTCTCCGCCATCTTGGCTTCGCCCCCCCACTATTGTCTTTCTACCCATATTACTTTTACCTTCTGAATCCAATTCTTACTGTCCAACAAGAAATTTGGTTTTACACACATATATTGTATCTAGGTTATAGTGTAACACATTTAACACATTTAGGTTATACTGTAACACATTAATGGGATTTCCTGTCTTCTAGGGGACTGACTAGAGGGAGGAAGAGGAAAATTTGGAAAAATGAATACAAGGGATAATGTTGTAAAAATAATTATCCATGCATATTTACTGTCAAAAATATAATTATAAAATTAGAAAAAGAGCCAAAACTCAGAAAAAAGAAAGACAACTAGATAATAGTCTGGAAAAAAGAGAGAGAAAACAGATGAAATCTTGGATACTAAGTAAAAAACGGATTTTCTCTACCTCTTTTTTTTTTTTGAAATAGTGAGGATATATGTAATTGAAGCATAACAATTTTTATTTAAACAATTTACCCCTATTACAGTGGTATATATATATATATATATATATATATATATATATATATATATATATATATATATAATTTTTTTTCTCATTTGGGGACCAATATTAATTTGGTAGCATGACAGAGGAACCTAGGATTCAGACACCAAGCACATGGGCATCTCTGTTCTACCATCTAACAGCAGATCAAGGGATTGTCTTCAAATAAGACACATCCCCTCTTCATACCACAATTTTCTCTTCCAGCAAATTCTTTAGGCTGCATGAATTCTAAACTTTATGAAATCTCTGAATTCATTTTTCAGATATTATTCCTTGGTCCAGATTTTATTAAGCACAAGTAGAAAATAAATGCACCATATAAGAAAGGTACTTGAATTTTTCTCATCAGGTGTGGATATAGGTATGAATGATCATTACAATACATGCTATCTATACTCATTTCACAATTCTTTGCTATTGTACTATTAAAATATAGGCTCCATATGAAAGAAGCAATGAGCAATCCACTGTGGGAGCAAATTTATAATTTTGGGACACATACAGTGTGTGTTAAAATAATTCCTTCCGTGTGCTTATTGAGCAAAACTTTTGTTTGTATGTGATTTTTATTATTGTTATCATTTTGTTATTTTATTTCTGAATTTGTATGAGAAACTCTCCTAATTTCTAACATATCAGCAGCTCTACTTTTAGCAATTAAGCGGTTTTGCCGAGTTCTATGTGGTTAAATTACAACTTTTATTGGTACAGACAATCCCAGAAGAGTTAACATCATATAGTCAACTTTAAGCTTGATGTTAGAGTATTACCCAAACTTTTCCATTTTGTGTATTTTCTTAGGTGAATATGGAAAAATGTTTCATTGAATAGTTTCACAAAGGCACAAGTTCCATAATTCTAACTGTTTTTCATTATTCACTTTCTCTCTAAAATAAATGACTAATTATGAATTCTTTCATTTACTTTGAATTCTAGGCCTAGGTAGTAAGTAAATTCTAATTCTTTCTGTTACTTTAATCTTTTCCAAATCAGGATTTAAATTAAAAAATGTACAAATTGAATTAGTGTGATCATGGATGAATCTAGTTCCATGCTTCCTTGTGGCAAGTCCACCGCCTAAGAAATTATTAAAATTTAGAAATAATTTATAGGATTTGAAGCAAAACCCTTTATGTCTAAATATCATGAGTAGAGATGTTTTACAATTTTAATAAATTCTCAGAGTGGCCTATTATCCACTTTTATCCTGTATAACCTTTTTTTTTTTTTTTCATTCATTGTCACAAGTGAATTAAGATCTTTTGAGATTTTGCAATACCACTCAATGTCACTTTGATATAGATCTATATGTATTCTATGGTCTGTATAAAATACATAAAGTTAAATCACCCTTTTGGAATGTGAGCCTTTACAAAAAATGCCTTCCAGGAAAAAAATAACAAACAATAAAGAAAAAAAAAAGATATGAATATGTTTTGAAATGGACTGATTTTTTAGAAGTTTACAAAAAGTAATTCCTTTTTGATTCTTATGCTCCATTTGATCTAGGCAACATGATCAGAGTCCAGATTTATTAAAAAAAAAAAAAAAAAGGCTAAGCAGATTAAGTCTCAATTAATGGAACTGTTCCATTCAGTGCTTTTCAAAGATTTGTGGAGTGTTTTTTTTTTTTTTTTCCTTCTTGTTTAATAACTTAGTACTGTCAAGTGTAACTGGCTTGCCAGATATTACTTTAAGTAGAAAATGCAGTCTCCATCTATTGTAGAATCTGCATTTTAATTAGCAATTCTTCCACAGAGAATTGGCAATGCATTTTCTTAACTTAGTGAGGCAGTCAGTGAACAATTCTCCCAGGACCAGACTAATGCCAGAAGGGCATACTTGACATGTTTGTGAAATACCTTGAGGCTTCTCTTTAATTAGGTTCTGAAACCCTTCGATCAAGGTCATGGTAGCTGCGTTTTGCTTACTTTATGAGAAAAAGAGGTCTACTTAAGATGCTAATATGTTATGTATTTCAGGCTACAACAGCTGTTCTAACAGAAGTATATTGATGCATATTTCTAATAGAGAAAAGTAATTTATCTGGTTTTGTAATATCAAACATATGTCACTCAATGAGTTCAGGCACTTTTTTTCTGTTCTTATTTCTGTACCCTAGCTCCAAGTTTATACAGTCATCTACTGTAGTGATACATTTATAGTTTGATCACCAATTTCTTTAAAATATTATGTACTGAAAGACTACTTACGTTTCTCTGTATTTTTCCTCTAAGATAAATATACAATATCATTGATAAATCCTTGTGCCATTTTCCTCCTTGAATTGAGCTGGCTTAGATGTATCTTTTTTTTTTCCTTATTAATTTTCCATTCTTGTAGAAGGTGGTGATCTGATCAGTGGAAATTAAAAAAATTGTCTAAAATAAATTCTCCCATTTTTATATGTTTGCTATTGGTTTCAATAATTCTATCTTCAGGGTTTTTTCTTTTCTTTTAAAAATTAACAATCAATCCATCTATTAATAAACAGTTATTATGCACCAATTAGGTTCCAATTATCCATACACATTAATTCTAATGTTCACATAATCACAACTAATATGAATGAGATAATTTTAAAATGATAAGCCATTTAATAGTTCTAAAATCAACACTATGTGATACTCTTTGTGTTCAGATAAAATCCCTTAATCATGTTTTTGCCTATTTCATTTCAGAAATGATTAACTTCTAGGAGTTAATTCTTAGAACTCCAGTTAAATGTATTTCACTAGAAAATAGTATGTTCTCCTTATAAAACTAGAAATCTCTTCTATTTCCTCCCCTTCACACAAGACACAGATATATAGATACACAGAAACAGATATACACAATTTATGAAACCATATTAAGGATATAAACATATAAACATCCAGTTCATTGGATGTTTCATCAGTTGTAGTAAAACAATATATCTTGTTACTATGTTTGTACACATATGAGTTTTTCTTTATGCACCCAACTCAATCACAACTGCCAGTTGTCTAGTAAAGCTTAATCTCACCATTCATCAACCAGAAGTCATGTAAAGAGGTAAAATATATAAAAATAGACTATTTCAATCATATAGGTTATATATTAACTTTTTAAAAAAGAATATTTTTTATGGGAAAAAAAGCTCATCAATTGAATTAGAACTTGATACAATATCTAGGAGACATTTTAGCCTTTACGTTTGTTCAAAATGTTTTCTTTGTTTTTCCCATACTTTGCATTATTAATAAACACAACTTATATTTCTCAGATACTTCATTGTTTTTCAGGCATTTTGTCATTCATGTCATGATCATCTCCTTTTTGGGGTTCTCACCTCCCTGAGAAGTCAGGAATGGTGTGACCACCTATGTTCTAAAACAAAAGAAAGCGGGAGATGTAAAGGGCTGGAACTGAGCAGATGTAAGGTAACCTAGCTTGTAAGGCTAATTACCAAATGGACAATTCTCTATTAACATATGCTTGGAGAATGACCCTCCCCAACTATTCTGTGTTGGGTTGGTAGGTGTGGACAAAGAAGGAAAAGAAAGAGGTGAGAGGGTGGAGTAGGACAGGGAGGATCATTCTTTTGGAGGTGGAGAGAGAGTAAGGAGGTGTGGAGATTGCTAGATCTAATCCCTTGACAGGGACCCCAAAAGACCAAGAATAAAGACTTGTGCTTATCCTGACTCTGGCTGATTCTAAGATATCCAGGGTCACAACAATGTCTGACTCTTAGGATAAAGTCTTCATAGCAAAAAATACTAAATTAGTTTGCTATTTCCTTCTTTAGCTCATTTAACAGATAAGAAAACTGAGGCAAACAAGACTGTTATTTGCCCGAGGTCACATAACTGGTGCCTAAGGCCACTTTTTAACCTAAATAAGATGAGTCTTCCTGACTTTATACTATCTACTCTGCCCACAGTGTCACTTAACTGTACTTATACTGCCAACTGCTGCACATCACAACAAGGCTTAGACAATGTGTTCCTGAGTAACATGAAGTATCTTACCATTGAGAAAGCACTTCTCTCAATTTTGATTCTTCTCTGAACATCAACAATGATTGTGACACATAAAGTAAGATAAATATACATAGTGTACATCTATATTGCATAATATTAATAAACAAATATAAAGATGTATTTGCTAAGATACATTTCAAGGAATTTTGTATGATTTTAACATGTATCTGGTATTATTTATCTTGACTAAATCAAAAGTATATCTATTTTATTTTAGGCCAACAAAAAATACAGACTCATCTTATATTTTATATATACCATATAAATTATATATATATATATATATATATATATATATATATATATATATATATATATGTATACTTTAAAACATCAAGTAAAATTAATATTTATTTATATACATTATATTAGAAAGGGAATGTTGTGATAGAAACTGCTAATGGCTCTTATGTACCTTACTTTACTTTTTAAGTATATAATAAAATCAACCTATTATTTTTAATTTTGTTCTTATTATCTGTGATTCCTTGATTATCTTTTGTACATATTAAAGTATAATTAAAAACTAGGCAATATTACCTCTAGCTCTGTTTTGTTTTTTTCACTCCTCCCCACATATAAAACTGAAAAAAAAAATAAAATAGGGTTTCTTGTTAACTCTATTTTACTGGTCAAAAAAAAATAAATTTCCAGGTATGTTGTATTCAAAAATGTATCTTTCATTCCAAAATCATCCTTCTGTCATGAAGTTGATAGTGTGTTTCACCATTAATTCTCTGGAATTATCATTGCAATGATCTGAAATTTTAAGTCTTTTAGAATTGTTTTCTTCTTTAAAATGGTGTAAATTCTCTCTCTGTCTGTGTATGTGTATATTTTTCCCAGTTTTACTTACTTCACTTTGCATAACTTCATATAAATCTTCTCAGGATTTTTAAATATTCAATTAATTATTTGTTAAAGCAAAGTAACTAAATTGCATTCCACTAATATATAGTTTAACACAAAATCTTATATAATAACTCAGCTAGAAATATGAAAAAGTATACATATATATACATATATGTGAGTGCATAGAGAAAAAGAGAGAAGAAATATATACATATGGTCAGTCTATAAATAGTAATAACTTCAAACTCACAATTTTTAGGCTAACAAAGATCTTGATCCAAAGATTCATTTATTATGGAATGTCTAGAAGAAAATATTGCATGAACAAAATGAAATATTATTTTACAGGAAGAAATAACAAATACATGAAATTGAGAGAAACATGGAAAGATTTGTACTATATACTCCAGAGTAAAATCAACAAAACCAAGATAATACTATAGATAGTGATTATAATACTGCAAATAAAGAAATTTAATAGAAAAAAAAAACACAGAAGGTTTTAGCAAAGAGAATTCTACTTCATGGTAATCTTAGAGGGAATAATGTGGCAGGATATTATAAACATTATAAGGTATCTTTTTTTTTAACAAAAGATAATTCATTATAGAATGTAAAAATGATTGTGATATAAAGATAAATATTACTATAGTTAAAATAAAAGAATTGGTGATTCTCTATTTTTGTAATTCTTTTTCATATAATTTTCAAAACTGTTAGAATGGTGTATAGAATTAAGAAAAATATTTATTTTCCATATCAATCACATTCTAGATCAAGAAATAGATAGCCAAACTATAGTATAAATGCAAAGAGAGTTTCCTGTATTGTATTGTGGAATTCAATTATTCTTGTGGCCTATCAAATTCATTCATTCATTCATTCACTCTTTTTAAGTTATGTTTATAAGCATTGTGGACAAATCACCTAACCTTTTCTGCTTTAGTTTCCTCGCCTATAAACTGGATAATAAGAGCACTCCCTCCGAAGGTCATTTTGTAAATAGAAAATGAAACCATACTTGTGAAATATTTTAAAAAACACATTACTGGTGATTGACAAATATGTATTATTTCTTCCCCTCTTAATTAATTCACAGTACTTTAGTTAATGTAAATAAAAAAATTAGATATGGTCTCTGCTTTTGCAAATTATACAATATGAGAGATAAATGATTAAAGATCACATTGATGCATATATGTATAACATATAAAACATGATTATATTATAAATTTGGCGCAAAATTAATATGCAACTTATATTTCAATGTTTTAGGCCTATTTATTTTGTTACTGGGCATATTAAATACGGAAGGCAAAATGATTATGCATTACTAGACAGTCTTCTTGAATGTCTTCCTGAATATATTGTGCAACATAGTGAGAAAACCTATTCAACTTAGTTGGTTGTTTTTCAGACAAGATAAAGGCAACTGTTCATCACTGAGCCTGTACTTAAAGACATTTCAGAAAAGCAGAAATTTCAGAATTTTTGTTATACTCTATTGATTTTCAAACACCCAAAGCTATCACTAAACCAATTATAAGTCTTACAACTAAAACTTCAATTAAAAAGTTAAATACAAAGTTCTCAAATATATTATGTTAATAATTTCCCTTGCTTCTGAGAATTTAGAAACACATATTAAGTTGATTTGAATGGCCCATATCTCCTCATAAAATGAAACAATGACTGTCCATTTTACTTAGTATGTTTCCTTTTAGGGAGCAGGTGTAGCTAAAATATCACATCATTTCAAAAGTGAAAGAGGATTTAGAGATTATTTAGGTCAACTCACGTCTCAAGAATACTTCTTTTACAACATATTCTACAAGATGTTAATCCATAAAGATTGATTGTGATTATATGAAATTTTTAAAAGTTTTTGCACAAACAAAAGCAATACAATAAAGATTAGAAAAAAAATAGAAAGTTGGAAAATAATTACACCAAGTATACCTCTTATAAAAGTATCTTTTCTCAAATAGAGAAGTAAATCAAATTTATAAGAATGCAAATTATTGCCTATTTGATAAATGGGCAAAGCAGCAGATGATTTTCATTGAAATAAATTAAAGATAGAGAGGCAGAGCCAAGATGGCAGAGAAGATACACGCTAATTTGTAAGCTCCCTTCTCCTCAATACCAATTAGTTAAATCAGCCTCAAAAATAACGCTGGACTGATAGAAACTACAAGGATTAAAAGCACATCTTACCAGCTGAAGAGATCTGGAGTCTCTACAGAAAAGGTCAGTTCCAAGGGGAGGAAGAAAAAAGGCC
Organism: Sminthopsis crassicaudata; assembly: GCF_048593235.1. Taxonomy (NCBI): domain Eukaryota; kingdom Metazoa; phylum Chordata; class Mammalia; order Dasyuromorphia; family Dasyuridae; genus Sminthopsis; species Sminthopsis crassicaudata. The sequence goes on from NC_133619.1 coordinate 233,349,944, forward strand.
AGCACAAACGGTTAGGTGCTAGCACACTGTGACAATCTGGCTGGGGAGAACTCTAATATTAGAGAAGCCACTGAGATAGAGGAATCTGACACAGCCTGTTAGCTCTTCTCTGCTTATAAAACAGCAGTACAGAAAAGGAAATCAAGCCACTTTGAAATATAAAGCTAGATCCTAGAACCACCCCAATCCAGAAGGGGCTTAACAGATCTCAGCACTGCTGTGAAGCAACCTTCTGATGTCCAGGGCTTCGGTCTATTTCTTAGCCAATACCAAATAGTTTTGGTGACTGAAGCTATATAATATAGTTTTAGATCAGGTACACCTAGACCACCTTCATCTGACTTTTTTTTTTATTAATTCCCTTGAAATTCTTGACCTTTTGTTCTTCCATATGAATTTTGTTGTTATTTTTTCTAGATCACTAAAATAGTTTCTTGGGAGACTGATTGGTATAGCACTAAATAAATAGATTAGTTTGGGGAGTATTGTCATCATTATTATATTCGCTCAGCCTATCCACAAGCACTGGATGTCTTTCCAATTATTTAAATCTTACTTTATTTTTGTGGCAAGTGTTTTGTAATTTTGCTCATATAATTCCTGATTTTTTTTGGTAGATGGATTCCCAAATATTTTATGCTCTCGACATTTGTTTGGAATGGAATTTCTCTTTGTAAATCTTGCTGTTGCATTTTGTTAGTGATATATAAAAATGCTGAGGATTTATGTGGATTTATTTTGTATCCTGCAACTTTGCTAAAATTCTGAATTATTTCTAATAGCTTTTTAGCAGAGTTTTTGGGGTTCTCTAAGTATACCATCATGTCATCTGCAAAGAGTGATTGTTTGAGTTCCTCATTTCCTACTTTTATTCCTTTAATCTCTTTTTTGACTCTTATTGCCAAAGCTAGCATTTCTAATACAATATTGAATAGTAATGGCAATAGTGTACAACCTTGTTTCACTCCTGATTTTACTGGGAAAGGTTTCATATTATGCTTACTGACAGTCTTAAATATATACTCCTGACTATTCTAAGGAATAGTCCATTCATTCCTATTCTCTCAAGAGTTTTTAGTAGGAATGGATGTTGGAAATTATGAAATAATTTTTCTGCATCTATGAGATGATCATATGTTTTTTTTTATTAATTTGATTAATAATATGGTCAATTATACTAATAGTTTTCCTAATATTAAACCAGCCCTGCATTTCTGGTATAATCCTACTTGATCATAGTATATTATCCTGGGGATGATTTTCTGAAGTCTTTTTGCCAATATCTTATTTAAGATTTTAGCATCAGTATTCATTAAGGAAATTGGTCTATAGTTTTCTTTCTCAGTTTTTAATCTCCCTGGTTTAGGTATCAGTACCATGTCTATGTCATAAAAGGAGTTTGGTAGGACTCCTTCATCCCCTATTTTTTCAAATGGTTTATATAACATTGGGGCTGATTGTTCTTTAAATGTTTGGTAGAATTCACATGTAAATCCATCTGGTCCTGGGTATTTGTTCCTGGAGATTAATAGCTGATTAATAGCTTGCTGAATTTCTTTTTCTGAAATGGGATTATTTAAGCAATTTATCTCCTCCTCTGTTAATCTAGGAAGCCTATATTTTTGGAGGAAGTCATCCATTTCACTTAAGTTATCAAATTTATTGGCATAAAGTTGGGCAAAGTAACTCCTTATTATTTCTCTAATTTCCTCTTCATTGGTGGAGAGATCCCCCTTTTCATTTGTAAGACTAACAATTTGATTTTCCTCTTTCCTTTTTCTGATCAGATTTATCAAAGGTTTATCTAGTTTTTGGCTTTTTCATAAAACCAACTCTTGGTTTTATTTATTAATTCAATAGTTTTTTTTGTTTTGTTTTGTTTTGTTTTGTTTTTTTACTTTTAATATTATTGATTTATCTTTTTAATTTTAGTATTTCAAGTTTGATTTTTGGTTGGGGGTTTTTAATTTGGTCTTTTTCTAGGTTTTTAAGTTGCAGGCCCAATTCATTAATCTTTTCTTTCTCTATTTTGTTCACATAAGTCTCTAAAGATATAAAATTTCCCCTTATTACTGCTTTAGCTGCATCGCACAAATTTTTGTATGATGTCTCATCATTGTCATTATCTTGGGTGAAATTATTAATTGTTTCTATAATTTGCTGTTTCACCCAGTCACTCTTTAAGATGAGATTATTCAGTTTCCAATTAATTTTTGTTCTATTTACCCCTAACTTGTTATTGAATGTAGTTTTTATTGCATTGTGGTCTGAGAAGAAGGCATTTATTATTTCTGCCTTCCTGCATTTAATTTTGATATCTTTATGTCCTAATATATGGTTAATTTTTGTAGGTTCCATGAACTGCTGAGAAGAAAGTATACTCCTTTCTATTGCCATTCAGTTTTCTCCAAAGGTCTATCATACCTAGTTTTTTCCAATGTTCTATTTAACTTTTTAATTTCTTTCTTTTTTGTATTGTGGTTTGATTTGTCTAATTCTGAGAGTGCAAGGTGGAGATCTCCAACTATTATAGTTTTGCTGTCTATTTCTTCTTGCAACTCTCTTAACTTTTCCTTTAGGAAGTTAGATGCTATAAACTTAGTGAATATATGTTTAGTATTAATATGACTTCATTGTCTATGCTACGTTTTAGCAGGATATAGTTTCCTTCCTTATGTCTTTTAATTAGATCAATTTCTGCTTTTGCTTGATGTGAGATAAGGATGGCAACCCTTGCTTTTTTGGCTTTACCTGAAACATAATAGATTCTGCTCCAGCATTTTACCTATACTCTGTATGTATCTCCCTGCTTTAAGTGTGTATCCTGTAAACAACATATTGTAGGGTTCTGACTCTTGATCCAGTCTGCTGTCCCTCTCCATTTGATGGGAGAGTTCATCCCATTCACATTTACGTTAAAATTACTAATTCTGTATTTCCTGCCATCATATTATCCCCAGATTATGCTTTTTTTCCCCCCTGACCCCCTGAACATCTTCCCCAATATTTAATTTTTAGACCCAACTTGTGATGCTCGGCCCTCCCTTTTTAGAATCCTTCCCCCCTCCTTTTAAGTCCCTTCCCCTTTCTTGTACCCTTCCCTTATTCTCCTTTTCCTTTTCCCTTTTCCTCTCCCCCCTTTTAATGAGGTGAGAGAGGATTCTCTGAAAAACAGAAATGTCAATTATTTACTCTTTGAGCCTACTATGATGAGAGTAAGATTCACACAGTGTTTCTCCCCCTCTCTCAATTCCCTCAGATGTGGTAGTTTTTCTGTGCCTCTTCCTGGGATGTAGTTTCCCTCTTTCTATCTTTCCTTCCCCTTTTTCTGATACTATCTCCTTCCCTTTATTACTTCCCTTTTTTATATTATATCAGTAAAATCAAATTATCCATGCAGACTTTCTTTATATCCACAACAGAGATACAGTTCTCAAGAGTTTTTTTTGCCTTTTTCTGCTTCTCTTCAGTTTTTTGCATGTAGATCAAATTTTTTGTTTAAGTCTGTTTTTTTTTTTCATAGAAACAAATGGAATTCCTCTGTTTCATTAAATGACCATCTTCTTCATGGAAGAAAATGCTAAACTTAGCTGGGTAGTTTATTCTTGGTTGCCATCCTTCTTCTTTTACTTTTTGGAATATCAGGTTCCAGGCCCTTCAATCCTTTAATGTGGAGGCAGCCAGATCTTGTGTGACCCTTATTGTGGCACCTTGATATTTGAATTGTTTTTTTCCTCGCTGCTTGCAATATTTTTTCCTTAGTTTGGTAGTTCTGCAGCTTAGCTACAATGTTCGGTGGAGTTCTTTTTTTAGAGTCCTTTTCAGAAGGTGTTTGATGAATTCTTTCAACGCCTATTTTCTCTTCTGTTTCTATTATCTCTGGACAGTTCTCTTTGATGTTTTCCTGTAAAATAGAATCTAGCTTTTTTTTTTTATCATAGTTTTTGGGAAATCCAATGATCCTCAGATTATTTCTCCTAGATCTATTTTCCAGGTCTATAGATTTTCCCAGTAAGTATTTAACATTATTCTCCAGCTTTTCATTTTTGTTTGTTTGTTTGTTTGTTTTGTTTGACTGATTCTTGGTTTCTCAATGAATCATTCATTTCTATATGTTTGGTCCTGATTTTTAATGAGTTATTTTCTTCATTCACATATTTTAGTTCTTTTTGTATATGTCCAATTTAGTTTTTAAATGAATTACTTTCCTCTGTTGATATTTTTTCCATTTCACTATTTTTTTCTTTTTAGTGAGTTATTTTCTTTTTCCAAATCACAAATCTTACTTTCTTGGGAATTTTTTATCTTTTCCAATTCAGAAATCCTACTTTCCTGTGATTTTTTTAACCTTTTCTAGTTCACAAATTTTGTTTCCCTACATCTCCTATGAATTCTTTATTTTTCCAACTCACATTTCAGGACATTGTTATTCTCTATCATAGCTTCTCTTTCCTTTCCCCATTTTTCTTCAAACTCTCTTAACTTTTTAATATTCTCTTCTAGGAGAGAGTTATGTGATGGTAGGCAGGTATCATTCCCCTTTAGGGTGTTACCTGGAGATTGTCTGGTGTTAGTTTCCCTGACGTTGCATACCTGCTCTTTCTCTGTGTAGAAGGTGTCAATCATTCTATTCAGCTTCTTACTCATTTTTAAAAATCTGTTAGGGTTTGCCCTTGGGGTAAGAAGTTTATTTATTTATTTACCAGCTTCCTCCCAGACTGGAGGTAGAATGCAACAACCCTGTGCCTGAGGTAAGAGATAGCTCTGGGAGAGAGTTCCCTTCCCCCCTCCCCAGAAATGCCTTAGAGGTGGTTAGCATGGCTGCACTGTGAGGAGTGCTCATTGAAGGACCCCCGCTGTGTGGCTTAGCGACTGCCCTGAGGTTTAAGGCTGAACAGTGAAAGTGTCACAAACCCCAGCCAATGGATATCAGCAACTGATGTGAAAAGCCCCTGGGCTCAAACTGGAAGTGTCTGCAGGAAACCACTGCCCCTACTACAAAGGTTTTGCTTCTCTGGGAGTTCTGCTTCTTTGGGAATTCAGCTGCTGCTAGAATTCCACTGCCTTAGGCTGAGCCCCGCACTATATGGATTTAAGGCTGCCTCAGGCTGTGTTCCAGCTGTTCAGGCTCTCAAGGAGTAGTCCTGGGCAGCAGAAGTCCGTGCAGAGATCTATTGGGTCACTTCCAGATTGGAGTGGATTAAGGATCTGACTATATGTTTTAAAGTGGTTTGATTTCTCTTCTGTACTGCTGTTTATAAGCAGAGAAGAGCTAACAGCCTGTGTCAGATTCCTCTATCTCAGTGGCTTCTCTGATCCCAGAGTTCTCTCTAGTCTGATCAGCAGAGTGTGCTAGCACCTAAACCTGTCTGTGCTGGCCTTTTTTTTTTTTTTTTCCCTCCCCTCAGAACCTACCTTTTCTGTTGAAATTCCAGATTCTCTTCAGCTGGTAAGTTGTGCTTCTAATCCTTGTGGTTTTTTATCACTCTAACGTTATTTTTGAGGCTGATTTAACTAATTTGTAATGAGGGAAGAAGTGAGCTTACAAATCCAAATGTATCTTCTTTGCCATATTGGCTCTGCCCCCTCCTATATAGTAATTTTTAATTATATTTTTAAACTAGATTGTTTTTTACTCTTCATCAATTCCTGATTAAATTCAGAATTCAACTGAAAAAGCTTATTAAAATTATATTTTTTTCTGTTTTATTTGGTAGCCAGTTTTCAAAACTGCCTATTTTATTTCTTATTGCAAATACTTCTTTTTATTTTTATTGAAGCTTTTTATATACAAAGAATGGGTAATTATTCCAACATTGACCCTTGCATAACTTTTTGTTGCAAATGTTCCCCTCCTTTTTGCTATCCCCTCCCTTAGCTGGCAGGTAGTCCAGTACATATTGAATATGTTGAAATATATATTAGATCCAATGTAAGTATACATATTTATGCAATTATCTCATTGAACAAGAAATATCAGATCAAGAAGGAAGAAAAAGAAAAATTGAGAAAGAAAACAAAAATGCAAGCAAATAACCACAAAGAGAATGAGAATGCTATTTTGTGTTCCATACTCTGTCCCCAGGGATCTCTCTCTGGGTGTAGATGGTTTTCTTTGTCACTGCACAAGTGGAAAGGGTTTCAAGCATGTTAAATGTTAAAGAGATCAACTTCCATCAGAATTGATCATTGGCGAATACTTATTTGAATGATTCAAAAATTGACCCACTGGCACAATGTATACAGAATATATACAGAGAGAGTTTGTGTCTACTGTATGGGGATATATTTATAGATGTATATTTACTAGGTAAGTATAACCTAAATAAAGATACAATAATATTTGGACATATTGTAGTATCCATTGTAGTAATCATTTAGAGGTAACAAGATTTCAGTAATTAAATTTATAAGATAAGGTGTATTTTTGGGAGGTAGGATAGGAATTTGAGTCTTGATTCAGCATAGAGATCTCTATGTAGTAAACCATTTCATTGATTTAAGTCAGCATCTTCTTTGGAATTTATTGTTATTGAGGGTTTATTGTCACTTGCTGGTCAAATGTTTATCAAGAAATACAAGAAATAATTGTTTCCTTATTAAATCTTTCCTCTAGGTTTATCTTACTCTTTTTCTCCCCACTGTACCATTCTCTAAAATTCAAAGTGGTACACTAATATAATATTTAATATTGATATAATGTCATAAAAATTACATTCTAAATTATTGTATTACAGTATTGTATATTCCTCAACATGGAAAACTTTGATGAACATTGAGGAAAACTTTGGTGAATGTAATATAAACTCTCTGGATAAAGCAGCATCTGTCAAATTTTAGTGAAACTGGATAAGAGAAAAAATAACCTATTGTCTAAAATTCCCATTGAATAAATAAATAATTAATTACAAATAAATAAATACATAAATAATATAATACATAATAATATATATCATATGTAATCTATATTATAATATAACAATAATATATAATAAAATAATAAATTAATGAATACATAATAAATAAATAAATAAATAGATGAATGAATAGATAAATAAATAAATAAATAATTTGGATTATCTGATATTTTTATATTTATGTTAGCATAGTGTCCCATGATATAGTGTCAAAAGTAGAAGATGAATAGTAAAAGGGTAGGCTTTTATAAAAGAAAAAAAATTCTTGTAATTATCAAAGACTGAAAATTTTTCAAATGTAATCCAGCACCAGCTTTTGGGTTTATTCATTTCTGAAATCAGCATCTTTACATGCAAATTTTATTCAATGTTGTTTACTTAAAAAAATTTGATACAGTATCATATCAACATGATCTTGGCCATAATAATACTTCTTAATTTTTTTTTTTTTTGCTTAAATAGGCATTAAACTCAGATAATAGATGTTTAATCAAAGTTTAATAGTAGAAAATCAAGATTCATTAAATATATTGAATTTAGTTCCTATCCTTTCCATTCTTCTCATTTGTTATAGAATGTTTTTTCAACATTTGATTATGAGTAGGAAAGATTATTCAGGTAAAAGATAAAGGTGTTATTTGTTAGAATTCTAAATATTATATCTATAATAATATACTTTGGTTTTCAATTTCTTGGAAAAAAAGGAATATGTATAAACACAGTTAATCAATGTAATGATTTGCATTGCCAGGAACAGGAATAGGTTACTTGCCAGGAACAACTAAGTCATTGTCTCTGTATAATTAAAAGACGTTTTAGCAAGTTTATTGATATAAAATTGGACAGATACCTTTGTATTGATGAATGACTTGACTTTATTTTGTTATTCCCTTTGGCACAGTGTGTAAAGATTTATGTAGATGTGTGACTATCCTGTTCAACTCTTTCTGTGAGAAGGTAAAGAATGATTTATTGTATTTTTAGGTCAGTTTTGTTTTTGATAAATTGATTCCTTGTAATGTTTTAGTCTTATCAAAGAATAAAAGGCAGAACATTTTGCTCTCTCTAAGGCCAGCACTTATCATTAGAGATGGAAATTTGAACAAAGAAAATTTTTAATCACTCAAGATTTCTTTATTATTTTTCTCCTAAGAAATTTAAAGATGATTGTAAATCTTCCTAATGCATCAACACTATCAATCATTTGTAATTATTTTAACCTCACATGGTATGGAGAAAGCAAAGAGCTACACCAATTATTTACATGAATCCCTCATGACAAATTTAGAAGAAGAAACTGGTCATGAATCAAACAGAATGGGTAATGATCTGCACTGCAGATGTGGGTATTTCAAAATTAATGAGTTAACATATCAATTTAGAATTTATATTTATCATTTTTCTAGGTATGTGTGTGTAGAGAGAGACAGAGAAAGAGAAATACATGAGTTTATCAAGCATACTGCTCTCTGACATTTATATACACATGTGTGACCATATATCCATATATAAATGTACATGTATATTGTGTGTGTGTGTGTGTATAGACGCAGATGCATATATTTCAGTGATAAAGAATAGGTAGCAATTGAGGCAATTACTTGTTATGGGCTAGAACTCTGAAACAAGGAAACAAGATGCTAAGTCAGTGAAATTGATAAAGACAATGGTTGTCTAGTTTAGCATGGTGCTTAATGGTTCTCTAAGTTGAGTATGATCGATTTAATCTTACAATAAATAATGGTTTCCTGGTGATATAATGATTGGTTTATATTCAGTGTAGAGCACATGAATCAGTGTAGACACAGAGAGAGAGACGGATTCCATCTTCGGTAAGGCTCCTTGTGGCTAGCCTGGCCTCCTGCATTTTCTCCACTGAAGCCAAGTCCTGTCTGAAGGCCACAAGAAAGTTAGCTGAGCACCAAGGGAAGGAGACAACAAAGACTTTTGGACTTCAACACCTGGCTATTCTTGTGGTGATTACTCAACTGAAACAAAGGCTGCCCAAGACCTCCAGAAAACCAAAAGAGAGCACTAAAACCAAGCCCAAAAATAAATGAATGAATGAATGAAGAACCTGGAAGGGGAAGACCCACAGAGTTTTTTGGCCAATACAGAAATGATTGCTATTTACATTCCCTCTGAGTCAATCAGCACCCAAACAATGACCAAGTGGGGCTTGGCCTGGAAACTAATATGACTCAATCAATGAAAAAAGTGCTTTGGGTTTGACAAATGTCCTTTAATAAAGATATCTAGGACCTTAGCACAATAATGCAAGAAATAATCCAAGAAAATTGAGTGATAGAACATGATGAGAAAATACAAACAGAAAAAAATCCACTAATTATGACCTCAATGAGATCCTTTGTAGGAAACACATAGTAACATTATTGCCAAATTTTGAAAACCCTAGATTCGAAGAGAACATTTCACAAGAAACAACAACAACAAAAATCAAATACACTGGAGCTACAATTAGAATTGCACAGGACTTATCAGCTGCCAAAGTAAAAGACTGCAGGTCCTGGATCAATCAAAAGAACCAGGCCTGCAACCAAAAATATCATATTCAGAATTTTTTTATAATATTGAATGAGAAAAAATGGACATTCAATGAACCTGCAGATTTTCAGGATTTTTTTTTATTAACCAAAAAGAACTTAACAACTTAATAGAAAATTTAATACATAACAACCAATAAATCAACTTCTAGGACAACCTGGATAAATTTTTCTTTCTTTTTTTTTTTTAACACGGGAAATTTATATACAGAGATAGATAGATAATAGATATAGATATAGATATAGATATAGATATAGATATAGACATAGATATAGATATAGATATAGATACCATAAAAGGTATGGCCCTCCAAAATCTCTAAAGAAACATGGGGGAAGGGGAAGATGGACAGGGAAACAAAGGGTGAGAGAAGATGACTAGGGAAGGATCCATGAGTGGGATGAAGTGAGCGGAATTAAAACAAAGGATTAGCAGGGAGTGGAAAGATATGTGTTTGTCTATATGTGGAGGCATGTGTGGATATGTATGTGTATGTATATATTTGCATATGTCTACATAAATATATACTTTCTAAAGTATAGCCTGCTCTGGGATGGTGGGGGAGATCAAAAGGGGGAGAAATCAAAAAAAGTTGTGTAACAGAGAACAAAATAACAATTTACAAGGAAATAAAGAAAAGATGAACACACCTGAATATCATTTTCATATATATATACACATATACTTTCTTGAACTGGTATTTGTTGTTATATATTTTGAATTCTCCCTGATGTTCTGCTAGGTACATGACAATGTTATCTTTAGGTTTGTATTCTTTTTCTGATTTTCTTTTTTTCTTATTCTATTTCTTTGAATTAAATTAATTTGGGAAAAAAACAATAAAAAACAAAGACATCTAGGCAGCCAACCTTAAGATATCTTAGGAGGCTTCAGCGATTTTAAAAAGTGTTTTTTTTTTTGTTTGTTTGTTTGTTTTGTTTTGTTTTTAATATAAAAAGGAAGGAATGAGAGATAATGGAAAAAAAAGTTTCCAATTGGCCAATTCCAACTCAAACCAAAGAAGTTATTGTTTGTACTTATTCTCAAAGAGGACTATGACATTAGGTAGGGATCTTGGTTCCTGATTGACTCAGAGTAAATGTAAATTGCAACAATTTATGTTTTGAGCAGAAATCCTGAAGTTCTTCTCTTCTCAGACTTATTATTTTTTCTTTTTTGAAAGAGGGGAAAGAAGTCATTTTTTTTTTTACTTCAATTGCTGTCTATATTTAATCACTGAATGGGTGGCACTTCAATTAAATACAACTATTTGCCATGCTTTTCATCATCTGACAAACTCTCTAACTTTCAAACATCAATAAATACTATTCTTCTTAATACACTTTCCACATAATTCAAATGAATATTCATGCTGTTATTTTAATATAACACTCTATCTCTCAAATATACTCCCTCTGCATCTTGTTTTCAAGATCCTAAATAGATTTTAAGGTTCCGTACAAAGATAATATCTTACATGAAGGCTTTCTTAAACTCACCAGTTCATAGTACTTTTTGTCATTTCTGTCTTTATTTTTTTTTCTGCACATAGCACTGTAACTACTAAATAGTAAGTGATTAATAAATGACATTCAATTAATCAGAGAGAACTTACACATCAATTTAAAATAATTAGCATTTTACTTTGAAATCATAAATTTATATTATAAGATGTAAGGATTTTACTTATGTGTATATTAGAGGCAAATGTTATGGTACAGAACTCTGGAGAAATATGCCTAAGGCAAGGATTCTTACAGCAAGGTGTTAACTCAGTGGAATTTGTAAGACAATGATTATCTAGTTTAGCATGGTGATTAATATTTCTCTACTTCAGTATGACTGATTTAATCTTATAACAAATAATCATGGGGGCAGCTAGGTGGCACAGTGGATAGAGCACCAGCCCTGAATTCAGGAGAACCAGAGTTCAAATCTGATCTCAGACACTTAACACTTCCTAGCTGTGTGACCCTGGGCAAATCACTTAACCCCAGCCTCAGAGGGAAAAAAAAAAATAATCATTCACTAATGATATAATAATTGGCTTATATTCAGTATGATGAATGAATTTAATTGCAATAGAATATTTAAGAGGTCAGAGTCAAACCTAGAAGAGGCCTTCAAGGAGACATGAAGGCATTGACCCCCGTGGTGGCTGGCCTGCCCTCCTTCACTTCTACACTGAGACCAAGGACCATTTGAAGGACCACCAGAAAGCTAGGCGGGACCCAGATGGAAAAGACAGACTGTGTAGGAGATAATAAAGACTTTGGATTGTATTCCTGACTATACTTGTGATGATTATTCCCCTGAAACAAAGGCCATTCAGAGGATGTCCAGAGAGGTAGTCAGAACATTATAGGCAAATGTGCATAATATCTATATATATATAGATAGATAGATAAATAGATAGATAGATATGTAATACACATGTGAGTATATATTTATGTATATATTTTCAGAAATATAAATATGTCATTAAAATATTATAATAAGCATCATGAAGACAACATATAGTTGTCACTTAAATTTTATAGCATGAGGAACCCTAGAAAACATTGTTAGCCAGTCAAAAATATTTCTTAAATATTTAGCATGAGGAGGAAAATACTCAGATTAATTAGGAAGAGACAAAAAATGATTAACCTTTTTTATTATAGATTTTATTTACAAGATATATGCATGGGTGATTTTTCAGCATTGACAATTGCAAAACCTTTTGTTCCAACTTTTCTCCTCTTTTGCCCCACCCCTTTCCCTAAATGGCAGGTTGACCAATACATGTTAAATATGTTAAAGTATAACTTAAATACAATATATGTATACATGACCAAACAGTTATTTTGTTGTACATAAAATATCAGACTTTGAAATAGTATACAATTAGCCTGTGAAGGAAATAAAAAATGCAGGCAGAGAAAAATAGAGGGATTGGGAATTCTATGTAGCGGTTCATAGTCATCTCCCAGATTTCTTTCTGTGGGTGTAACTGGATCAGTTCATTACTGCTCTATTGGAACTGATTTGGTTCATTTCATAGTTGAAGAGGGCCACATGCATCAGAATTGATCATCATATAGTACTGTTGTTGAGGTATATAATGATCTTCTGGTCCTGCTCATTTCATTCACCATCAGTTTATGCAAATCTTTCTAGACTTTTCCGAAATCATTCTACTGGTCATTTCTTACAGAGCAATAATATTCCATAACATTCATATACCACAATTTATTTAGCCAATCTCCAATTGATGGGCATCCACATAGTTTCTAGTTTCTGGCCACCACAAAGAGCGCTGCCACAAACATTCTTGCACATAGGGGTCCCTTTCCCTTCTTTCAGATCTCTTTAGGATGCAAAACCAGTAGTAACACTACTGGATCAAAGGGTATGCACAGTTTGAAAATGTTTTGAGCATAGTTCCAAATCATTCTCCAGAATGGCTGGATATATTCACAATTCCACCAACAATGTATCAGTATCACAGTTTTCCCACATCCCCTCCAACATTGCACATTATCTTTCCCTGTCATTCTAGCCAATCTGACATGTGTGTAGTGGTATCTCAGAATTGTCTTCATTTGGATTTTTCTGATTCATAATGACTTTGAGCATCTTTTCATATGGCTAGAAATAGTTTCAATTTCTTCATCTGAGAATTCTCTGTTCATATCTTTTGACCATTTATCAGTTGGAGAAGGAATTGATTTCTTATAAATTAGCATCAATTCTCTATATATTTTGGAAATGAGGCCTTTATCTGAACCTTTGACTGTACAAATGTTTTCTCAATTTATTGTTTCCCTTCTAATCTTTTCTGCATTAGTTTTGTTTATACAAAAAGTTTTCAATTTGATATAATCAAAATTTTCTATTTTGTGATCAATAATGATCTCTAGTTCTTCTTTGGTCATAATTTCCTTCCTCTTTCACAGGTCTGAGAGGTAAACTATCCTATGTTCCTCTAATTTATTTATAATCTTATTCTTTATTCCTAGGTCATGAACCCATTTTGACCTGACCTTGCTGTACGGTGTTAAGTGTGGATCAATGGCTAGTTTCTGCATTACTAATTTCCAATTTTCCCAGCAATTTTTGTCAAACATTGAGTTCTAATCCCTAAGACTGAGGTCTTTGGATTTGTCAAACACTAGATTATTAAAGTAATTGATTGTTTTGTCCTTTGAACCTAACTATTCCACTGATCAACTAGTCTATTTCTTAGCCAATGCCAAATTATTTTAGTAACCTCTGCTTTATAATATAATTTTAGATCTGGTACAGCTAGGCTACCTTCATTTGATTTTTTTTTTCATTAATTCCCTTGAAATTCTTGACCTTTTACTTTTCCATATGAACTTAGTTGTTATTTTTTTCTAGTTCATTAAAATGCTTTTTTTGGGGGGGAGTCTAATAGGTCATCTTTATTATATTTGCTTGTCCTATCCAAGAGCATTTAATATTTTTCCAATTACATAGATCTGACTTTCTTTGTGTGGAAAATGTTGTGTAGTTTTGCTCAAAAACTTTTTGATTTTCCCTTGGCAGATAGATTCCCAAATATTTTAAACTATCGATAGTCGCTGTAAATAGAATTTCTCTTTGTAACTCTAACTGTTGGATTTTGGTAGTGATATATAAGAATGCTGAAGACTTATGTAGGTTTATTTTGTATCCTGTAACTTTGCTAAAGGTGTGGATTATTTCTAATAGGTTTTTAGTAGAATCTCTGGGGTCCTCTAGGTATACCATCATAACATCAGCAAAGAGTGATAATTTGGTTTCTTCATTACCTACTCTAATTCCTTTAATCTCTTTCTCAACTCATTGCCAAATCTATCATTTCTAATACAAACTTGAATTGTAGTGGTGATAGTGGGAAACCTTGTTTCATTCCTGATCTTATTAGGAATGGTTCCAGTTTAATCCCATTACATATGACGCTTACTGATGCTTTTAAATAGATGCTACTGGTTATTTATTCCTATATCCTCAATTGTTTTTAATAGGAATGGAATTTGGATTTTATCAAATTCTTTTTCTGCATCGATTGAGATGATCTTGTGGTTTTTGTTATTTTGATTATTAATAAGACCAAATGTACTGATAGTTTTCCTAATATTGAACAAGCCCTGCATTCCTGGTATAAATCCTACGTGATCATGGTGTATTATCCTGGGGATGATTTTCTGTAGTCTTTTTGCCAATATCTTAATTAAGATTTTAGCATCAATATTCATTAGGGAGATTGTTGTATAATTTTCTTTTTCTGTTTTGTTTTTTTTAAACATTTATTATTTTGAATTCAAATACAAAACAATAAAAAATAGCCATGTACATAGCAGAACATAGGGTAGGTTTCAATATAAAAGAATAAATTTCCATTTCAGGAAAATCTATATAATATATAGTACATATTGTTTTGGAAGCTGCCAAACATTTCTTTTCTTCCTTGTAAGTTTTCTTTTGTTCTCTGCTCTGTCATTTTTTTTTTTTTTGTATTAAGAGTTTTTATTTACCAGATATATGCATAGACAATTTCACAATATTGACAATTGCCAAACCTTTTGTCCTAATTTTTCCCCTCCTTCACCCCCAACCCCAAGATGGCAGGTTTACCAATACATGTTTAAGAGTATAAATTAAATACAATATATGTATGCATGTCCAAACAGTTGTTTTGCCGTATAAAAAGAATCAGACTTTGAAATAGTGTACAACTAGCTTGTGAAGGAAAACCAAAATGCAGATGTACAAAAACAGAGGGATTGGGAATTCTATGTAGTGGTTCGTAGTCCTCTCCCAGAGTTCTTTCGCTGGGTGTAACTGGTTCAATTCATTATTGCTCTATTGGAACTGGTTTGTTTCATCTTATTGTTGAAAATGGCCACATCCATCAGAATTGATAATCAGGCTAAGATGACAGGAACAAATAACGATAAATGTTGGAGGGGCTGTGGGAAAACTGGGACACTGATGCATTGTTGGTGGAGTTGTGAAAGAATCCAACCATTCTGGGGAGCAATCTGGAATTATGCCCAAAAAGTTATCAAAATGTGCATACCCTTTGACCCAGCCATACTACTACTGGGCTTATACACCAAGGAACTACTAAAGAAGGGAAAGGAACCTGTATGTGCCAAAATGTTTGTGGCAGCCCTTTTCATAGTGGCTAGAAGCTGGAAGATGAATGGATGTCCATCAATTGGAGAATGGTTGGGTAAACTATGGTATATGAATGTTATGGAATATTATTGTTCTATAAGAAATGACCAACAGGAGAAATACAGAGAGGCTTGGAGAGACTTACATCAACTGATGCTGAGTGAAACGAGCAGAACCAGAAGATCATTATACACTTCAACAATGATACTGTACGAGGATGTATGCTGATGGAAGTGGATTTCTTCAACATAGAGAAGAGCTCATCCAATTCCAATTGATTAATGAGGGACAGAACCAACTACATCCAGAAAAGGAACACTGGGAAATGAATGTAAACTGTTATTTTTACCTTCTGAATCCAATTCTCCCTGTGCAACAAAAAATTCGGTTCTACACACATATATTGTATCTAGAATATACTGTAATGTATTTAACATATATAAGACTGCTTGCCATCTGGGGGAGGGGGTTGGGGGAGGAAGGGAAAAAATCTGAATAGAAGTAAGTGCAAGGGATAATGTTGTAAAAAATTACCCATGCATATGTACTGTCAAAAAAAATGTTATAATTATAAAATAAAATAAAAATTAAAAAAAAAAAAGAATTGATAATCATATAGTATTATTGTTGAAGTATACAACTATCTCCTGGTCCTGCTTATTTCACTCAGCATCAGTTCATGTAAATCTTTCCAGGCCTTTCTGAAATCATCCTGTTGGTCATTTCTTACAGAACAATAATATTCCATAATATTCATATACCAAAATTTGTTCAGCCAATCTCCAATTGATGGGCATCCACATAGTTTCCAGTTTCTGGCCACTACAAAGAGGGCTGCCACAAACATTCTTGCACATAGAAGTGCCTTTTCCTTCTTTGAGATCTCTTTGGGATATAAACCCAGTAGTAGCACTACTAGGTCAAAGGGTATGCACAGTTTGAAAATGTTTTGAGCATAGTTCCAAATTATTCTCCAGAATGGCTGGATATATTCACAATACCACCAACAATGTATTAGTGTCCCTGTTTTTCCACATCCCCTCGAACATATTGCATTACCTTATCATTCTAGACAACCTGATAGGTGTATAGTAGTGTCTCAGAGTTGTCTTAATTTGCATTTCTCTGATTAATAATGACTTGGAACATCTTTTCATATGACAAGACATAGTTTTTATTTCTTTATCCTATAATTGTTCATATCCTCTGACCATTTATCAATTGGATATTGGCTTGATTTTGTATAGATCACAGTCAATTCTCTATATATTTTGGAAATGAGGCCTTTATCTGAACCTTTGACTGTAAAAATGTTTACCCAGTTTATTTTTTACCTTCTAATCTTATCTGCATTAGTTTTATTTGTACAAAAACTTTTCAATTTGATATAATCAAGGTTTTCTACTTTGTGATCAATAAAGTTCTCTAGTTCTTCTTTGGACTTAAATTCATTCCTTTTGCACAAGTCTGAGAAATAAACTATCTGATGTTTCTCTAATTTATTTATAATATCATTCTTGACTTGACCTTGGTGTACAGTGTTAAATGTGGGTCAATGCCTTATTAATATTAATTTCTAATTTTCCCAGAACTTTTTGTAAAACATTGAGTCCTTATCCCAAAGGCTGGGGCGCTTGGGTTTGTCAAACACTAGGTTATTAGAGTTATTGATTATTTTGTCTTTTGGACCTAACCTATTCCACTGATCAACTTTTTCTTAGCCAGTATTCTTAGCCAATGATTTCTTGGTGGTTTTGGCAACCTCTACTTTATAATATAATTTTAGACCTGGTACAACTAGGCCACCTTCATTTGATTTTTTTTTTTCATTAATTCCCTTGAAATTCTTGATCTATTGTTTTTCCATATGAACTTTGTTGTTATTTTTTCTATGTCAATAATATATGTTAGGAAAAAAAAAAGAGCCTTCACACTATTTTACAGGAAATTATCAAAGAGAACTGCCCAGACATTTTGGAAATAGAGGGTAAAATAGACATTGAAAAAATTCATCTTTCACCTACTGAAAGGGACGCTAAAATCAAAACGCCAAGAAATGTAGTAGCCAAATTCAAGAACCATCAGACAAATGAAAAAATATTGGAAGTTGCTTGAAAAAAGCAATTCAGATATGGAGGAGCCACAATAAGGATAAACCAGGATCTAGCATCGTCCACATTAAAAGAACAAAGGGCGTGGAATATTCTGAAAGGCTAAAGAACTTGGTATGCAGGCAAGAATAACTTTCCCAGCAAAAATGAGCATTATTTTCCAGGGAAGAAGATGGACATTTAACGAAATAAATGAAATCCATCTATTCTTGATGAAAAAACCAGATGTACACAAAATGCTTGATCTTCAAATACAGAACTCAAGAGATTACTAAAAAGGTAAAAAGAAATCTTGAGAACTATATTGTTGCTATAAAGATATGTAAAGAACACATGTATAATTTGTCCTGGAAGCTAGAGGTAGAAAGGGAATTATGTCATGAAAAAGTGTAAAGTGGTGGTACTACATCTCATGAAGAGGCAAAGGTAATCTATTATATCTGAGAGAAATAAAGGAAGGGGATGAACATAGTGTGTATCAATAGACATATTTGATTTATGGTGAAACTACTTCCACTTCAATGAAAAGTGAGAGTGAAGGAGTAAGCTAAGGGGAAGGCAATACAGAAATTGTGAGAAAAAGAGGTAAAATAGGAAGAGGAACATTAAGGTGAAGGAGGAATACTAAAAAGGGAGGGCTGTGAAAAGCAAATGTTGTTCACAAGTCTAATACTGGGGAGGGGGGTAAGAGGGAAAGAAAGGAGAAAAGAATAAGCAGGGGTTAACAGGATGGCAAGCAATATAGAATTAGTCATTCTAAACATAAATGTGAATGGGGTAAACTCCCTCATAAAGAGGAAGCAGTTAGAGAGTGGATTAAAAGCCAGCATCTTACTATATGTTGTTTACAGGGAAACACATCTGAAACAGGGTGATACATTCAAAATAAAAGTAAAAGGGTGGAGCAGAGTATACTATGCTTCAGTTAAAGCCAACAAAGCAGGGGTAGCCATCCTCATCTCAGATCAAGCAAAAAAAAAAAAAAATTGATCTAATTAAAAGAGATAAGGAAGGAAGATATCCTGCTAAAGGGTAGCATAGATAATGAAGCAGTATCAATATTAAACATATATGAACCAAGTGTTGCAGCATCTAAATTCTTAAAAGAGAAATTAAGAGAGCTACAAAAAGAAATAGACAGCAAAACTATAATATTGGGACATCTCAACCTTGCACTCTTCAGAATTAGATAAATCAAACTACAAAATAAATAAGAAAGAAGTCAAAGAGGTAAATAGAATACTAGAAAAAGCTTGATATTTGATCTTTGGCGAAAACTAAATGGAGACAGAAAGGAGTATACTTTCTTCTCAGCAGTTCATGGAACCTATACAAAAATGGATCATATACTAGGACATAAAAACTTCAAAATCAAATGCAGTAAGGCAGAAATAGTAAACGCATTCTTTTCAGACCACAATGCCATGAAAATTACATTTAATAAAAACCAGGGGAAAATAGATCAAAATATAATTGGAAACTAAATGATCTTATATTAAAGAATGATTGGGTAAAACAGCAAATCATAGACATAATTAATAACTTCACCCAAGAAAATGACAATAATGAGACATCATACCAAAATGTGTGAGATACAGCTAAAGCAGTAATAAGGGGAAGTTTTATATCTCTAGAGGCCTACTTGCATAAAATAGAAAAAGATAAGGTCAGCAAATTGGACTTACAACTAAAATTGCTAGAAAAGGAACAAATTAAAAGCCCCCAGACAAACACGAAATTTGAAATTCAAAAAATATAAGGTGAGATTAATAAAATTGAAAGTAAAAAAAAAAAAACTATTATATTAATTAATAAAACTAAGAGTTGGTTCTATTAAAAAACCAAAAAAAAAGACAAACCCTTAATAAATCTGATTTTAAAAAGGAAAGAGGAAAACAAATTGTTAGTCTTAAAAATGAAAAGGGAGAACTCATCACTAATGAAGAGGAAATTAAACAATAGTTAAGAGCTACTTTGCTCAACTTTATGCCAATAAATTTGATAACTTAAAAGAAATGGAAGAATACCTTCAAAAATATAGCTTGCCCAGAGTAACAGAGGAAGAAGTAAAGAGTCTAAATAGTCCCATTTCAGAAAAAAAGAAATAGAACAAGCTATTAACCAACTTCCTAAGAAAAAATCCCCAGGACCATATGGATTTACATGTGAATTCTACCAAACAATTAAAGAATAACTAACTCCAATGCTATATAAACTATTTGAAAAAATAGGGATTGAAGGAGTCCTACCAAATTCCTTTTATGACACAGACATGGTACTGATATATAAACCAGGTAGGCTGAAAACACAGAAAGACAATTATACACCAATCTCCCTAATGAATATTGGTGCTAAAATCTTAAATAAAATATTAGCCAAAAGACTACAGAAAATCATCCCCAGGATAATACACTATGACCAAGTGGGATTTATACCAGGAATGCAAGGCTGGTTCAATATTAGGACAACTATTAGCATAATTGACCATATCAATAACCAAATTGACAAAAACCTTATGATCATCTCAATAGATGCAGAAAAAGCATTTGATAAAATACAACATCCATTCCCACTAAAAACTTTTGAGAGTATAGGAATAAATGGACTGTTCCATAAAATAATAAGGAGCATATGTTTAAAACCATCAGTAAACATCATATATAAACATCATAAACTGGAACCTTTCCCAGTAAGATCAGGAATGAAACAAGGTTTCCCACTATCATCATTACTATTCAATATTGTACTAGAAACACTAGCCTCAGCAATAACAGCCAAGAAAGAGATTCAATGAATTACAGTAGGTAATGAGGAAATCAAACATCTTTACAGATGACATGATGGTATACTTAGAGAACCCCAAAGACTCTGCTAAAAAGCTATTTGAAATAATTCAGAACTTTAGCAAAATTGCAGGATACAAAATAAATCCACATAAATCCTCAGCATTTTTATACATTACCAACATAATCCAACAGCAAGAGATACAAAGAGAAATTCCATTAAAAAAATATTTGGGAATATATCTACCAAAGGAAAGTCAGGAATTATATGAGCAAAATTATAAAACACTTGCCACAAAAATAAAGTCAGATTTAAATAATTGGAAAGACTTTCAGTGCTCTTGGATAGGCCGAGCGAACATAATAAAGATGACAATACTCCTAAACTAACCTATTTATTTAGTGCTATCCCAATCAGATTCCCAAGAACAACAAAATTCATATGGAAGAACAAAAGATCGAGAATTTCAAGGGAAGTAATGAAAAAAAAAAATCAAATGAAGGTAGCCTAGCTGTACCTGATCTAGAACTATAATATAAAGCAACAGTCACCAAAACCATTTAGTATTGGCTAAGAAATAGACTGGTTAATCACTGGAATAGGCTAGGTTCACAGGACAAGATAGTAAATAAAAATAGCAATCTTGTGTTTGAGAAACACAAAGATCCCAACTTTGGGTATATGAATTCATTATTTGAAAAACTGCTGGGAAAACTGGAAATTAGTATGGCAGAAACTAGGCATGGAACCACACTTAACACCACATACTAAGATAAGATGAAATGGGTCATGATTTAGGCATAAAGAATGAGATCATAAATAAATTAGAGGAACAGAGGATAGTTAACCTCTCAGACTTGTGGAGGAGGATGGAATTTGTGACCAAAGGAAAACTAGAGATCATTATTGATCACAAAATAGAAAAATTTGATTACACCAAATTAAGAAGCTTTTTTACAAATAAAATTAATGCAAACAAAATTAGAAGGGAAATAACAAATTGAGAAAACATTTTTTCCAGTTAAAGGTTCTGATAAAGGCTTCATCTCCAAAATACACAGAGAATTGACTTTAATTTATAAGAAATCAAGCCATTCTCCAATTGATAAATGGTCAAAGGATATGAACAGACAATTTTCAGATGATGACATTGAAACTATTTCCACTCATATGGAAGAGTGTTCCAAATCACTATTGATCAGAGAAACACAAATTAAGACAACTCTGAGATACCACTACAAACCTGTCAGATTGGCTAAGATGATAGGAACAAATAATAATGAATGTTGGAGGGGATGTGGGAAAACTGGGACACTGATGCATTGTTTGTCGAGTTATGAAAGAATCCAACCATTTTGGAGAGCAATGTGGAATTATGCCCAAAAAGTTATCAAACTGTGCATACCCTTTGATCCAGCAGTGCTACTACTGGGCCTATATCCTAAGGAAATACTAAAGAAGGGAAAGGGACCTGTATGTACCAAAATGTTTGTGGCAACCCTTTTGGTAGTGACTAGAAACTGGAAAATGAAGGGTGTCCATCAATTGGAGAATGGTTGAGTAAATTATGGTATATGAATGGTGTGGAATATTATTGTTCTGTAAGAAATGTTCAACATGATGAATACAGAGAGGCTTGGAGAGACTTACATCAACTGATGCTGACTGAAAAGAACAGAACTATGAAATCATTATACACTTCAACAATGATACTGTATGAGGATGTATTCTGATGGAAGTGGATATCTAACATAGATAAGAGCTAATCCAATTCCAACTGATCAATGATGGACAGAATCAGCTACACCCAGAAAAGGAACACTGGGAAATGAGTACAAACTGTTAGCATTTTTTGTTTTTCTCCCTAGATTATTTTTACGTTCTGAATCCAATTCTTCCTTTGCAACAACAACAACAAAATTCGGTTCTGCACATATATATTGTACCTAGGATATAATATAACATATTTAATATGTATGGGAATGTCTGCCATCTAGGGGAGTGGGTGGAGGGAAGAAGATGCAAAATTCAGAATAGAAAGAAATACAAGGGTTAATGTTGTAAAAAAAAATTACCTATACATATGTACTGTCAAAAAATGTTATAATCAGAAAATTAATTAAAAAATTAAATCAAATTTAAAAAAATATATTAGCATCAATATTCATTAGAGAGATTGGTCTGTATTTTCCTTTCTCTGTTTTCAAACTACCTGGTTTGTGTATCAGTACAATGTTAGTGTCGTAAAAAGAATTTGATAGGACTCTTCATTACATATTTTTTAAAATAGTTTATAGAACATTGAAGCTAATTGTTCTTTGAATGTTTGGTAGAATTCAATTGTGAATCCAACTCGTCCTGGATATTTTTCCTTAGGGAGTTGATTAATAGCTTGTTCTGGTTCTTTTTCTGAAATGGGACTGTTTAAGCAATCTACTTCCTCCTCTGTTAATCTGGAAAGCCTATATTTTTGGAGGTAGTCGTCCATTTCACTTAGGTTATCAAATTTACTGACATAAAGTTTGCTGAAGTAACTCCTTATTATTTCTTTAATTTCCTCCTCATTAGTGGACAGTTCCCCCTTTTCACTTTTAAGACTAACAATTTGATGTTCCTCTTTCCTTTTTCTAATCAGATTTACCAAATGTTAATCTATTTTGTTGACTTTTTTTCATAAAACCAACTCTTAGTTTTTTCTTTTTGTTTTTTGTTTTTACTTTCAATATTATTAATTTCTCCTTTTAATTTTAGAATTTGAAGTTTAGTATTTGGGTGGGGGTTTTTAATTTGGTCTTTTTCTTGCTTTTTAAGTTGCAATGCCAATTCATTAATCTTCTCTTTCTCTGTTTTCTTCAAGTAAGCCTCTAAAGATATAAAATTTCCTTTTATTACCGCTTTAGCTGCGTCCCATAAATTTTGGTATGATGTCTCATCATTGTCATCTTGAGTGAAATTGTTAATTGTGTGTATAAGTTGCTGTTTTATCCAATTATTGTTTAAGATGAGATTATTTAATTTCCGATTACTTTTTGATCTATTTACCCCTAACTTTTTTTTAATGTATTTTGTATTGCATCGTGATCTGAAAAAAAAAAACCCTTTACTATTTCTGCATTCTTGCATTTAATTTTGAGATATTTATGTCCTAATATATGGTCAATTTTTGTAAAGTTTCTATGAATTGCAGAGAAGAAAGCATACTCCTTTCTGTAACCATTCAGTTTTCTCCAAAGATCTATCATAACTAATTTTCCTAATATTTGATTTACCTCTTTAATTTCTTTTTTATTGGTTTTGTGGTTTGATTTATCTAATTCTGAGAGTGCAAGGTTGAGATCTCCCACTATTATAGTTTTGTTGTCTATTTCTTCTTACAACTCTCTCAATTTCTCCTTTAGGAAGTTAGATGCTATAG
Organism: Sminthopsis crassicaudata; assembly: GCF_048593235.1. Lineage (NCBI taxonomy): Eukaryota > Metazoa > Chordata > Mammalia > Dasyuromorphia > Dasyuridae > Sminthopsis > Sminthopsis crassicaudata. The sequence continues at coordinate 233,373,904 of NC_133619.1, forward strand.
CACTTGGTGTCTATTTGTTAATATTGATATTGCCTCATTGTCTATGCTATCCTTTAGCAAGATATAGTTTCCTTCATTAAGTCTTTTGATTAGATCAATTTTTGCTTTTGCTTATTCTGTGATCAGGATGTCTACTCCTGCTTTTTTACTTCAATGGAAGCATAATAGATTCTGCTCCAGCCTTTTATTTTTACTTTCTATGTATTTCCCTGTTTTAAATGTGTTTCCTGTAAACAACATATTGTAGGGTTCTGACTTTTGATCCAGTCTGTTATCCATCTCCACTTAATGGGAGAGCTCATTCCATTCACAATTACCATTAAAATTACTAATTCTCTATTTTCTGCCATCATATTATCCCCAGATTTTGCTTTTTTCCCCCTTACCCCCTGAACTCCTTCCCCAATATTAAAGTTATGAGTCCCACTTGTGTCACGCAGCCCTCCCTCTTTAGTATCCCTCCCTTCTCCCTTTAAATACCTTTCCCTTTCTTGTTCCCTTTCATTATTACCCTTTTCCTTTTGCCTTTTCTTCTCCCCCTTTTTAATGAGGTGAGAGAGAATTTTCTGTAAAGCAATATGTCAATTATTTTCTCTCTGAGGCAATTCTGATGAGAGTAAGGTTCACACAATGTTCCTCTACCTTCCAACTTCCCTCAGATATGATAGGTTTTCTTTGACTCTTTCTGGGATGTAGTTTCTCTCTTTTTATCTCCCCTTTTCCCTTTTTCTGACACTGTCCCCTTTCCATTTCTACTTCCCCCTTTTTTTGTTACATCAATAACTCAAATTATACATGTAGTCTTAATGTATATCCACAACAGAAATACAAATCTCAAGAGTTCCTTTTACCTTTTTTCTGCTTTTCTTGAGTCCTACAATTAGAAATCATTTATTTTATTTTATTTTTTTTGTTTTGATCTGGTTTTTTTCCTTAGAAACAAATGAAATTCATCTGTTTCATTAAATGTCCATCTTCTTCCTTTGAATAAAACTCTCAGCTTAGCTGGATAGTTTATTCTTGGCTGCATTCCAAGTTCTTTTGCCTTTTGCAATATCAGATTCCAGGCCCTTTGAGCCTTTAATGTAGAGGCAGCCAGATCTTGAATGATCCTTATTTTAGCACATCAGCATTTGATTTTTTTTTCCTGCCTACTCGTAATATTTTTCCTTAGTCTGATAGTTCTGAAATTTGGCTACAATATTCCTTGGAGTTTTTATTTTAGGTTATTTTGCAGAAGATATTTGATGAATTCTTTCAACACCTATTTTACCTTCTGATTCTATTATATCTGGCAGTTCTATTTGATGATTTCCTGTAAAATAGTATCTCGGCTCTTTTTTTTTTTTTTCATCATAATTTTCGGAAAGTCCAATAATCCTCAGATTATCTCTCCTAGATCTATTTTCCAGATCCGTTTTTTTTTTCCAAGTATATATTTAAAGGTTTTTTTTTTATAATTTTTCTTTTTTTTGGTTTTTCTTGACTTATTCTTGATGTCTTAATGAATCATTCAGTTCTATTTGTTCACTTCTGATTTTTAATGACATTTTCTTCATTACCTTTTTTTTTTTTTTACTTCATTTTATATATGTCCAATTGAGTTTGTAAATGAGTTGTTTTGCTCTATGGAATTTGTTTCCATTTCACATTGTTTTTAGTGAGTTATTTTATTTTTCCACTTTCCTGGGAGTTTTTTACCTTTCTCAATTCAAATTTCAGAAAGTTATTACTCTTCTCTGTCCTTTCCTTATTTTTCTTCTAGCTCTCTTTTAATATTTTTAATAGTCTCTACTAGGAGAGCCTTTTGTGTTGGGGACCAACAATTGTCTGGAGACTGTCTGCTATTAATCCCCTCAGGGTTGGAAACCTGCTGTCTTTCTGTATAGAAGCTATCTATAGTCCTTTTGATTTTTTACTCATTTTTAAAGCCTGTAGGTCTGCCTTCAGGGCCAGGACTTTATCAGCTTCCTCTGTAGAGCAGGGATATGCATATGGAATGTAGCTGTCCTGGGCTGCAAAGTGCAGTGGGGTACAGGAGTATTCTGGGAAAAAAGTTTCCCACTAGAAGTGACTAGGCCTCGGTTGAGCTTGTGGAAGTACCCTGTGAATTGCCCTGCTGTGCAGATTAGCAACTACCCTTGGGCTAGAGTCTGAGCAGTGAAAATATCACTACCCCACGCCAAAGCCCATTGTGGGACTATGGGTATTAGCAGTTGCCTAGTGAATAGTCCTGCAAGGCACAGAAGTGGCTCTGCCTAGGGAAGCACAGTCCTGCTGTGGAAGTTCTATTGCCTCAGGCTGATCCCCCTACTGTGCAGAATAGAGGCTGCCCCAGGCTGCACCCCCTTGCCATGCAGATTAGTCACTGCCTGCTAGAGCCCCATGGTGCAGATTGCTGCTGCTCAGCTCTACTGTGATCAGTGCTGAGTCACTTCTGATTTTTGGTGGGTATAGCCAGGTCCTGTTAGGTTCTGGTGTTTTTAGAGTATCCTCTCCCTTTGGCTTTAAGTTCTCTGCTGGTCTACCGCTTTGTAATCAAGACAGCGTAGTTAGCCTATAGACAATATCATTTCTATACCTTTTCTAGCCACAGAGACCACGCCCTCCCCTGGTCCACTCTGGACACTAGTCTCTCCTATCTCCCTGCTTGTGCTGATTTGCTCTGTTCCCTCAGGACAAACCTGTTCTGGCAATCTTCCAGATAATCTTTGGTGGTGAGTTGTTGTACTTCTAATCTTTATGGATTTTACCAGTCAAGCCCTATTTTTGAGGCTGAATTTAATAATTTGGCATGAGGATATGAGAGTAGCTTAGAAAGTTACTTGTGCCTCCTCTGCCATCTTGGCTACACCTCCTAAAATGATTAATCTTTATGTGCAAAGAATAGATGACACCAACAGGTAGATTGATAGAAACCTAAATTGCTATTTCTGTGTCAACATGTACAGAATTTTGTTCTTGTCTTCAAATAATCTATCAGTGTCTTGGCAAGGGAATTTTTAAACATTTTATGTTTTTTTCTGTTTTTGTTTTTCTTTTCTTTTTTTTTTTTTAAGTTATTTGAAATGGAATTCTTCTCTTGTTTCTATCTTTTCCTCTTGGGTTTTGTTGAAAATGCATAGAATTGCTGATATTCAATATAGGTTTATTTTATATTCCAGAACTCAAATTATTTACATTCCAATTAATTTTAATTTAAAATTTTAATATACTTCATTACTTGTAATTTTATTGCAATATGGTCCATAAATTATATATTTAATAACTCTTTTTTACCTTTGATTCTCAGGTTTTTATTCCTCAGTACATAGTAGTTAGGGAGCTGGAAAAATAGTGCTTTGTCCATGTGACAACAAGATATGATTCTATTACCATTCAGTAGTCTCATGAACTTTTTAAAAATTGTATTCATTTCTTAAATTTATTTTTTGGTTATTTAATGACTAAATTTATGTATATCTGGAAAGGGATAAATTGAGATTCATGAATTTTATATTATCTCCTGAAAATAAATTAACTTTTCCTTTAAGGATTGGAGTATCATGACATTTAGTGCATTATTAGTAAGCTTAATTCATTGTTTATGATACTTTTAGAAAAAAAATTCCCTCATAATTTTTTAAAATGAGATCTGTTTTTGCATTTGCTCTCTCTTAAATTACGCTTATTATTCCTGCCATTTGTACTTCAGCATTAGAATAATAGATTTTGCTCCAGTCCTAGCTGTTTTTTTTTTTTTTTTCAAATGTGTCTCCTGTAAACAACATATTATCGGAATCTGGTGACTAATCTAATCTGTTATACTATTTCATTTTATCAGGTTTTATTTCATTCACACTTGTGATTATTTAAAATCACTAATTTTTCAGTTCCTTCCATTCTATTGTCTTCTTACCTTATAAATCTTCAAAAATTTGTTTCTTCTGCATACCACATTCCTTAATCTAGCCTCCCTCTTATCATCTCCTGTTTGGTTTTTTTTTAACCCCTTCTTTTCATCCATCCATATTCATGAGATGTTATAGATAACAGTTTATGTGTGGGTGTTTGCATAAATGCATTCATACATGTACAAATACTTGTTGAAACAGTTTATGTGAGTAAACTTTAAGCATTAATTGCTCTCTTCCTCTAATTTCTCCTTCATTATAAAAAAAGCATTCCTACTTTGTTTCTTTTAGATCATCTTATTTTCCACAATTTTCCTCTCATTTTCTTCTCTTAGTGTAATACAATTTCTTCCTCTTCCATTTCCCCTTTGAGGCAATACAAATATTACAGAATCATACTTATGTCTCAGTTTCTTCTAACAGCCCTTATGATGATAAAGTTATTAGGGGTTTACTTACCATCTTTCCATATAAGAATGTAAACATTTTAAACTTATTAAGTTCTTTTTGATATCTCACTCATTTTTATCTTGGTGTGTTTCTCTTGAGTCTTGTATTTGAATGTCAAATTTTCTACTCTATTTGTTTCTTTCTTTTTTTTTAACCAGAATTGCTTAAAATGTTATATTACAAAAAAATATCTCAATCCAAAAATATTATAATGGGTTTTCATATATATTATTCATATCCATGATTTCAGCTCCTATTCCTTCTAGGATATTATATTCCAAGTTCTTCACTCTTCTGGCAAAACTTGATTTTGAATGTGGCTTGATATAGTTAAATTATTTTCTTTCTGGTTTTTTGTAGTATTTAACCCAAAACTGGGACTTCTGCAATTTAGTTATAAAACTGTCAGTTTTCATTTTTTGGATCTCTATCAGGAAGTAATATATGTTTCTGCTTCTATTAATATTTGAGCAGGCTTTCTTTCTATTTTTTGAAATACAATGTCTATGTTCTTTATAGAAATTTGTCTTCATATCTAAATTCAATGCCATTGTTGTATTGTTTCTTCTATTTTACAGTAAAAAGATGAATTCATTAGGAGCTTTTATAGTGACCATAGCATATAAATCAAATTCTATGGTTAATCTATCCCCCTTGAAATGTAGCAGCATAAATTAAAATGGAGGCACTACAGAAAAGCTTCAGATTTATAATTTTAAAACATATTCTTAAACCTTTTGATCAGAAAAAAAAATAGATGCCCTCCTAATGAATTTTCATCACAATTAGTTATTTTGTGGAGGAAGGGGCTATAAGTGATATAAATCACCAGTTTGATGGAAAATCAGTTTTATGATAAATTAGATAAGATTCCTAATAGAGCACCATCAAAGAAATAATAATAGAGATCAAAATGTTAAGAATCTGGTCATTTTAAAAAGTGATTAATTTAATTTAATTTATAAGTTATTAATTTTATCTTCATTTTATTTGACATGTGTCCATTACACTTGGGGTCTAATCTTCTATTACATAATTAGGGTATAACTCTTTTAAATATAATTTAATTTTTGACTAGGAGAATATAGATACAGAGAAATAGGGGAAAAGATGGTGTCATGAAATAATATAGTAATAATAACAAGCATTATGTAGCTCTTTAAACTTTGTGAATCGTTTCATATATATTTTCTCATTTGATCACTGTAACAACCCAGAGGATAGGACTGTTATAATACCTATTTTACAAATGAAGAAACTCAGTCACTGAGATTTTAAATCACATGTCTAGTGTGTGATAGTAATTATCTGAAGCAGGATTCAAACTCATTTTTTCTAACTCTAACTTTAGCATTCTGTGCATGTGAAATTCAACTGCTGCTTATTTTATGTGCCTGTGACTTTATAGAAATTAAAAAAAACAAGGGAAAAAAATAAATTAGAAGGAGCAGAATAATAAAAGGAGATCAAGAGAACATTTTTGTAGGGTGGGTGGAATAACTAATATATTTCTGAAAGTTCATTGTGAACCATATTGAGAAACCTTACCAGCAACAGCATAAGCTACAAAATAAAATACACAAAGTAAATATTTAATTCAGAAACATCACATTTCCTTTCCTTTTTTAGTCTTCCAAATAAATCTGCCTCTATTTCACTTATTAATATTTTATCATCCTAGAATAATTCTCATTTTAGTATTCCTCTATAGAATAATTTACTACCCACAATCTCTCAACTAGTTTCAGAAGTGAGTTGTGACTATATGTATCAAAGAATAGTATGCATGCCTTATATTGATCTAGGCCATAGAATCAAATAATAATAAGCTTTGAAGTATCCTTTAGAGATGAGCTACTCTAAACTACTGTCTAAAAAAAAAAAAAAAGACTATAGTTTGTCATTTTAAAAAATGGCTACCATATGTATATTTCTAATAAAATTTAAAATCAGCATAAAGGTTGCCTCTTTAACAGTAACTAAATAGGATGCATTGTGGTTAATTATACAACATGGTGAAGATCATTCATTTAATCAGAAATACAAACTTTTTTCATTTAAAAAATGCTTCTGGTGTTCCCAAGGCATGTAGAAATTTCCGAGTTGCTTTTCCTTTCATTATTAAACAAAGAATTATGACTATTTTTTTCCCTGAGGTAATTTGGATAAAGTGACTTGCCCAGGATCACAATGCTAGGAAATGTTAAGTTTCTGAGGTCAGATTTTAACTCAGGCCAATCCTGAATTCCAGAGTGGTGCTCTATCTACTGCACCATCTAGCTGCCACAATTATGACAATTTTCAAACAAATTTTGTTTGAAACTAAAATATAATCTTATATTTTTATCTAACTAATAATAAACAAAATTCATTGCAAAAATATGGTAATATCATTTGTTTTTAATATTTTCTTCAGCTTTATATATATATATATATACATATATACATATGTGTATATATACACATAGATGTGTATATACATATATATATATGTATATATATATATATATACATATATATGTATATGTATATATATATATATATATATATATATATATATATATATATATATATATATAGTTTAAGGCTAGTAGAAAGAAAGCACATTTATTTAGAAATAAAACATTAAAAGGCACCTAGAATGGAAATACAATAATTTGTTAATCATTAATCTCTTTTGCACTTTTGTATACCACTGCTTGCATTTATATATATATATTGAAAATTGCCAAACTTTTGTTCCAACTTTTCCCCTCCTGCCTCCCACCCCTTCTGCCAGATGGCAGGATGACCAATATATGTTAAATATGTTAAAGTATAAGTTACATACAATATATGTATCCATGTCCAAACAGTTGTTTTGCTGTACAAACAGAATCAGATTTTGAAATACTGTACAATGAGCCTATAAAGGAAATCAAAAATGCAGGCAGACAAAATAGAGGGAATGGGAATTCTATGTAGTGGTTCATATTCATCTCCCAGAGTTCTTTTGCTGGGTGTAGCTGGTTCAATTCATTAATGCTCTATTGGAATTGGTTTGGTTCATCTCATAGTTGAAGAGACCCAAGTCCATCAGAATTGATCATCATATAGTATTGTTGTTGAAGTATAAAACGATCTCTTGGTCCTGCTCATTTCACTCAGCATCAGTTCATGTAAGTCTCTCCAGGCCTTTCTGAAATCATCATGTTAGTTATTTCATACAGAACAATAATATTTCATAATATTTATATACCAAAATATATTCAGCCATTCTCCAATTGAGGGGCATCCACTTAGTTTCCAGTTCTGGCAACTACAAAGAGGGCTGCAACAAGTATTCTTGCACATCCAGTTCTCATTCCCATCTTTAAAATCTCTTTGGGATATAAGCCCAGTAGTTATACTGCTGCATCAAAGGGTATGCACAGTTTGATAACTCTTTGGGCATAGTTCCTATTTACTCTCCAGAATGGCTAGATGTATTCACAATTCCACTAACAATGTATCAGTGTCCCAGTTTTCCCACATCCCCTCCATCACTGCACATTAACTTTCCCTGACATTCTTGCTAATCTGACAAGTGAGTAGTGGTATCTCAGAGTTGTCTTCATTTGTATTTCTCTGATTAATAATGACTTGGAACATTTTTTTATATGGCTAGAAATAGTTTCAATTTCTTTGTCTGAGAATTATCTGTTCATATCCTTTAACCAATTATCAATTGGAGAAGGGCTTGATTTCTTACAAATTAGTCAATTCTCTATATATTTTGGAAATGAGACCTTTATAAGAAACCTTGACTGGAAAAATGTTTTCTCACTTTATTGCTTCCCTTTTAGTCTTATCTGTATTAGTTTTGTTTGCACAAAAACTTTTCAGTTTGGTATAAACAAAATATTCTATAGAGTAGGTAATGAAGAAACCAAATTATCACTCTTTGCTGATAATAATGATCTCTAGTTTTTCTTTGGTCATAAACTCCTTCTTCTTCCACAGGTGTGAGAGATAAACTATCCCATGTTCTTCCAATTAATTTATAATCTCATTCTTTATGCCTAGGTCATGAAGAAATTTTGACCTTATCTTGGTGTATGGTGTTACTTGTGGGTTAATGCCTAGTTTCTGCCATATTAATTTCCAATTTTCCCAATAATTTTTGTCAAACATTGAGTTCTTATCCCAAAGGCTGGGGTCTTCGTGATTGTCAAACACTAGATTCTTAAAGTTATTGACTGTTTTGTCCTTTGAACCTAATGTATTCCACTGATCAACTAGTCTATTTCTTAGCCAATACCAAATAGTTTTAGTAACCACTGCTTTATAATATAATTTTAAATCTGGCACTGCTAGACCCCCTTCATTTGATTTGTTTCATTAATTCCCTTGAAATTCTTGATGTTTTGTTTTAATATTTGAATTTTCTTTTTATTTTTTCTAGGTCATTAAAATAGTTTTTGGAAGTCTGATTGATATAGCACTAAATAGGTAATGTTGTCATCTTTATTATATTTGCTTGACCTATCCAAGAGCATTGAATATTTTTTCCAATTACATGGATCTGACTTTATTTGTTTGGAAAGTGTTTTGTAATTTTGCTCAAATACTTTCTGATCTTCCCTTGACAGATAGATTCTCAAATATTTTAAGCTATGGGTAGTTACTTTAAATAGAATTTTTCTTTGTAACTCTGTTGGGTTTTGTTAGTGATATATAAGAATGCTGATGACTTATATAGATTCATTTTGTATCCTGTAACTTTGCTAAAGGTGTGGATTATTTCTAATAGGTTTTTAATAGAGTCTCTGGGGTCCTCTATGTATTACCATCATATCATCAGCAAAGAGTGATAATTTGGTTTCATCATTACCTACTCTAATTCCTTTAATCACTTTCTCAACTCTTATAGTCAAAGCTATATGTGTCTATATGTTTAGTATTGCTATTGCCTGATTGTGTATGCTATCCTTTAACAAGATATAGTTTCCTTCCTTATCTCTTTTAATTAGATCAATTTTTGCTTTTGCTTGATCTCAGATAAGGGTGGCTAGTATTGCTTTTTTGACTTCAACTTATGCAAAATAGATTCTGCTCTAGCCTTTTACTTTTACTCTGTATGTTATCTCCCTGAGTTACATGTGTTTCCTGCATAAAACCTATTGTAGGGTTATGACTTTTGATCCAATCTGTTATCTGCCTCCTCTTAATGGGAGAGTTCATCCCATTCAATTTTATGGTTAAAATTACTAATTAGATATTTCCTGCCATCTTATTATCCCTAGATTATGCTTTCCTTTTTCTTATCCTTTCCCCCTTTCCCAATATTAAACTTATGGGCAACAATTGTGTCAAACAGCCCTCCCTCTTCAGTATTCTTCCCCCTTCCCTTTAAATGCCTTTCACTTTCTTGAACCATTCCATTATTGTTCTTTCCCTTTTCCCTTTTCCTCTTGCTATTCATATCCCTCCCTTTTTAGTATCCCTCCCCCACCTTTAAGTTCCTCCCCTTATTTTACCCCTTTTCCTCACAATTTCTGTATTCCCTGTCCCTTAGCTTACCCCTTCCCTCTCACTTTTCAATGAAGTGGAAGAAATTTAACCATAAATCAAATATGTCTATTGATACACACTATGTTTATCTCCCTCCTATCTTTCTCTCAGATATAATAGGTTACCTTTGCCTCTTCATGAGATGTAGTACCACCACTTTACATTTTTTTATGATATAATTTCTTTTCCACCTCTAGTTTCTAGGACAAATTATACATATGTTCTTTACATATTTTTTATGGCAGAAGTATAGTTCTCAAGATTTCTTTTTACCTTTTAGAAATCTCTTGAGTTCTGTATTTGAAGTTCAAACATTTTGTGTAGGTCTGGTTTTTTTCATCAAGAATAGATGGAATTCATTTATTTCGTTAAATATCCATCTTATTCCCTGGAAAACAATGCTCATTTTTGCTAGGTAAGTTATTCTTGGCTGCATACCAAGTTCCTTAGCCTTTCGGAATATCATGTTCCGGGCCCTTTGTTCTTTTAATGTGGATGCTGCTAGATCCTGGGTTATCCTTATTGTGGTTCCTCCATATCTGAATTACTTTTTTCTAGCAGCTTCCAATATTTTTTCCTTTGTCTGATGGTTCTTGAACTTGGCCACTATATTTCTTGGCTTTTTGATTTCAGGGTCCTTTTCAGTAGGTGAATGATGAATTTTTTCAATGTCTATTTTACCCTCTGTTTCCAAAATGTCTGGGCAGTTCTCTTTGATAATTTCCTCGAAAATAGTGTCCAAGCTCTTTTTTTCCTCACATTTTTCAGGGAGTCCGATTATTCTCAAATTGTCTCTCCTGGATCTGTTTTCCACGTCTGTTGTCTTTCTAATAAGGTACTTGACATTCTTTTCAGTTGTTTCATTTCTCTGGTTTTGCTTGACTACCTCTTGGTTTCTCCTTGAGTCATTCATTTCTACGTGTTCAAGTCTAATTTTCAATGATGTATTTTCTTCACTCACTTTTTTATATCTTTTTGTAATTGTCCAATTGTGTTTTTATCTTCTATGGAATTTTTTTCCATTTTATCCATTTTATTTTTTAGAGAGCTGTTTTCTTTTTCCAGCTCACTAATCCTGTTTTCCTTGGAGTTGTTTGCCTTTTCTAATTCACTAATTTTGTTTCTCAATGATTAGATCTCTTTATCCACTCTGGATAACTTCTCCAGGCTCTCTTTCCAAGCTTTCCTTTCCTTTTCCCATTTCTCTTCTAGCTCTCTTTTGAGAGCCTTTTTGATTTCCTCTATGAGGTTCTTTTGTATTGAGGAGCAGATCATATCCCCGTTAGGGGATTCCTCTGGGGACAGTCTGTTTTTAGTCTCCTCAGTATTTGAAGTCTGCTCTCTCTCCATACAGAAGCTGTCAGTGGTTAGAGCCCTTTTGAATTTTTTGTTCATTTTGTCAAGAGCAGAATGGAAGAAAACAAATTGCAAGAGAAACAATTGGTCTATTTTGGGGGGGGTGGGGCTGGATGGTGTTAATGGGCTTCCTCTACAGACTGGTGGTAGGGCAGCAGAGAGACACTAACAGAACATCGATGGCTGTGCTGAGTCTGCACTCTGAGGCTCTGAGAACTTGAAGTCACTCCAGGTGGGGGTTTGGGGTGGCTGGGTTCCGAGAGATGCTAGCTATCAGGGGTTTTAATCTTCACCTCCGGTGTTTACACCCTCTCTGCTGCTCCTGGCTTGCTGCCAAGATGGAATATCCACACTGGGCTAAAAGTCTTTTTGCAGAAATGGCAGAGATCATGCCCCTCCCCCCTCCGGTCTGAGCTGTGTGAGCTGCCTGTCTCACTCTGGCTTGCCTGCCCTCAGTCTGTGCCCAGTCTATTCGATTCTCCCCTGAGCAAACACAGACCTTCTCTAGCAAATTTCAAGGATTTTTCTGTTGGTAATTTGTGGGTTTCTTTTCTGGTTAAGCATAAACTCTGAGGCTTGTCATGAAGTAAGTCCTGAGAGAAAGCACAGAGCTCAAGCAGCTGTCTGCCTCACGCCGCCATCTTGGCTGGAACCTTCTAACTCTCTTTTGAAATTTTTAATAATCTCTCCTTTTTAAAAATTAATTTTATAATTATAACTTTTTTTACAATACATATGCATATGTAATTTTTTACATTATCCCTTGCATTCACATCTATTCTGAATTTTCCCTCCTTCTCTCTGCCCACTCCCCTAGATGGCAGGCAGTCCCATACATGTTAAATGTGTTATAATATATCAAAGATACAATATAATTGTGCAGAACCAAATTTCTTCTTGTACAGGAAGAATTGGATTCAGAAGGAAAATATAACCTGGGAAGAACAACAAAAATACAAACAAGTTTACACTTTTTCCAGTGTTCCTTCTTTTGGTGTAGCTAATTCGGTCCATCAGTTGGAACTGAATTAGATCTTCTCTTTGTGAAGATATCCATTTCCATCAGAACATATTCTCATACAGTATTGTTGTTGAAGTGTATGGTGATCTCATTTCATTCAGCATCATTTCATGTAAGTCTCTCCAATCCTCTCTGTATTTATTCTGCTGGTCATTTCTTATAGAACAATAATATTCCATAACCTTCATATACCATAATTTACCCAACCATTCTCCAATTGATGGGCATCCATTCATTTTTCAGTTTCTAGCCACTACAAAAAGGGCTGCCACAAACATTTTGGCACATACAAGTCCCTTTCCCTTCTTTAGTATTTCCTTGTAATATAAGCCCAATAGTAGCACTGCTGGATCAAAGGGTATGCACAGTTTGATAACTTTTTAGTCATAATTCCAGATTGCTCTCCAGAATGGTTGGATTATTTCACAACTCCACCAACAATGTATCAGTGTCCCAGTTTCCTACAGCCCTGCCAACATTCATCATTATTTTTTTCTTGTCATCTTAGCCAATCTGTCAGGTGTATAGGTATCTCAGAGTTGTCTTAATTTGCATTTCTCTGAACAATAGTGATTTGCAAGACTTTCATATGAGTGGAAATAATTTTGATTTCATCATCTGGAAATTGTCTGTTCATATCCTTTGACCATTTTATCAATTGGAAAATGGCTTGATTTCTTACAAATTAGAGTCAGTTTTCTATATATTTTGGAAATGAGAGCTTTATCAGAACCTTTAAATATAAAAATATTTTCACAGTTTGTTACTTCCCTTCTAATCTTGTTTGCATAAGTTTTGTTTGTAAAAAAGCTTTTTAATTTGATGTAATCAAAATTTTCTATTTTGTGATAAATAATGATCTCTAGTTATCCTTTGGTCACAAATTCCTTCCTCCTCCACAGGTCTGAGAGGGAAACTATACTATGTTCCTCTAATTTATTTATGATCCCGTTCTTTATGCCTAAATCATGGAGCCATTTTATCTTACCTTTGTATATGGTGTTAATGGGGGTCCATGCCTAATTTCTGACATTCTAATTTCCAGTTTTCCCAGCAGTATTTGTCAAATAATTAATTCTTATTCCAAAAGCTGGACGCTTTGTGTTTATCAAACGCTAGATTGCTACAGTTGTTCATTATTTTGTCCTGTGAACCTAACCTATTCCACTGATTAACTAGTCTATTTCTTAGCCAATACCAAATGGTTTTGGTGACTCATTCTTTGTAATATAGTTTAGATCAGGTACAGCTAGGACACTTTCATTTGATTTTTTTTTTTAATTAATTCCTTTGAAATTCTGGACCTTTTGTTCTTCCATATGAATTTTTTTGTTATTTTTTCTAGGTCACTAAAATAGTTTCTCGGGAGTCTGATTGGTATAGCACTAAATAAATAGCTTAGTTTAGGGAGTATTATTATTATTTTTATTATATTCGCTAGGCCTATCCAAGAGCACTTAATGTCTTTCCAATTATTTAAATCTGACTTTATTTTTTGTGGCAAGTGTTTTGTAATTTTGCTCATATAATTCCTGACTTTTCTTTGGTAGATGGATTCCCAAATATTTTAAACTCTTGATGTGTTTTCAATGGAATTTCTCTTTGTATCTCTTTGCTGTTGCATTTTGTTGGTTATGTATAAAAATGCTAAGGATTTATGTTGTATTTTTATTTTGTATCCAGCAACTTTGATAAAGTTGTGGATTATTTCTAATAGCTTTTTATTATAATCTCTGGAGTTCTCTAAGTATACCATCATATCATCTCCAAGGAGTGATAGTTTGGTTTCCTCATTACCTACTTTAATTCCTTTCATCTCTTTCTCGACTCATTGCCGAGGCTATCATTTCTAATACAATATTGAATAGTAATGGTGGACCCACATTTAACACCACATACTAAGATTAGATCAAAATGGGTCCAAGATTGAGGCATAAAGAACGAAATCATAAAGAAATTGCAGGAACATGGGATGGTTTACCTCTCAGACTTGTGGAGGAGGAAGGAGTTTGTGTCCAAGGGAGAACTAGAGACCATTATTGATCACAAAATAAAAAAATTTTGATTACACCAAATTAAAAAGTTTCTGCACAAACAAAACTAATGCAAACAAGATTAGAAGGGAAGTAACAAATTGGGAAAACATTTTTACAGTTAAAGGTTCTGATAAAGGCCTCATCTCCAAAATATACAGAGAATTGACTTTAATTTATAAGAAATCAAGCCATTCTCCAATCGATAAATGGTCAAAGGATATGAACAGACAATTTTCAGATGATGAAATTAAAACTATTTCTGCTCATATGAAAGAGTGTTCCAAATCACTATTGATCAGAGAAATGCAGATTAAGACAACTCTGAGATATCATTACACACCTGTCAGATTGGCTAAGATGACAGGAACAAATAACGATGAATGTTGGAGGGGCTGTGGGAAAACTGGGACACTGATGATTTGTTGGTGGAGTTGTGAAAGAATCCAACCATTCTGGAGAGCAATATGGAATTATGCCCAAAAAGTTATCAAAATGTGCATACCCTTTGACCCAGCCATACTACTACTGGGCTTATATCCCAAGGAAATACTAAAGAAGGGAAAGGGACCTGTATGTGCCAAAATGTTTGTGGCAGCCCTTTTCATAGTGGCTAGAAGCTGGAAGATGAATGGATGTCCATCAATTGGAGAATGGTTGGGTAAACTATGGTATATGAATGTTATGGAATATTATTGTTCTGTAAGAAATGACCAACAGGAGAAATACAGAGAGGCTTGGAGAGACTTACATCAACTGATGCTGAGTGAAACAAGCATCCCTAGGAGATCATTATACACTTCAACAATGATACTGTACGAGGATGTATGCTGATGGAAGTGGATATCTTCAACATAGAGAAGAGCTAATCCAATTCCAATTGATTAATGATGGACAGAATCAGCTACATCCAGAAAAGGAACACTGGGAAATGAGTGTAAACTGTTATTTTTACCTTCTGAATCCAATTCTTCCTGTGCAACAAGAAATTCGGGTCTACACACATATATTGTATCTAGAATATACTGTAATATATTTAACATGTATAAGACTGCCTGCCATCTGGGGGAGGGAGTTGGGGGAGGAAGGGAAAAAATCTGAATAGAAATAAGTGCAAGGGATAATGTTGTAAAAAAATTACCCATGCATATGTACTGTCAAAAAAATGTTATAATTATAAAAAAAAAAAGAATAGTAATGGTGATAGTGTTGTTTCACTCCTGATTACTGGAAAAGTTTCCAGTTTAACCCCATTACGTATGATACTTACTGAAGGTTTTAAATATATACTCCTGACTATTTTAAGGAATAGTCCATTTATTCCAATACTCTCAAGTGTTTTTAGTAGGAATGGATGTTGCCTTTTATCAAATGCTTTTTTCTGCGTCTCTTGAGATGACCATATGTTTCTTGTTAATCTGATTATTAGTATGGCCAATTATATTAATAGTTTTCCTAATATTAAATCAGCCCTACATTCGTCATATAAATCCTACTTGATAATGGTGTATTATCTTGGGAATGATTTTCTGACTCTTTTTGATAATATCTTATTTAAGATTTTAGCATCATTAAAGAGGTTGGTCTATAATTTTCTTTCTCAGTTTTCAACCTACCTGGTTTAGGTATCATTACCATATCTGTGTCATAAAAGGAATGTGGTAGGACTTCTTCAATCCCTATTTTTTTCAAATATTTTATATGACATTGGGGCCAATTGTTCTTTAAGAGTTTATCAAACACTAGATTGCTACAGTTGCTCATTATTTTGTCCTGTGAACCTAACCTATTCCACTGATCAACTAGTCTATTTCTTAGCCAATACCAGATGGTTTTGGTGACTGCTTCTTTGTAATATAGTTTAGAATAGGTAGAATTCACATGTAAATCCATCTGGCCCTGGGGATTTTTTCTTAGAGAGTTGATTAATAGCTTGTACTATTTCTTTTTCTGAAATGTGATCATTTAAGCAATTTGTTTCCAAGTCTTAATCTGGGAAGCCTATATTTTTAGAGGTAGTTATCCATTTCACTTAGGTTATCAAATTTATTGGCATAAATTTGGTCAAAGTAACTCCTTATTATTGCTCTAATTTCCTCTTCATTGGTGGAAAGTTTCCCCTTTTCAGTTTTAAGACAATTTGATTTTCCTCTTTCCTTTTTTTGATAAGATTTGCCAAAGATTTATCCATTTTATTGTTTTTTTCATAGAACCATCTCTTAATTTTATTAATTAATTAATTTTTTTTTTTACTTTCAATATTATTAATTTCTCCTTTTAATTTTAGAATTTCAAGTTTACTATTTGATTGAGGTTTTTAAATTTGGTCTTTTTCTAGTTTAAGTTGCAAGCCCTATTCATTGATCTTCTCTTTCTCTACTTTATTCAAGTAAGCCTCTAAAGATATAAAATTTCCCCTTATTACTGCTTTAGCTGAATCCCCCAAATTTTGGTATGATGTCTCATCATTGTCATTATCTTGAGTGAAATTATTAATTGTGTGTATAATTTGCTGTTTTAAGATGTGATTATTTAATTTCCATTTTTTTGGTCCATTTACCCTTAACTTTTTGTTGAATGTAGTTTTTATTGAATTGTGATCTGAAAAGAAATCATTTACTATTTCTGCCTTCCTGCATTTAATTTTGAGATATTTATATCCCAATATATGGTCAATTTTTGTAAAGGTTTCATGAACTGCTGAGAAGAAAATATACTTCTTTCTATCACCGTTCAGTTTTCTCCAAAGATCTATCATACCTAATTTTTCTAATATAGTATTTACTTCTTAATTTCTTTCTTATATATTTTGTGGTTTGATTTGTCTAATTCTGAGAGTTCAAGGTTGAGATCTTGCACTATTATAGTTTTGCTGTCTATTTCTTCTTGCAACTCTCTTAACTTTTCCTTTAGGAAGTTAGATGCTGTACCACTTGGTTCATATATGTTTAGTATTAATATGGCTTCATTGACTATACTACCTTTCAGCAGGATATAGTTTCCTTCTTTATCTCTTTTAATTAGATAAATTTTTGCTTTTGCTTGATGTGAGATAAGGATGGCTACCCCTGCTTTTTTGACTTCACCTGAAGCATAATAGATTCTGCTCCAGCCTTTTACCTTTACTCTGTTTGTATCTTCCTGCATTAAATGTGTTTCTTGCAAACAACATATTGTAGGGTTCTGACTTTTGATCCAGTCTGCTATCCACCTCCACTTAATGGGAGAGTTCATTTCATTCACATTTAAAGTTAACATTACTAATTCTGTATTTCCTGCCATCATAATATTTCCAGATCATCTTTTTTTTTCCATTGCTCCACCCGGATCTCTTCCCAAGTATTAAACTTGTGGGCCCTGCTTGTGTCAGCCATTCCCCCCCTTTATTATCCCTCTCTCTTTCCTTTAGATCCCTTCCCCCTTTTTTAACCTTTCCTTTATTACTCTTTTCCTTGTTCCTTTTTCTCTCCCATTTTTAATGAGGTGAAAGAGAATTCTCTTTAAAACAAATATGTGAATTATTTTCTCTTTGAGCCAACTCTGATGAGAGTAAGATTCACACAATGTTCCTCCCCCTCACTAATTTCCCTCAGATATGCTAGGTTTTCTTTGCCTCTTTATAGTATGTAATTTCCCCTTTTTATCTCCTCTTTTCCCTTTTTCTGATATTTCCATTTATATTTCCCTTTTTTAATGTTATATCAGTAAAATCAAATTACACATGTGTACTTTATGTATATCCACCACAGAAATACAGTTCTCAAGAGTTACTTTTACCTTTTTATGCTTCTCTTGGTTCCTATGGTTGGAGATCAATTTTTTTTGTTTAGATCTGTTTTTTTTTTTCCTTAGAAACAAATTGAATTTATCTGTTTCATCAATTGTCCATCTTCTTCCATGGAAGAAAATGCTCAGCTTAGCTGGGTAGTTTATTCTTGGTTGCATTCCAAGTTCTTTTGCGTTTCAGAATATCAGATTCCAGGCCCTTGGTTTCTTTAGTGTGCATGTAGCCAGATCTTGAGTGACCCTTATTGTGTTCAATGAATTATTTCAATTTTTATTTTCCCTTCTGATTCTGTTACCTCTGTGCAATTCTCTTTGATGATTTCCTGCAAATTAGTATCTAGGCTTTTTTTTTCATCATAATTTTCTGGAAGTCTAATAATCCTTGTATTATCTCTCCTACATCTATTTTTGAGGTATGTTGTTTTTCCAAGTAGATATTTAATATTTCTTTCTATTTTTTTCATTTTTTTTTGGTTTTGTTTGATTGATTCCTGATGTCTCAGGTAATCATTCATTTCTATTTGTTCAGTTCTGATTTTTAATGAGTTATTTTCTTCAGTAGCTGTTTTTACTTCTTTTTGTATTTGTCCAATTGAGTTTTTAAATGAGTTATTTTGCTCTATGGAATTTTTTTTCCATTTCACTATTTTTTTAGAGAGTTATTTTCTTTTTCTAATTCACAAATTCTATTTTCCTGGTAGTTCTTTACCTTTTCCAATTCACAAATTCTGTTTCCCTCTACTTCCTGTGAGATTTTTACCTTTTCCAATTCACCTTTGAGGAAGTTCTTTAACTTTTCCAGTTCACCTTTCACAAAGTTGTTATTCTCTTTCATATCTTCTCTTTCCTTTTCCCATTTTTCTTTTATCTTTCTTAAGATTTTTAATAGTCTCTTCTAGAAGAGCCTTTTGTGTTAGAGAACAACAATTATCTGGAGACTATCTGTATAGAAGCTATCAATCATCCTTTTATTTATTTTTTTTTTTTTACTAATTTTTTTAAAGCCTGTAGGGTCTGGGTCTGCCTTCAGGGCCAGGAGGTTTCCAGCTTCCTATGCAGAACAGGGATAGAGGTGTTTGCATGGCCTGTCAACCAGTTACAAGGAGTGACTAGGTACGGGAGTGCTCTGGGAAATAGTTACTCAGGTCTGCACAGCCCAGATGCAGGGAATGCCCTGCTAAGAACCCCACTGTGCAGATTAACAACTGTCTTGAGGCAAAAATATGAGCAGTGAAAGTGTCACTACCCCAATCCAAATCTGTACTAAGGCTGTGGGTATTAGCAGCTGACCAGCTAAATAGCCCTGCTCAGACTGGAAGTGTCTCTGTCCCAGAAGCACAGTCTTACTGCAGAGGTTCTGTTGCCTCAGGCTGAGCCCCTCACTGTGCAGATTAGAGGTTGTCCCAGGCTGAACCTCCCTGCTGTGTAGATTTGTAACTACCCTGGGCGTGTTTCAATGTGCAGCTGCACAGTTGCTCTGGTTTATGCTGAGTCACTTCCAGTTTTTTGGGGGGTACAGTTCTGGCATTTTTAGAGTACCCTGAACCTCCGGCTCTAATCTCTGTGCTGGTCCCCTGCTTTACAATCAAGGCAAAGCAGTCAGCCTATTGCAGGGTCGTTTCCACTGCTCTTCTAGTCACAGAGGCTACCCCTGTCCCTGGTCCACTCAGGATGCCAGACTTTGCTATTTCTCTGCCTGCCACTGGTCAGTTCCCAACCTTCAGACAAACCTACTCTGGCTGTCTTCCAGCTTATCTTCAGCTGGTAAGTCGTTACACCTTTAATCTTCATGAATTTCACCAGTCAAGCACTATTTTTAAGTCTAAATTCAAAGATTGGTATTGAGGCCCCCCTCTTTAATAGTCTCTTCTAGCAGAGCATTATGTGATGGGGGCCAGGTAACATTCCACTTTGCAATATTATCTGGAGGCTTTTTGCTATTAGTCTCCTCAGGGTTGAAAACCTGCTCTCTTTCTGTATAGATTCTATCAATTGTCCATTTGATTTTTTTACTCATTTTTAAAGCCTGTAGGGTGTGCCTTCAGGGCACAGAGGTTACCAGTTTCCCCTGCAAAGCAAGGATAGGTGCCAATGGGCTGCAAAGAGAGGTGAGGTACGGGAGTGCTCTGGGAAACAGTTCCCTACTGGAAGTGATTCAGACTTGATTAGCACTGGCCCAAGCTATGGAAGTGCCATGTGAAGAACCCCGCTTTGCAGATTAGCAACTGCCCTGAGGCTAGAGGCTGAGCAGCAAAATGTCACTACCCCAATCCAAAGCTTGCTGTGGGGCTGTGGGTATTAGCAGCTGACCAAAGAATAACCTAGCACAGATTGGAAGTGTCTGCCCAGGGAAGCTGTAGAAGTTCCATTGTCCCAGGCCGAGCCCCACACTGTGCAGATTAGAGTCTGACCCAGACTGTGCCCCCATGCCATACAGATGTGTAACTGCCCCGAGGAAAAGTCCCCATACTGCAGAATGGGGCTGCACTGCTGTTTTGTGGTCTGTGCTGAGTCACTTGTTTTGGGAGTGTATGGTCAGGTTCTGTTAGTTTCTGACATTTTTTTGAGTATTCTCTGCCTTTGGCTTTAATTTCTCTGCTGGTCTGCTGGTTTGCAACTGAGGCAGAGCAATCAGCCTATGCCAGAGTCGTCTCTGTAATTTTTGTAACCAGAGGCTACACCCTCCCCTGGTCTGCTCCCTTTGCTAGCCTCTCCTATTTCCCTGTTTGTGTTGATCTGCTCTTGCCCCTCAGGACAAACCTTTTCTGATGAACTCCCATTTTATCTTCAGCTTGCAAGTTGTACTATTAGTCTTCATGAATTTTACCAGTCAAGTGCTATTTTTGAGGCTGAATTTAATAATTGGTCATGAAGGTATGAGAAGAGCTTAAAAAGTTGCATGTGCCTTCTCCGCCATCATGTCTCTTTCCCCAGCTTTATATATATTTTATTCACTGGTTCTTGATTCAAAGAGAGAATAGCAAACAAAATATGTTTTTTTTTTTAATATCTTAGGGCTCATCATAATGAAGTTGTGATATGTAGTCATATTCTTTTATTTCTTTACCTCATTTGGATAGACATGAACTGTAATTTGCTGTTTTTGTCAGTGCCACTTTCCCTGATATTTATCATATTCCACATTTATATCACTTTGAAATTAAGAAAATCTTCTACTAATAGCATTTCTGTAAAGTCTCTAAGGAAAATATTATCCTCCTCATTTTATGGAAGGAAAACTAAGGTTCAGACTGGTTGTAACTTATTTAACTCCAGTTAATAATTGTTAAAGTTTGAAAAGTATCACATATTTCTGTCTCCCCAAACCTAGCACACTATATGTGGTTATAAAGTCATTGACTTAAGGAAACTCCACACTGTATTCAAAAGTAAATTGAGATCTAAAGAACCAGCATGATTTATAAATATTTTACAATTCAGTGGATAATGGGAGAAGAGAGAGGGGAAAAAAAATAAAGATGGTTCAATGAAGTGAATTTAGTTGATATAGTTGTACATGGGAGACTAAAAATAGAAGAAAGTCACAAAATAGAGTTTTAGGGTATCCTTATAATTATTATATGGAACTTGGTCATGATGTATCTAATGACACTGAGAAGAGGTGACCAGATAGATAAGAAGAAAATAGAAAGAATAATTTGAAAAAAAATTGCCAAGCAGATGCAGATAATATTCACGCAGGTGGGGGGGGAAGGGTGTTACAGTTTCAAATGCCGATGACTGGCAAAGACAAATTATCAAAAGATAAGGACAATTAAGGAAACACAGAAATTTTGGTGAGATTATTTCTAGAAATTGAAAAGTGTATTGGAAGAGAAGTGGAATCAAAGAGTATCAATAGAGCAATAACTTGATTTGATAGTATAGACATTTTTTGCATTTATTTTTCTCAATAACAAAGGCTGCCTTGGCCTGCTTTTAATTATAATAATGATTCTTACATTATATTGCTAGAGTGAACCTCTATTTTCCTTTTTCTGGAGATTTCTACTATTACAAAACTATTTCTTGTTCAGCAAGAGGTTTCCTACTATTACAGAAATTGAACAAATTGTTACACCACACCAGAGGTAAAAAGTAAGACTGTAGCAGTCTGTCATTGAAACAATTCCAACAGGCAACATTGGTAAGCTTATAATAGACAAAAAAAATGAATTAAAAGAGAAAAAATATCCTGGGACAAAATATTGAGCACAGAATAATACTTCATGTAGGACAACTATAATGAATGACCCTTTACATATCTATCTCCTTCAAAAAATAAATTTGGTTTTAGCATCTACAGTCATAGAATTGTAGTATTATATAGCAATTATGTTTTCGAATAACTATTCATACTTAACAAGGTAGAAAATATTAATTATGAAACTCCATTAAGACCCATAACTTTATTCCTCAAAGCTGATTAAACTCTACATAATAAGAACATAGTATTCAATTCCACTGAAAACCCATTAGAATGATATACAAAAAGCACATTAAAAATAAGCATTCAGAAGAACACTAATAAATGGTATGTTCTTTTACACATTTTTCCTTTCATTAATCCTCTTAGTTTTCCTTATTCAATATTCTAAAAGGATGTTGAGAGCACAACAGAACAATATTTTGCTTACAGTCAGCCTGGGAAAAAGCCTCATTATTTCTTTTCTTTTGATAATTTCTCAACCTTTTCTATTTAAAGATTTGAGATCTAAATTGTATACCTTCCTCTTACCCTTAGATGGTAGCAATCAGATATAGGTTATACATGGCAATTTTGTAAACCATTTCCGTGTAAGTAATTTTGTAAGAAGGCTTGAATTAAAAAAAAAAAAAAAAAAGTGGAAAATAAGTTTCTTCAGTCTATATTCAGTTAATATAATTTCTCTGACTGCAGATAATATGTCTCGTAATTAATCCTATAGAATTAGCATAAATCATTGTATTACTGAGAATAGATAAGTCTTTGATGAATCTTCATTTGAACAATATTGCATTTGATATCTTATTAGTTCAGTTTATTAATTATGTGTCACTTCCTGTAAGTCATTACAGGTTTTTCTGAAATCACCCTTCTTGAAATTCCTTATAGTCTAAAAATACTCCTTCACTATCACATGCCATAACTTTTTAGCTATTTATTTAATAATGGGCATCCTTTAAAAAATTCACAATTAAATTTTTCTTCATCTTATTTTTCCAAACTATGTAGAAAGTTCTCAAAATTCACTTTTATAAAATTTTACTCACACTTTTTTTTTTGTTGTTTTAATTCACTTCCTGCACTGGCCCTTCTCCAAAATGACAATTTGATATAGGTTTTTATCTGCAGAATCATATTAAACCTATTTCCCCATTAGTCATGTTATAAAAAAGAATTAGAACAAAAGGGGAATGTCACAGGAAAGAAAAAAGAAAAAGAAAAATTTGCCTCAATCTATATTCACTTTCCATAATAATTTTTCTGGATGTGGATTTCCATCATGAATTTTTGAAATTGTCTTAGATCATACTACTGTAGAGAAAAGCTAATTCTATCATAATTGATCTCACATAATGTTGCTATTACTGTTTACATGTTCTAATTCAAATTACTTTACACAGCATCAGGTCCCATTAGTCTTCCCAGGATTTTTTTCAAATGTGACTGCTATTTCTTATAACACAATAGCATTCTATTTCACTAATATAACCTAAATTGTTCAACCATTCCTTAATTTATGAGTATCCCCTCAATTTATAAATATTTGCTATTATAAAGAGATGCTATAAATATTTCCGTATATTTGAGTCACTTTCCCTTTTTAATGACTTTTTTTTTTTTTTTTCCTGAGGCAATTGAAGTTAAGTCAATTGCCCAGGGTCACACAACTAGGAAGTGTTAAGTGTCTGAGGCCAGATTTGAAATCAGATCTTCCTGACTTCAGGGCTGGTGCTCTTTCCACTGTGCAATTTAGCTGCCTCCTTTTTAATGATTTAATGATTTTGAATACTAAAAGGAGTATTGCTGGATGAAAAGTTTGGTTGCCTTTTGGTCATATATAAAATTGCTTTCCAGAATGATTAGATTTGTTCACAGCTGCCAACTATGTATTGGTGTTCCAATTTTTCAAAATCTTTTACAACATTTATCATTTTCTTTTCTGTCATATTAGACAATCTGGTAGGTATGAGGCAGTCCCTCAAAGTTGTTTTAAATTGTATTTCTCTAATCAATAGTGATTCGCAACATATTTGCATATGATTATAAATAGCTTTAATTACTTCATCCAAAAATGCCTATCAATATCCTTTTATCATTTATCATTTGGGGAATAACTTATTAACTTATAAATTTAATATATATAAATGTATATATGAATAGAGGTCTGAATAGAGGTCTTTATAAAAAGCTACAAAAATGTTTTTGAACTTTCTGCTTTCATTCTAATCTTGGATGCATTTGCTTTATTTGGATTAAAAACTTTAAATTTAATTTAATCAAAATTATACTTTTTTTTCTGTTGCATGATTTTTTTCTCTCATTTCAATATAAAATTCTTTTTCTCCATACATTTGAAAAGCAAACTTTTCCTTGATCTTTTAACTTGTTTAGTTAACATCATTTTTGTGTAAATCATGTACCCATTTTGACCTTATCTTGGTATACATTGTGAGATGTTGGTCTATGTCTATTTTCCACAATACTGTTTTCCAATTTTCTCAAGTTTTTATCCCAGAAGCTGGAATCTTTGAGATAAACAATCATTAGGTTACTATAGCAGTTTATGATATATTACAACATTGCTACTGTATCTTCTATACTAATCTATCCTGCTAATGTACTCACTATTCTATTTATTCGCTAGTATCAGATAGTTTTGATGATTGCCTCTTCTAACATAGTTTAAATCTGGTATGGCTAGGCCATTTTCCTTTGGATTTTTTAAAAAAAAAATTCTTTGATATTCTTGATGTTTCCTTTTCCATATGAATTCTTGTTTTTATAGCTCAATAAATAATTTTTGGCAGCATGATATGGCCCTGAGTAAGTAGAGTAATTTAGGTGGAATTGTCATTATTATAATATTAGCTCTGCCTATGATCAATTGATATTTTCCCAATCATTCAGATCTGACTTTATTTGTGTGAAAAGTGTTTTGTCAATGTGTTCACATAATTCTTGGATTTCTCTTGGCAAGTAGACTTTCAGATATTTTATATTTTCTAAATTTTTATATGAAAGTTTTCTTTCTATCTGTTGCTATTAGCTTTGTTATTAATATATACAGACATTAATAATTTATATGGGTTTCTTTAGTATCCTGCCACTTTGTTTAAAGTGTTAACAATTTCAAGTAATTTGAAGTTGATTTTCTAAGACTACTATCAAATGATCTTCTAAGACTAATAGCTTTGTTTCATTGTTGTCTAGTTTATCCCTTAAATTTCTTTTTTCCCCTCTTGTGTTTACACTAACATTTCTTGTATAATATTGAATAATAGTGGTGAAAAAATAAATCATTTTATTGAGGAAAATAACCACCTGAAAACATAATGTATCATGTGGAAATGGAAATACAAAAGAAAATAATTCCTTCCCAATCCATTGATAGGTGAAACAAAGATAATAAAACAGCATTACTTGCAAAATAGGGTATGTATATATAACTAAATATGTTCATATGTATATATTTATTATGTATACATATTAATATGTAAATATAAACATACATACATACATGTATATAATACTCTCATTAGGAATTAAGTAAAAGCAGCAATTTAACAGAAAATATAATACAATTAATAAATAAAATTGTATATAGCTATTTAAAACATTCAAATGAATAGAAATCTAATAATTTCATTGATAATGATAATGAGATATAAATTATAAATATCAATAGTACTAAAATATAATAATCTAGATGATTGTCATAATATTAATCATTGAAATTTTAGAAAATTTTCAATAATTTGAATTTATTTCAGGGGGAAAATTCCATTTGTGCATAGGCTAAAATATCTACTTATTAATTTTAATGTCTTCCTGCATTATATACATAGATATGTATATAAAATCATTATAATGTTGCAAAACATCTTTATTTTTCAATCTTCATGACAAATTTTGAAGCAGCCTATAATTTCCCATGCCAATGATTCTAGCTTATATACAGCAAAGTCAGCTAATAAATGAGTCTTGATCACCAAATTAAAAAAAAAATAATTACAAGCAATAATTCTATAATTTTATAGAGATAGCTACTGCCTCCAAACATGTTTATCACAGATGTCTTCCCAGAAGATTCACCCAATATGAATTGCTTGAGTTTTTCATGGTAAAAAGTGCATATTGAATTTTCATTGCCTTAACAAATTTACCAATCCATTGTCTTTTTAAAGTATATATTTTGTTTATGAGACTTTTTTTTTATTATATATATATATATATATATTTTATAATATTATCGCTTGTATTCATTTCTCCAAATTACCCCCCTTCCCTCTATTCCCTCCCCCCGATGACAGGCAATCCCATACATTTTACATGAGTTACAATATAGTCTAGGTACAATACATGTGTGCGAATATCATTTTCTTGTTGCACAATAAACATTAGAATCCGAAGGTACATGCAACCTGGGCAGACAGATATTAGTGCTAACAATTTTCATTCCCCTCCCAGTGTTTCTTCTCTGGGTGCAGCTACCCCTGTCCATCATTGATCAACTGGAAGTGAGTTGGATCTTCTTTATGTTGAAGATTTCCACTTCCATCAGAATACATCCCCATACAGTATTGTTGTTGAAGTGTACAGTGATCTTCTGGTTCTGCTCATTTCACTCAGCATCAGTTGATTTAAGTCTCTCCAGGCCTCTCTATATTCCTCCTGCTGGTCATTTCTTACCGAGCAATAATATTCCATAACCTTCATATACCACAATTTACCCAACCATTCTCCAACTGATGGACATCCATTCATCTTCCAGTTTCTAGCTACAACAAAAAGAGCTGCCACAAACATTTTGGCACATATATGTCTCTTTCCGCTCTTTAGTATTTCTTTGGGATATAATCCCAGTAGTAGCGCTGCTGGGTCAAAGGGTATGCACAGTTTGATAACTTTTTGGGCATAATTCCAGATTGCTCTCCAGAATGGCTGGATTCTTTCACAACTCCACCAGCAATGTATTGGTGTCCCAATTTCCCCACATCCCCTCCAACATTTGTCATTATTTGTTCCTGTCATCTTAGCCAATCTGACAGGTGTGTAGTGGTATCTCAGAGTGGTCTTAATTTGCATTTCTCTGATCAGTAGTGATTTGGAACACTCTTTCATGTGAGTGGATATAGTTTCAATTTCTTCCTCTGAGAATTGTCTGTTCATATCCTTTGACCATTTATCAATTGGAGAATGGTTCGGTTTCTTATAAATTATGGTCAGTTCTCTATATATTTTGGAAATGAGACCTTTGTCAGAACCTTTGTTTTTAAAAATATTTTCCCAATTTGTTACTTCCCTTCTAATCTTGTTTGCATTAGTATTATTTGTACAGAAACTTTTTAGTTTGATGTAATCAAAATCTTCTATTTTGTGATCAATAATGATCTCTAGTTCTCCTCTGGTCATAAATTCCTTCCTCCTCCACAAGTCTGAGAGGTAGATTATCCTCTGTTCCTCTAATCTATTTATTATCTCCCTCTTTATGCCTAAATCATGGACCCATTTTGATCTTATCTTGGTATATGGTGTTAAGTGTGGATCCATATCTAATTTCTGCCATACTAATTTCCAGTTTTCCCAACAGTTTTTTCCCGAATAATGAATTTTTATCCCTAATGTTGGAATCTTTGGGTTTGTCAAAGATTAGATTGCTATAGATGTACCCTTTTTTGTCCTTTGTATCTAATCTGTTCCACTGATCTACCGGTCTATTTCGTAGCCAATACCAAATGGTTTTGGTACACTTAGACCACCTTCCTCTGAGTTTTTTTTCATTAGTTCCCTTGCAATTCTTGACCTTTTATTCTTCCATATGAATTTTGTTGTTATTTTTTCTAGGTCATTAAAATAGTTTCTTGGGAGTCTGATTGGTATAGCACTAAATAAATAGATTAGTTTGGGGAGTATTGTCATCTTTATTATATTCGCTCGGCCTATCCAAGAGCACTGAATGTCTTTCCAATTATTTAAATCTGATTTTATTTTTGTGGCAAGTGTTTTGTAATTTTTCTCATATAATTCCTGACTTTTCTTTGGTAGATGGATTCCCAAATATTTTATACTCTCAACATTTGTTTGGAATGGAATTTCTCTTTGTATCTCTTGCTGTTGCATTTTGTTAGTGATATATAAAAATGCCGAGGATTTATGTGGATTTATTTTGTATCCTGCCACTTTGCTGAAATTTTGAATTATTTCTAGTAGCTTTTTAGCAGAGTCTTTGGGGTTCTCTAAGTATACCATCATGTCATCTGCAAAAAAGTGATAGTTTAATTTCCTCATTTCCTACTCTAATTCCTTGAATCTCTTTCTCGGCTCTTATTGCCGAGGCTAGCATTTCTAGTACTATATTGAATAGTAATGGTGATAGTGGGCAACCTTGTTTCACTCCTGATCTTACTGGGAAAGGTTGCAGTTTATTTCTATTGCATATTATGCTTACTGACGGTCTTAAATATATACTCCTGATTATTCTAAGGAATAATCCATTTATTCCTATACTCTCAAGAGTTTTTAGTAGGAATGGATGTTGGATTTTGTCAAATGCTTTTTCTGCATCTATTGAGATGATCATATGGTTCTTATTAATTTGATTATTAAAATGGTCAATTATATTAATAGTTTTCCTAATATTAAACCAGCCCTGCATTCCTGGAATAAATCCTACTTGATCATAGTGTATTATCTTGGAGATGATTTTCTGAAGTCTTTTTGCTAATATCTTATTTAAGATTTTAGCATCAATATTCATTAAGGAGATTGGTCTATAATTTTCTTTCTCAGTTTTCGATCTACCAGGTTTAGGTATCAGTACCATGTCTGTGTCATAAAAGGAGTTTAGTAGGACTCCTTCATCCCCTATTTTTTCAAATAATTTATATAACATTGGGGCTAATTGTTCTTTAAATGTTTGGTAGAATTCACATGTGAATCCATCTGGCCCTGGGGATTTTTTCCTGGGGAGTTGATTAATAGCTTGTTCTATTTCTGTTTCTGAAATGGGACTATTTAAGCAATTTATCTCCTCCTCTGTGAATATAGGGAGCCTATATTTTTGGAGGAAGTCATCCATTTCACTTAAGTTATCAAATTTATTGGCATAAAGTTGGGCAAAGTAACTCCTTATTATTTCTCTAATTTCCTCTTCATTGGTGGAAAGATCCCCCTTTTCATTTGTAAGACTATCAATTTGATTTTCCTCTTTCTTTTTTTTGATCAAATTTACCAAAGGTTTATCTATTTTATTGGCTTTTTCATAAAACCAACTCTTGGTTTTATTTATTAATTCAATAGTTTTTTTACTTTCAATTTTATTGATTTCTCCTTTTAATTTTTGTATTTCGAGTTTAATTTTTGGTTGGGGGTTTATAATTTGGTCTTTTTCTAGCCTTTTAAGTTGTAAGCCCAATTCGTTAATCTTCTCTTTCTCAATTTTCTTCAAATAAGCCTCTAAAGATATAAAATTTCCCCTTATTACTGCTTTAGCTGCATCCCAAAGATTTTGATATGATGTCTCATCATTATCATTATCTTGGGTGAAATTGTTAATTGTTTCTATAATTTGCTCTTTCACCCAGTCATTCTTTAAGATGAGATTATTCAGTTTCCAATTACTTTTTGGTCTATTTACCCCTAACTTTTTACTGAATGTAGCTTTTATTGCATTGTGATCTGAGAAGAAGTCATTTATTATTTCTGCCTTCCTACATTTAATTTTGAGATCTTTATGTCCTAATATATGGTCAATTTTTGTATAGGATCCATGAACTGCTGAGAAGAAAGTATATTCCTTCCTATTGCCATTCAGTTTTCTCCAAAGGTCTATCATACCTAGTTTTTCTAATGTTCTATTTACTTTTTTAATTTCTTTCTTGTTTGTTTTGTGGTTTGATTTGTCTAAATCTGAGAGTGCAAGGTTGAGATCTCCCATTATTATAGTTTTACTGTCTATTTCTTCTTGCAGTTCTCTTAACTTTTCCTTTAGAAAGTTAGATGCTATACCACTTGGTGCATATATGTTTAGTATTGATATGGCTTCATTATTTATGATACATTTCAGCAGGATATAGTTTCCTTCCTTATCTTTTTTAACGAGATCTACTTCTGCTTTTGCTTGATCTGAGATAAGGATAGCTACCCCTGCTTTTTTGGCTTTACCTGAAGCATAATAGGCTCTGTTCCAACCTTTTACCTTTACTCTGTATGTATCTCCCTGCTTTAAGTGTGTTTCCTGTAGACAACATATTGTAGGGTTCTGCTTTTTGATCCAATCTGCTATCCGTCTCCGTTTGATGGGATCGTTCATCCCATTTACATTTACAGTTAAAATTACTAATTCTGTGTTTCCTGCCATCGTATTATCCCCAGATTATACTTTTTTCCCTTGACCCCCCTGATCCCCCTCCCCGATATTTAATTTACAGACCCCCCTTGTGACGCACAACCCTCCCTCTTTTTTTTTTTTTTTTTTTTTTAGGATCCCTCCCCCCTCCCTCCAAGTCCCTTCACTTATTTTCCTTTTCCTTTCCCCTTTTCCTCTCCCCCCTTTTAATGAGGTGAGAGAAAATTCTCTGAAAAACAAATATGTTAATTATTTACTCTTTGAGCCTCTTCTGATGAGAGTAAGATTCACACAATGATTCTCCCCCTCACTAGTTTATGAGACCTTTTACAAAACTTCAAAACTCTTGAGTGATTAGAATAGATTGCGTTCCACTCACATGGATGGAGTTTTTTGTTATGTATTTTTTAAAATTGTTTTGTCCTTTGGATGATATTTTATGTTCTTCAAGTATTTCATAACTTAGATTATTTCATTACTATGACTTATACAATATCATGGCAATAATGTTGTCATAAAAGGGGCTTTGCATTAATTATAGAATAGCTAAACATGGTATGATACATGATTGAGATAGAATGCTGTTACAAGAAATGAAAATGAGTATGGTTTCAGAAAACCTATTAATACTGGCATGAGCTGTTGCAAAGTGATGTGAGCAAAATCAAGAAAATATTGTACTAAATGGCATCAATAGTGTTACAATGATCAATTGAGAAGAATTTAGCTCTTCTATTCATTGTAATGAACCATGTTAATTACAACGGACTTATAAAATATGCTGTCTACCTCCAAAGAGAACAGATAAAATCTGAGCACAAGTAAAGGTATCCTTTTTTTTTTCATTTTACATTTCCTACTATTGTTGACAACATGGCAAATGTGGAAATGTTTTTTAGTACATCAAATATATATATATATATATATATATATATATATATATAATTGCTATCATATTGTCTACTTTCTCAATGGGTAAGAAAAGAGTGGAAGAAGGAAAATAATTTATTGTTTAAGATTAAAACAAAAATTAAATTTGAAAGTTTTTTTTTTTGATGAAGGAAGCTTGCTCTTAAAACATCACTTGTTTCTCAAAATGCAGTTCAACTTGTCTTTTGCCTCTTGAATTTTGTACACAAGTAATAATTTGTCTGCAGTGTCTGTCCAATAAACTCATTCTGATAGGTAATTTCTAGTTGTTTCTTCATTTGTATAGAATAAATTTGAAAATAGGAAGATATAATTTTCTTTTTACTGTGTTACAATTTTGTCCAAACATTTGGAGTGACAACCAATGTCATTTATGGCATTTTCAGTTATATGAAAATTGATGTGTTTATCATAATATGGTCTGTAAATAGTAACATTTGAAGACCTTCACTCTATATATAGAATGCTGCCTTGACACAAAGTGTGCTAGAATTCTTCAATAACAGAGATAAATACATTTGGTATGTATATATCTCTGTTTTCTGCCTAAGTGAATATTAACCATTAAAATGTTTTTATTAAAAGAACTCTGTAAAACATATACATGTGTTAATTATAGAAAATGTTAAATATGATCTTGTAAAATATAATAAAAATTAATGTAACAGGGTTTAATTTGGTTTCATTATAAAATATAAGTAGCCTGTCAAATTTTGTTTACCCTTTCCCAGAAGGTTCTCTAATAGTCATAGGAAGTTTACAGACTTAGTAATTAGGAACAGAGTTCTACTTACCATATTGACAATACATTCACTTTTTCAAATGGATATTTGCTTCAAAGACACTGCAAAAACAAACATACTAATATCCCTCTCCTAACATCTTAAGGACATAATTTTCATTAAAAATAGGTATGAGGATTAGGTTTATAGCATAATTAAGTTCTTTTCTAGCATAAGTATCAGAAAACTGAAGTCCAAATCCAAATAGACCAGAATTCCCTAGCTCAATTTTTGAACTTTTCTGAAATGGTTTTGTTGATTAGTGCTTGATAAAATGTTTTTAGATCTCACAATGCAATTTCAGTAATTTTGTACTATTTTTATTGGTTCATTGAGACTCCAAACCTTTTTTCCCCTCCAAATAAAATGTATTATTCCCTTTATATATTTATATACTATATTTATAAAGTAACCAGTGGGTAGTATAATTTAGTACTGTAATAAATCTATAAAAATTTTAATTATAGATTCTTATTATATTGTTATGTCAAAACAATTGCTAGTCCACAACACCTGTGTCAGCAAAGGCCGCCTTGAAACTCCTTCAGATGTTATGATACAAAGCTGTGGAGGCTGTTGGGTAATTGTCCTGTCTCTTAACAGATATGGAAGAAGGGAAAAGAGAGAGATTGATTGGCTAGGATATAAGAAAATTATGAATTTTAATGAGCTGTTACTAAGTGATGGGGTAAGAAGGAGAACATGGAAATAACAATAAGTAATAAAACATAATTTAAGTCTCTTATCATAAACAATGAGCAAAGAAGAATGAGTGAAGTTATAGCCAATATTAGATAACGTGATCAGACAGACTATGTCTTCAGATAATTTTTTTGAGAAAGCCAGATTTAACAAGAGCTTGTACATAGAAGGAGTAGAAGAGGAAAAAGCAAAACAAAACACATAAAAATGAAGGGAAGTTTGTTGCCTATGGAAATCATTCAAAAGTATACATTAAAAGGCTGGGTAGATTTAGGTTGAAGATTTGTAATGGATGGGTTGAGGAGCATAGAAATGAGAAATCAAGTGATGTAATGTAGACTGGTTTAAATAATGCTCCAAAGAAATTTAGAATCACTAATATATAAAGGGTGTAATCATCTGTATGAATGTTTGTGAATGAAAGCAGATCACCATTGATCTACACTCAAAAGACAGATAGCAAGAGATAGGAGGCCTGAAATTAAATGGGAGTTTTTTTCTTCTTTGCACTGGAAGTTCACCACATTCTTTTGAGGAAATTAGGCTTGCAGCAGGAAATCTTAATTTCCTTATGCTAGCACAGATTAAAGGGGTTGCTTTGGGCATAGGGAAGATTCCTTTTCTTATACCCTTGTAAACTTTCTTCAGGGGATATACTGCATCAAGTAATAGAAAGAAGGCATAAAGTGCTAGCATGTGGTCTGAAATCTTCTTACCTTAGGAGACTGGCCATGAAAGGATATTAGGAAGCAGAAACTTCCTTGTATACCAGATCATATGGAAAATGATATGAAATGCAAACTCAGTTCCTAGGCTGCTGGAAAGCACAGTGAATAAAATACTCGGAGTAGAATCAGAAACCTCTGAATTGAAATGTAACCACAGATATTTACTAGCTGTATAACCCTGAATAAGTCTTATAACCTCTGTCAACCTTAATTTACTAATTTATAAAATGGAGATAATAATAACAGCTATCTCCTAGGACTGTGGTGAGGATCAAATTAAAATATATGTATATTGCACACATCACACAGATAAATGAATGCAATATGCATGTAAAGCATCACACATATACCTATATGCACATATGTATAAATACCATGTGTGAATATATAGATATGTCTATATCTATATCATTTATATATATATCTTAGCACAATACCTGGCAATTAAGTAGGCCTTTCCCTTCCATCCTTGATTAAAAAAAAAAAAAAAAAAAAAAAAAAAACAGTGTATAATCTATTTATGCCGTCTGCCTTAAAATCTTCAAAAGCCATTATCATGTTATATCAATATGAGAATTTTACCCTTTACTAATATTTACACTGTCCTCTTGGATAGAAAAAATGTTCAAAGGTTTAAATTAACTTTTAAATAAAAATAATTCTAGATGAACATTATCTTTAATGACTTTTTCCCTTCTTTTCTCTTCAAATCCACTCCTCTTATAATGTCTCCGCTTTTCATCCAAGTATCTTTAGCTTCTTGGCAACCTTTTCTTTCAGGAAAGAAAATTGGATTAGTATATAAGAAGCTCATAAGTGAAAAATGTTTATTTTGCTGGATTAGGATCATGTCTTTTTAGAAGGACTTGCTGGACTATTGTAGTTTAAGATAGAATTGAAATTACTATCTTCTGCATTTTGTCAAGGAGATGGCAAGCATACTGAAAATACAGGCTGTTTACATGCAAAGTAGGTCACTAAATGTAAGTCAGGCAGCTAATCAAACATCTTTAAAGCTGGCATTTTATCTGATTGAGTCAACATCCATAGTACAGAGTTTGGCAGGTGAAAATTAGAGAGAATAGCTAGCTATCCCAAGAAAATTGCTTTTTCAATTCTCCATAAATTGTTGTGATCTAGAACAGCATTATAAGCAAACATTCAGTTTGAATAGAAAAAAGATAAGGATTTAGAGAAATGGAGTTATAGAAAACAAATATAAGAGTCTTGTTCAACACCATTGTAACAGTGGCCCTAAAATGTTCCATAGAAAATAGTTGAAAGTAAGCAGATCAATATCTGGCTCAAATTCATCTACAGAACAATTTCCCAGTGAAATTAACTTGCATGACCTTTCTCAGAAATGCATATCAGTTATATCTATGTCTTTATTTTCATTGCTAATTATTTTTAGATAATCAATAAATTTGATTAGATAAAATCATTATATCAAAGATCAAAATTCTATAGTATACACAAAATAAAAATGACAAAACCCTTTCTATACCCAACATTTCTTTCATTTTCTAGTTATTACAAGTAGTAGCCCAATATAATGATAACTCAGGTTAAGAAGTCTTGGGGAAAGATAAGGAAAGGCAGGATCGATCTAATAGGGCTAGCCAACAGCAGGAACAATAAGGCAAGGAGGGTGTGGACAATGGGGATTATTTAGTGTCCTTGTAGGTATATTTATCCAGCTCACATTTATGGGAGCAATATTTTGTTATTTACATTTCAAAGTTACCCTCCTTGATTTTTTTTAAAATTAATTTTATAATTATAATGTTTTTACATTACATATGCATGGGTAATTTTATTTTTAACAGCACTATCCCTTGTGCTCACTTCTTCTCCGAATTTTCCCCTCCCTCCCTCTACCCCCTCCCCTAGATGACAGGCAATCCCATACATATTACATGTGTTACAGTATATCCTAGATACAATATATATATGTGTAAAACTGAGTTCCTTGTTGCACAGTAAGAATTGGATTCAGAAGGTAAAAGTAACCTGGGTGAAAAGACAATAGTGCAAACAGTTTACACTCAATTCCCAGTGTTACTTCTCTGTGTTAGCTGATTCTGTCCATCATTGATCAACTGGAACTGAATTAGATCTTCTCTATGTTGAAGATATCCACTTCCATCAGAATACATCTTCATACAGTATCATGGTTGAAGTGTATAATAATCTCCTAGTTCTGCTCATTCCACTCAGCATCAATTCATGTAAGTCTCTCCGAGCCTCTCTGTATTCATCCTGCTAGTCATTTCTTATAGAGCAATAATATTCCATAACAATACCATAATTTATCCAACTATTCTCCAATTGATGGGAATCCATTCATTTTCCTGTTTCTAGCCACTACAAAAAGGGCTGCCACAAACATTTTGGCACATACAGGTCCCTTTCCCTTCTTTAGTATTTCTTTGGGATATAAGCCCAGTAGTAGCACTGCTGGATGAAGGGGTATGCACAGTTTGATAACTTTTTGGGCATAATTCCAGATTGTTCTCCAGAATCGTTGGATTCTTTCACAACTCCACAAACAATGCATCAGTGTCCCACCCTCCTTGCTTTGAATTAATGTATTCATTGATGAACTAGTAAAAGTATTTCTTTGGTGGAGAATCCTGAGTTATACTTTGGAGAAGATGCTGACACTCATAGTTCATAGAACATTTTTTGGGGGTAGGTTAAAAAGATGAAGGCACAGTTGTGAGTTGACTGTGAAGGGATAATATAAAAAATAAAATAAAATTAATTTGAGAAAGAGGAATGTTCTGGAAGAAAGGAAAAGGGAAAGAAAGAATAGGGAAAAATTATCACACATAATAGAGGCAGGAAAAAGCAGTGGAGAGGAAGATAGCAGTTGTAAAAGGAAGTAAGTGAGCCTTATCCCCATCAGCATTCACTCAAAGAAGGAATAGCATATGTAGTCAATAGGATATTGAAATTAACTTACTTACAAAATAGTAGAAGGGGAAGGGGATGAAGGAAGAAAACATTTTTGTAGAGGGACAGCATGAAAGGAGAGAGGAAGGAGAATAAACAGGGAGGATATCCTTTCAGAATAATTGTGGGGGAAATTAAAGCAAGTTTCTCTGATAAAGGCTTCATTTATCAAACATGTAGAAAACAGGGTCAAAATTATGAAAATGGAACCCATTCCCCAATTGATAAAAGATACAAAAATATGTTTTCAGAAGTAATCATAGTTATTTATAATTATATGAAAAAATGTTCTAAGGAACTATTGATGGGACAAATGCACATTAAAACAATTCTGAAATACTACCACATACCTATTAGATAGGATAATAAGACAGACAAAGAAAATGACACATTTTGGAATAGATATGGGAAAAATGAGATGAGTGCATTTCTGCTGGAATTCTAAAATGACACATTGATGGTGGAATTCTAAAAGGATTCAACCACACTTTACAGAAATTTGGAACTATATCCAAAAGGCTAAAATTATGCATACTCTATTTTATTAATATTATAATTATAATTTTTGACAGTACATATGCAGGGGTAATTTTTTTACAACAATATCACTTGTATTCACTTCTTTTCCAAACTTTCCCCTCCCTCCCTCCCTCTACTCCCTCCCATAGATGACAGGCAATCCCATACATGTTAAATGTGTTACAGTATATCCTAGATACAATATATGTGTGTGAAACCAAATTTCTTTTTACACAATAAGAATTGGATTCTAAAGGTAAAAGTAATCTAGGTAGAAAGACAATAGTGTAAACAGTTTACACTCAATTCCCAGTGTTCCTTCTCTGGGTATAGCTGATTCTATCCATCATTTGTCAACAGGAACTGAATTACATCTTTTCTATGTTGAAAATATCCACTTTAATCAGAATACATCTTCATACAGTATCATTTTTGAAGTTTATAATGATCTCCTGGTTCTACACATTTCACTCTTCATCAAGCTCTCTGTATTGAGCCTGCTGGTCATTTCTTACACAGCAATAATATTCCATTACATTCATATGCCATAATTTACCCAACCATTCTCCAATTGATGGGCATCCATTCATCTTCCAGTTTCTAGCCACTACAAAAAGGACTGCCAAAAACATTTTGGCACATACAAATCCCTTTCCTTTCTTTAGGATTTCTTTGGGATATAAGCACAGTAGTAGCACTGTTGGATGAAGAAATATGCAGAGTTTGATAACTTTTTGGGCATAGTTCCAAATTGCTTTCCAGAATGGTTGGATTCATTTACAACTCCATCAACAATGCATTAGTGTCCCAGTTTTCAAACATCCCCTCCAACATTCATTATTATTTTTTCCTGTACTCTTAGCCAATCTGACAGGTGTGCAGTGGTTTCTCAGAGTTGTCTTAATTTGCATTTCTCTGATCAGTAGTGATTTGGAACACAAAATAAATCCACATAAATCCTCACATTTTTGTATATCACCAACAAAATCCAACAGTGGAAATAGTTTCAATTTCATCATCTGAAAATTGTCTGTTCATATCCTTTGACCATTTATCAATTAAATAATAACTTGATTTCTTATAAATTAGAGTCAGTTTTCTATATATTTTGGAAATGAGGTCTTTATCAGAACCTTTAACTATAAATATATTTTCCCAATTTGTTACTTCCCTTCTACTCTTGTTTGCATTAGTTTTGTTTGTACAAAAGCTTTTTAATTTGATGTAATCAAAATCTTCTATTTTGTGATAAATAATGATTTCTAGTTCTCCTTAAGTCATAAATTCCTTCCTGCTCCACAAGTCAGAGAGGTAAACTATCCTATGTTACTCTAATCTACTTATGATTTCATTCTTTATGCCTAAATCATGGACCCATCTTGATCTTGATATTATCTTGGTATATGGTGTTAAGTGTGGATCCATATCTAATTTCTGCCATACTAATTTCCAGTTTTCCCAATGTTTTTTTTTCCAATAATGAATTCTTATCCCAAAAGTTGGTATCTTTGAGTTTGTCAAACACTAGGTTGCTATAATTGTACACTAATTTGTCCTGTGAACATAACTTGTTCCACTGATCAATTAGTCTATTTCTTAGCCAATACCAAATGGTTTTGTGGACTGCTAGTTTATAATATAGTTCTAGATCAGGTACAGCTAGGCCACCTTCATCTGATTTTTTTTTTTTTCATTAATTCCCTTGAAATTCTCGACCTTTTGTTCTTCCATATGAATTTTGTTGTTATTTTTTCTAGGTCATTAAAATAGTTTTTTGGGAGTCTGATTGGTATAGCACTAAATAAATAGATTAGTTTGGGGAGTATTGTCATCTTTATTATATTCACTCGGCCTATCCAAGAGCACTGAATATCTTTCCAATTATTTAAATCTGACTTTATTTTTGTGGCAAGTGTTTTGTAATTTTGCTCATATAATTTCTGAATTGTCTTTGGTAGATGGATTCCCAAATATTTTATACTCTTGACAGTTGTTTTAAATGGAATTTATCTTTGTATCTCTTGCTGTTGGATTTTGTTGGTGATGTACAAAAATGCTGAGGATTTATGTGGATTTATTTTGCATCCAGCAAATTTGCTAAAGCTTTTTAGCAGAGTCTTTGGGGTTCTCTAAGTGTACCATCATGTCATCTGAAAAGATTGATAGTTTGATTTCCTCATTTGCTACTCTAATTCCTTTAGTCTCTTTCTTGACTCTTATTGCCGGGGCTAGCATTTCTAATACAATATTGAATAGTAACGGTGATACCATTGTTTCACTCCTGATCTTATTGGGAAAGGTTCCAGTTTATTTACATTACATATTATTCTTACTGACAGTCTTAAATATATGCTGTTGACTATTCTAAGGAATAGTCCATTTATTCCTATATTCTCAAGAGTTTTTAATAGGAATGGATGTTGCATTTTATCAAATGCTTTTTCTGCATCTATTGAGATGATCATATGTTTTTATTAATTTGATTATTAATATGGTCAATTATACTAATAGTTTTCCTAATATTAAAGCAGCCTAGCAT
Source organism: Sminthopsis crassicaudata (assembly GCF_048593235.1). Classification (NCBI taxonomy): domain Eukaryota; kingdom Metazoa; phylum Chordata; class Mammalia; order Dasyuromorphia; family Dasyuridae; genus Sminthopsis; species Sminthopsis crassicaudata. Next base: position 233,413,687 of record NC_133619.1, read on the forward strand.
TCCTGGTATAAATCCTACTTGATCAAAGTGTATTATCCTGGAGATGATTTTCTGAAGTCTTTTTGCTAATATCTTATTTAAGATTTTAGCATCAATATTCATTAAGGAGATTAGTCTATAATTTTCTTTCTCAGTTTTCGATCTACCTGGTTTAGGTATCAGTACCATGTCTGTGTCATAAAAGGAGTTTGGCAAAACTCCTTCATCCCCTATTTTTTACAAATAGCAGATATAATATTGGGGCTAATTGCTCTTTAAATGTTTGGTAGAATTCACATGTAAATCCCTCTGATCCTGGGGATTTTCTCCTGGGGAGTTGATTAATAGCTTGTTCTATTTCTTTTTCTGAAATGGGACTATTTAATCAATTTATCTTCTCCTCTGTTAATCTAGGAAGCCTATATTTTTGGAGGAAGTCATCCATTTCACTTAAATTATCAAATGTATTGGCATAAAGTTGGGCAAAGTAACTCCTTATTATTTCTCTAATTTCCTCTCCATTGGTAGAAAGATCCCCCTTTTCATTTGTAAGACTAACAATTTGATTTTCCTCTTTCCTTTTGCTGATCAGATTTACCAAACATTTATCTATTTTTTTTTGGCATTTTCATAAAACCAACTCTTGGTTTTATTTATTAATTCAATATTTTTTTTACTTTCAATATTATTGATTTCTCCTTTTAATTTTAGTATTTCAAGTTTAATTTTTGGTTGGGGGGTTTTAATTTGTTTTTTTTTTTTTTCTAGCTTTTTAAGTTGCAGGCCCAATTCATTAATCTTCTCTTTCTCTATTTTGGTCAAATAAGCCTCTAAATATATAAAATTTCCCATTATTACCACTTTAGCGGCATCCCAGAAATTTTGGTATGATATCTTATTGTTGTCATTATCTTGGGTGAAATTATTAATTGTTTCTTTAATTTTCTGTTTCACCCAGTCATTCTTTAAGATATTGTTCAGTTTGCAATTACTGTTTGGTCTATTTTCCCCTAACTTCTTATTGAATGTAGTTTTTATTGCATTGTCATCTGAGAAGAAGGCATTTGCTATTTCTGCCTTCCTGCATTTAATTTTGAGATCTTTATGTCCTAATATATGGTCAATTTTTATATAATTTCCATGAACTGCTGAGAAGAAAGTATACTCCTTTCTATCACCATTCAGTTTTCTCCAAAGATCTATCTTACCTAGTTTTTCTAATGTTCTATTTACCTTTTTAATTTCTTTCTTATTTGTTTTGTGGTTTGATTTGTCTAATTCTGAGAGTGCAAGGTTGAGATCTCCCACTATTATAGTTATGCTTCTTACAATGCTCTTAACTTTTCCTTTAGGAAGTTAGATGCTATACCACTTGGTGCATATATGTTTAGTATTGATATGGCTTCATTGTCTATGTTTACCTTTTAGCAAGATATAGTTTCCTTCCTTATCTCTTTTAATTAGATCAATTTCTGTTTTGCTTGATCTGAGATAATCTTCTTTTTTGGCTTTGCCTGAAGCATAATAGATTCTGCTCCAACCTTTTACCTTTACTCTGTATGTATCTCCCTGCTTTAAGTATGTTTCCTGTAAACAACATATTGTAGGGTTCTGACTTTTGATCCAGTCTGCTATCCGCCTCCATTTAATGGGAGAGTTCATCCCATTCACATTTAAACTGAACATTACTAATTCTGTATTTCCTGCCATCATATTATCCCCAGATTATGCTTTTTTTTTACCTTGAGTCCCCTGAACCTCTTCCCCAGTATTTAATTTATGATTGTGATGCACTTGTGATGCACAGCCCTCCCTTTTTAGTATCTTTCCCTCCTCCTTTTAAGTCCCTTCCCCTTTCTTGTACCCCTCCCTTATTCCCCCTTTCATTTTCCCTTTTCCTCTCTCCCCTTTTAATGAGGTGAGAAAGGATTCTTTGAAAAACAAATATGTCAATTATTTACTCTTTGAGCCTCTTCTGATGAGAGTAAGATTCACACAATATTTCTCCCCCTCTCTAAATTCCCTCAGATGTGGTAGATTTTCTATGCCTCTTGCTGGGATGTAGTTTCCCTCTTTTTATCTCTCCTTTTCCTTTTTCTGATACTATCCCCTTCCCTTTAATACTTCCCCTTTATTTTTATATTATATCAGTAAAATCAAATTATCCATGCAGACTTTCTGCATATCCACAACAGAGATACAGTTCTCAAGAGTTTTTTTTTTTACCTTTTTCTGCTTCTCTTCAGTCTTGTGCATTTATATCAATTTTTTTGTTTAAGTCTGTTTTTTTTCTTAGAAACAAATGGAATTCCTCTCTTTCATTAAATGACCATCTTTTTCCATGGAAGAAAATGCTAAACTTAGCTGGGTAGTTTGTTCTTGGCTGCATTCCTTGTTCTTTTGCCTTTTGGAATATCAGGTTCCAGTCCCTTTTGATCCTTTAATGTGGAGGCAGCCAGATCTTGAGTGATGCTTATTGTGGCCCCTTGATATTTGAATTGTTTTTTCCTCACTGCTTGCAATATATTTTCCTTAGTATGGTAGTTCTGCAGCTTTCCCACAATGTTCCATGGAGTTCTTTATTTAGGATCTTTTTCAGAATGTGTTTGATGAATTCTTTAAATGCTTATTTTCCCTTCTGTTTCTATTATCTCTGGAGAGTTCTCTTTGAGGATTTCCTGTAAAATAGTATCTAGGCTCTTTTTTTATCATAGTTTTTGGGAAGTCCAATGATCCTCATATTATCTCTCCTAGATCTATTTTCTAGGTCTATAGATTTTCCCAGTAAGTATTTGACGTTATTCTCCAGCTTTTCATTTTATTTATTTATTTATTTATTTATTTATTTATTTATTTATTTATTTATTTATTTATTTATTTATTTATTTATTTATTTATTTTGTTTTGTTTGACTGATTCTTGGTTTCTCAATGAATCATTCATTTCTATTTCTTCCGTCCTGATTGTTTAAGTCTGTTTTTTTTTTCTTCTTAGAAACAAATGGAATTCCTCTCTTTCATTAAATGACCATCTTTTTCCATGGAAGAAAATGCTAAACTTAGCTGGGTAGTTTGTTCTTGGCTGCATTCCTTGTTCTTTTGCCTTTTGGAATATCAGGTTCCAGTCCCTTTTGATCCTTTAATGTGGAGGCAGCCAGATCTTGAGTGACGCTTATTGTGGCCCCTTGATATTTGAATTGTTTTTTCCTCACTGCTTGCAATATTTTTTCCTTAGTATGGTAGTTCTGCAGCTTTCCCACAATGTTCCATGGAGTTCTTTATTTAGGATCTTTTTCAGAATGTGTTTGATGAATTCTTTAAATGCTTATTTTCCCTTCTGTTTCTATTATCTCTGGACAGTTCTCTTTGAGGATTTCCTGTAAAATAGAATCTAGGCTCTTTTTTTATCATAGTTTTTGGGAAGTCCAATGATCCTCATATTATCTCTCCTAGATCTATTTTCTAGGTCTATAGATTTTCCCAGTAAGTATTTGACGTTATTCTCCAGCTTTTCATTTTATTCATTTATTTATTTATTTATTTATCTATTTATTTATTTATTTATTCATTTATTCATTTATTTATTTATTTATTTTGTTTTGTTTGACTGATTCTTGGTTTCTCAATGAATCATTCATTTCTATTTCTTCCGTCCTGATTTTTAATGAATTATTTTCTTCATTCACATTTTTTAGTTCTTTGTGTATATGCCCAATTGAGTTTTTAAATGAATTATTTTGCTCTGCTGAATTTTTTTCCATTTCACTAATTTTTTAGTGAGTTATTTTCTTTTTCTAATTCAGAAATCATACTTTCTTGAGTTTTTTTATCTTTTCCAATTCAGAAATCCTACTTTCTTGAGAATTTTTTATTTTTCCAATTCAGAAAACCTACTTTCCTGTGATTTTTTAACCTTTTCTAATTGACAAATTTGTTTCCCTGCACTTCCTGTGAATTCTTTATTTTTTCCAACTCAAATTTCAGGACATTGTTATTCTCTATCATAGCTTCTCTTTCCTTGCCCCATTTTTCTTCAAACTCTCTTAACTTTTTAATAGTCTCTTCTAGGAGAGAGTTATGTGATGGTGGGCAGGTATCATCCCCTTTAGTGTGTTATATGCAGACTCTCTGCTGTTAGCTTCTTTGGGGTTGGATACCCGCTCTTTCTCTGTGTAGAAGATGTCAATTGTTCTCTTCAGCTTCTTACTCATTGTTAAAAATCTGTTGGGGTTTGCCCTTGGGGTAAGAAGTTTATTTATTTATTTACCAGCTTCCTCCCAGACTGGCGGGGGTAGAATGCAACAACCTTGTGCCTGAGCTCTGGGAGAGAGTTCTCTGCCCCCCTCCCCAGAAATGGTTCAGAGGTGTTTAGCAGGGCTGCACTGTGAGGAGTTCCCAATGAAGGACCCTCCTGTGTGGCCTAGCAACTGCCCTGACGTTTAAGGCTGAACAGTGAAAATGTCACAAACTCCAGCCAATGCCTCCATTGGGGCCATGTATGTCAGCAGCTGATGTGAAAAGCCCCTGCGCTCAAACCTGAAGTGTCTACCTGGAAACCGCAGTCCCTATTACAAAGTTTCTGCTTCTCTGGGAGTTCCCTTTCTCTGGGAGTTCTGATGCTGCTAGGATTACATCGCCTTAGGCTGAGCCTAACACTATGTGGGTTAGAGGCTGCCTAGGGCTGTGTCCCAGGTGTTCAGGCTCTCAACTACCCCAAGGAGTAGCCCCAGGCAGCAGAAGGCATCTGCACAGTCTGCACAGCCATGAGGAGTTCTATTGGGTCACTTCTGGATTGGGGTGAATTTAGGATCTAGCTTTATATTTTAAAGTAGCTTGATTTCTCTTCTGAACTGCTGTTTTATAAGCAGAGAAAAGATTACAGCTTGTGTCAGATTCCTCTATCTCAGTGGCTTCTCTGATCCCACAGTTCTCCCCAGCCCAATAGGCACAGTGTGATAGCACCCAGTCCAACCCTGTCTGTACTGGCCTCTTTTTTTTTCCTCCCCCCGGAACCGATCTTTTCTGTTGTAATTCCAGATTCTCTTCAGCTGGTAAGTTGTGCTTCTAAACCTTGTGTTTTTTATCAGTCCAGTGTTATTTTTCAGGCTGATTTAACTAATTGGTAAGTAAACATATGTTGCTCAGCTTTTAAATATACTGATGCTTTGGAAATGAAGAGATTTTCTTATTGAATACTAAGCAGGAAGAGTCCCTGATTCTATATATACATACATATATATATATATATATATATATATATATATATATATATATATATATATATATATATATATATATATATATATATATATATATTAGATTACTCTTCACTGTGTGTCCCATTCTTATACATATTCTATGAAGTATAGTCCAAACAATCTAGTAACAGAATGAAAATGAAGGAATACTCTTATAACCTTCCCTTAGTTAGTGTGACATAAGCCAAGGAAAACATGAATTGATTGAATTTTTGTCTTATTTTATACCTCTCATATTGTTATGGGCCAGAAATCTGAAACTAGGATTCTTACAAGGTGTGAAGTCAGTAGAATTGATAAAGACAATGGTCATCTAGTTTAGCATTGTGCTTAATAGTTCTCCAGTGCATGCATTTAGTACTTAATATAGTTTCACAAGATTCACACCTATGAGAATAAAGTATATAACATCCAGCAAGGACTGGATGAGATTCATTCCATCTTTGCTCAGGCTCTTGGTGGCTCTCCTGGGGGACCAAGAGGCTCAGAGAGAGAGCCAGGGAAAACAAGCGGACTGGAGGCAGGAGCTCAAGCTCTTGGAGCCAAGAAGAGAAAGAGTTATTCCTATCTTCATCAGACTGGCCTGGCCTCCTGCATTTTCTCCACTGAAACCAAGTCCCTTCTGAAGGCCATGAGAAAGTTAACTGAGCACCAGGCAAAGGAGACAATAAAGATTTTTGGACTTTAACACCTAAGGATATTTGTTAGGATTACTAGGTGAGAACTCAGGTTGTCTGGATAGTGACAAGGTGAGAATTCAGGTTGGACAATTACAAGGTGAGAACTCAGGTTGACTTGATAGAAGGAGCAAGCTCATTGGCTGAAGTGGTTCTTCCCAGAAGCCCTTGCATTATCCCACGCCCATTCTCTGGGAAAATAAAAGAGAGGACACCCAGAGATAGAAGAAGACTCTGCATTGCATCAGGCTTGACGGGGCTCTCTGCAGGAAGGGAAGTCACTTCTCTGGACAAGAGTTAACAGCAACTGCCTGGAGACAATGGTTCGTTACAGGAAGAAGAATCTGTCGGAGAGATTTGAGTAGAAGACACAGCAGATCTCTTCCCAGAGAGTGATCCGGCAGCTTCTAGAGACGACAGCTCGCTACAATTGGCGTTCACACGTGGGGCAAGGACTTTTGCTTATCCTGACAAGAGGAGCTAGACCAGACCTTCGCAATTTGGCGCCCGAACAGGGACAGACACGGTCCTGATTCCAGTGGAAAAGCTTCCGATCTAGATCTCAGTCTCTCTGACCCAGAACCGTGAGTAACGAGGAAACTTTGTTAAAGATTAAGTGAGCGTGCTAATAGATAAATAAGGAACTTAACTTGTTAAGGGCTAAACCAGGAATCTCTTATAGCTGAAATGGGGCAGATGTTAGCTATATTCAATCCCTGGACCTCAGCCTACTCAACCCCAGCCCCAGAAGCAACCTCAGCTCCACCCCCATTCAGGAGTGGTACTATAATCAAGATAATTGAGGAGCAGAGTTTACTTGTAACCTGGGTACAGATTGCTAAACTCTTGGCTGCATTAAGATGCACATCCCCTTGGTTCTTAGAGGAAGAAAAGATAGATGTAGATAAATGGAAGCTAGTGGGATATGAAATGAAAGAATTTCAAGCAAAAAATGGGCCTCGTTCAATTTCTGCAGAAGTATTTTATATCTACAACATAGTTCAATTAGCCTTAAACTATCAAGCAAGTTGTAGGAGAAGGAAAAGTTCTAAAAATGAACAGAGGAGGAAGTGTGAGGAAAAAAGGAAAGATCAAGATCTTTCCCTAGAGCAAGAGGATTTAAATGAGGAATTATGGTATGATTCTCTTGAAGAAGCTTCAACCCTGCCTAGAGAACAGTTTATTGACAGGCCCACATCAACCCCACCTTCAGAGATGGAGGAAGAAAGAGGGGAAGAGGCAGAAACACAAACAGAATTGCCTGTGAAGCAGCCTAAGCCTATGACAAGATTAGAAAAAGCATTGGTTAAAGCTAAGAGAGAAGGACAGGATATAAGTGATTTTATACATGCATATCCTGTGATTGAAGAGATTGACTCTGTAGGTAAAAAAAGGAGAAGATATGCACCTTTATATTTGAATAAAATTAAGGATTTGAAAAAAGGTTGTACCCTTTATGGGGCTACATCAGCTTATGTCAAAATGTTACTAGATGGTTTGTCTTATGAAGTCCTAACCCCGAATGATTGGAAATCCATAGCAAGGACATGTCTGGAACCTGGAGAAAATTTATTATGGCTTGCGGAATTTCATGAATTATGTAAAATTCAAGTCAGATGCAATTTGGAAATAGGAGTTAACACACAATTCACTTTTGAGCACTTAGCTGGTGAAGGTCAATATGGAGAGAATTCGGAACAGATTAATTATACCATGACAATATATGAACAAATTGCTAAGGCTGCAATAAAAGCTTGGGGTGTCCTTCCTGGACAGAAAGATCGTGGAGAGGCTTTCACTAAAATACAGCAAGGTCCCAATGAACCTTTTGCAGATTTTGTGGGACGTTTGCAAACTGCTGTCAAAAGAACTATTGGAGAAAATTCAGCTACAGAAATAATGACCAGACATCTGGCTAAGGAAAATGCCAATGAGATTTGCAAAAGAATTATATGGGGATTAGACAAAGATGCTCCTTTAGAGGAGATCATAAGACGCTGTGCTACAGTGGGAACAAATGCTTTTTACACCTGGACAATGATGAATGTGGAAAGACAGGGTCCCTCCTGGCAAGGGACTTCTAGAGAAACTCGGCAATGTTTTCAATGTGGAAAAATTGGGCATCTAAGAGCTCAGTGTAGATATGGAGATACAGTGAGAAGACAGGGTGAGAGAAGACCTAAAACTCCATGTCCAAAATGTCACAAGGGCCTCCATTGGGCCTCCGAATGTAGATTGACCCAGGGAAATGACAGGTGGGGCCCAGCTTCAGCCCCCCCAAGTGGGGCATGATGGCAGCCGAGGTTACATCCAGAGAATTTTAAGACATGATCAATCAGCCAAAAGGCAATCAGATGGAAGAAAGGGATTGAAATTAGGAAAAATAGAGTTGTGTGCAGTAGAGACTACCGAGATACTCCCTGGAGAAGTGAAATCTGTTCCTGTTGAGCCTATGGATCCTTTGCCTCCAGGCACAGTAGGCTTGACCATTTCACCTTCTGAGAGTGCCTACAAAAAAAAGGGAAGGAGTAAGCTAAAGGGAAGGCAATACAGAAATTGTGAGAAAAGAGGGTAAAATAAGGGGAGGAACTTTAAGGTGGGGGAGGGATACTAAAAATGGAGGGCTGTGAAAAGCAAGTAGTGTTCACAAGCTTAATACTGGGTAGGGGGCTAAGGGGGAAGGAAAGGAGAAAAGAATAAGCAGGGGTTAACAGGATGGAAGCAATATAGAATTAGTCATTCTAATCATAAATGTGAATGGGGCAAACTGCCTCATAAAGAGGAAGCATTTAGCAGACTGGATTAAAAGCCAGAATCCTACTATATGTTGTTTACAGGAAACACACCTGAAACAGGGTGATACATTCAAACTAAAAGTAAAAGGGTGGAGCAGAATCTACTATGCTTCAGGCAAAGCCAAAAAAGCAGGGGTAGCCATCCTCATCTCAGATCAAGCAAAAACAAAAATTGATCTAATTAAAAGAAATAAGGAAAGGCATTATATCCTGCTAAAGGGTAGCATCAATAATGAAGCAGTATCAATATTAAACATATATGCACCAAGTGGTGCAGCATCTAAATTCTTAAAAGAGAAATTAAGAGAGCTGCAAGAGGAAATAGACAGCAAAACTATAATAGTGGGAGATCTCAACCTTGCACTCTCAGAATTAGATAAATCAAACCACAAAATAAATAAGAAAGAAGTCAAAGAGGTAAATAAAATACTAGAGAAGTTTGATATGATAGATCTTTGGCAAAAGCTAAATGGAGACAGAAAGGAGTATACTTTCCTCTCAGCAGTTCATGGAACCTATACAAAAATTGATCATATACTAAAACATAAAAACCTCAAAATCAAATGCAGTAAGGCAGAAATAGTAAATGCATCCTTTTCAGACCACGATGCAATTAAAATTAAATAAAAACCAGGGCAAAATAGACCAAAAAATAAGTGGAAACTAAATAATCTTATACTAGAGAATGTTTGGGTAAAACAACAAATCATAGACATAATTAATAACTTCAACCAAGAAAATGACAATAATGAGACATCATACCAAAATGTGTGAGATACAGCCAAAGCAGTAATAAGGGGAAGTTTTATATCTCTAGAGGCCTACTTGCATAAAATAGAGAGAGAGATTCAATGAATTGGGCTAACAATTAAAATTGCTAGAAAAGGAACAAATTAAAAACTCCCAGACAAACATGAAGCTTGAAATTCTAAAAATAAAAGATGAGATTAATAAAATTGAAAGTTAAAAAAAACACAAAAAACTATTGAATTAATTAATAAAACTAAGAGTTGGTTCTATGAACAAACCAACAAAATAGACAAACTCTTAGTAAATCTGATTAAAAAAAGGAAAGAGGGGGGCAGAGCCAAGATGCGGAGAAAAAACACCCGATTTTGTAAGCTCCCTTCTTCCCTCATTACCAATTAGTTAAATCAACCTCAAAAATAACACTGGACTGCTAGAAACCACAAGGACTGGAAGCACGACTTACCAGCTGAAGAGCATCTGGTGTTTCAACAGAAAAGGTTGGTTCCCAGGGGAGGAAGAAAAAAGGCCAGCACAGACAGGGTTAGTTGCTAGCACACTGTGCCGATCGAGCTGGGGAGAACTCTGGGATCAGAGAAGCCACTGAGATAGAAGAATCTGGCTGTTAGCTCTTCCCTGCTTATAAAACAGCAGTTCAGAAGAGAAATCAGGCCACTTTAAAATATAAAGCCAGATACTAGAACCACCCCAATCCAGAAGTGACCTAACAAATCTCAGCAAGGCTATGCAGCCACTTTCAACTATACTGGCTTCACCTACAGGTAGTTAAGAGCTTGAGCAGCAGGGACACAGCCTGAGGCCACATCTAATTCACATAATGCCGGGTTTGGCTAGGGCTGTGGAACTCAGCCCCTGAAGTCCCGAAGGAGTATAACCTTTGAAATAGGGACCTCGGTTTCTGGGTAGACACTTCCAGTTTGAGTGCAGGGGCTTTTCACATCAGCTGATATCCATGCCCCATGGGAAGCATTGAATGGACTTTGTGTCGCCTTTACTGTTCAATCTTAAACCTCAGGGAAGTCTCTAGGACACACAGCGGGGTCCTTCACTAGGCAACCCTCACAGCACAGTCCTGCTAATCACCTCTGAGGCGGGAGGGGGGAGGGGGAGGGGAAGTCTCTCCCAGAGCTCTCTCTTACCTCAGGCACAGGGGCCGCTGCATATATCCAGTCTGGGAGGAAGCTGGTAAATAAATAAATAAATAAACTTCTTACCCCAAGGGCAGACCCCAAAAGATTTTTAACCATGAGTAAAAAGCTAAAGAGAACCATTAATTCCTTCTACAAAGAGAAAGAGTGGGTATCCAAACTCAAGGAAGTTAATAGCAGAGAGTCAGCAGATAACAGCCTAAAGGGGAATGATACCTGCCCACCATCACATAACTCTCTCCTAGAAGAGATTATTAAAAAGTTAAGAGAGTTTGAAGAAAAATGGGGAAAGGAAAGAAAAGCTATGATAGAGAATAATAACATTCTGAAATTTGAGTTGGAAAAAAATAAAGAATTCACAGGAGATGCAGGGAAACAAAATTTGTGAATTAGAAAAGGTTAAAAAATCACAGGAAAGTAGGATTTCTGAATTGGAAAAGATAAAAAAGTCTCAAGAAAGTAGGATTTCTGAATTGGAAAAAGAAAATAATAAAAGATCGAAGGGCCTGGAACCTGATATTCCGAAAGGCAAAAGATCAAGGATTACAACCAAGAATAAACTACCCAGCTAAGTTTAGCATTTTCTTCCATGGAAGAAGATAGTCATTCAATGAAAAGAGAAATTACATTTGTTTCTAAGAAAAAAAAAACAGACTTAAACAAAATATTTGATCTAGATCCACAAGACTGAAGAGAAACAGAAAAAGGTAAAAAGAATTCTTGAGAATTGTATCTCTGTTGTGGATATGCAGAAAGTCTGCATGGATAATTTGATTTTACTGATATAATATTAAAAAAAGGGGAAGTAGAAAAGGGAAGGGGATGGTATCAGAAAAAAGGGGATGGAGTGATAAAAAGAAGGAAACTACATCTCAGGAAGAGGTACAGAAAATATACCATATCTGAGGGAATTTAGAGAGGGGGACAAATATTGTGTGAATCTTACTCTCATCAGTACAGGCTCAAAGAGTAAATAATTGACATATTTGTTTTTCAGAGAATTTTCTCTCCCCTCATTAAAAGGGGGGAGAGGAAAAGGGAAAAGGAAAAGGGGAATAAGGTAAGGAACTTGGAAGGAGGGGGGAGTGATACTAAAAAGAGAGGGTTGCATGTCACAAGTGGGGTCTATATATTAAATATTGGGGGAGGGGTTCAGGGGGTAAAGGGAAAAAGCATAATCTGTGGTTAATATGATGGCAGGAAATACAGAATTACTAACTTTAACTTTAAATGTGAATGGGATGAACTTTCCCCATCAAACGGAGATGAATAGCAGACTGGATCAAAAGTCAGAACCCTACAATATGTTGTTTACAGGAAACACACTTAAAGCAGGGAGATACATACAGAGTAAAGGTAAAAGGTTGGAACAGAATCTATTATGCTTCAGGTAATGCCAAAAAAGCAGGGGTAGCCATCCTTATCTCATATCAAGCAAAAGCAGAAATTGATCTAATTAAAAGAGATAAGGAAGTAAACTATATGCTGCTAAAAGGTAGCATAGACAGTGAAGCCATATCAATACTAAACATATATGCACCAAGTGGTATAGCATCTAACTTTGTAAAGGAAAAGTTAAGAGAGTTGCAAGAAGAAATAGACAGTAAAACTATAATCGTGGGAGATCTCAACCTTGCACTCTCAGATTTAGTCAAATCAAATCACAAAACAAATAAGAAAGAAATTAAAAAGTAAATAGAACATTAGAAAAACTAGGTATGATAGACCTTTGGAGAAAACTGAATGGCGATAGAAAGGAATATACTTTCTTCTCAGGAGTTCATGGATCTTATACAAAAATTGACCATATATTAGGACATAAAGATCTCAAAATTAAATGCAGGAAGGCAGAAATAATAAATGCCTTCTTCTCAGATCACAATGCAATAAAACCAACATTCAGTAAGAAGTTAGGGCTTAATAGACCAAAAAGTAATTGGAAACTGAATAATCTCATCTTAAAGAATGACTGGGTGAAAGAGCAAATTATAGAAACAATTAACAATTTCACCCAAGATAATGATAATGATGAGACATCATATCAAAATCTTTGGGATGCAGCTAAAGCGGTAATAAGGGGAAATTTTATATCTTTAGAGGCTTATTTGAAGAAAATTGAGAAAGAGAAGATTAACGAATTGGGCTTACAACTTAAAAGGCTAGAAAAAGACCAAATTATAAACCCCCAACCAAAAATTAAACTCGAAATACAAAAATTAAAAGGAGAAATCAATAAAATTGAAAGTAAAAAAACTATTGAATTAATAAATAAAACCAAGAGTTGGTTTTATGAAAAAGCCAATAAAATAGATAAACCTTTGGTAAATTTGATCAAAAAAAAGAAAGAGGAAAATCAAATTGATAGTCTTACAAATGAAAAGGGGGATCTTTCCACCAATGAACAGGAAATTAGTGAAATAATAAGGAGTTACTTTGCCCAACTTTATGCCAATAAATTCGATAAATTAAGTGAAATGGATGACTTCCTCCAAAAATATAGGCTTCCTAGATTAACAGAGGAGGAGATAAATTGCTTAAATAGTCCCATTTCAGAAAAAGAAATAGAACAAGCTATTAATCAATTCCCCAGAAAAAATCCCCAGGATCAGAGGGATTTACATATGAATTCTACCAAACTTTTAAAGAACAATTAGCCCCAATGCTATATAAACTATTTGAAAAAAGAGGGGATGGAGGAGTCCTTTCCTTTTATGACACAGACATGGTACTGCTTCCTAAAACAGGTAGATTGAAAACTGAGAAAGAAAACTATAGACCAATTTCCTTAATGAATATTGATGCTAAAATTTTAAATAAGATATTAACAAAAGGAATTCAGAAAATCATCCCCAGGATAATACACTATGATCAAGTAGGATTTATACTAGGAATGCAGGGCTGGTTTAATATTAGGAAAACTATTAGTATAATTGACCATATTAATAATCAAATTAATAAAAACCATATGATCATTTCAATACATGCAGAAAAAGCATTTGATAAAATCCAACATCCATTCCTACTAAAAATGCTTGAGAATATAGGAATAAATGGACTATTCCTTAGAATAATCAGGAACATATATTTACGATCATCAGTAATCATAATATGCAATAGAGATAAACTGGACCCTTTCCTAGTAAGATCAGGAGTGAAACAAGGTTGCCCACTATCACCATTACTATTCAATAAAGTACTAGCAATGCTAGCCTGGGCAATGAGCCGAGAAACAGATTCAAGGAATTAGAGTAGGAAATGAGGAAATCAAACTATCATTCTTTGCAGATGACATGATGGTATACTTAGAGAAACCCAAAGACTCTGCTAAAAAGCTATTAGAAATAATTCAGAACTTTAGTTGCAGGATACAAAATAAATCCACAAAAATCCTCAGCATTTTTATACATTACCAACACAATCCAAGAGCAAGAGAAACAAAGAGAAATTCCATTCAAAATAATGGACGATAGTATAAAATATTTGGGAATCCATCTACCAAAGAATAGTCAGGAATTATATATGCAAAATTGCGAAATGCTTGCCACAAAAATAAAGTCATATTTAAATAATTGGAAAGACATTGAGTGCTCTTGGATAGGCCGAGTGAATATAATTAAGATTGCAATACTCCCTAAACTAATGTTATTTAGTGCTATACCAATCAGACTCCCAAAAAACTATTTTAATGACCTAGAATAAATAACAACAGAATTCATATGGAACAACAAAAAGTTGAGAATTTCTGAAAAAAATGAAATGAAGGTGGTTTAACTGTACCTGATCTAGAACTATATTATAATGCAACAGTCACCAAAACCATTTGGTATTGGCTAAGAAATAGACTAGTTGATCAGTGGCATAGGTTAGGTTCACAGGGCAAGATAGTGAATAAAAATAGCAATCTAGTTTTTGACAAACCCAAAGATCCCAACTTTTGGGATAAGAATTCATTATTTGACAAAAACTGCTGGGAAAACTGGAATTTAGTATGACAGAAACTAGGCATGGAAACCCATTTAACACCACATACTAAGATAAGATCAAATTGGGTCCAAGATTTAGGCATAAAGAATGAGATCATAAATAAATTAGAGGAACATAGGATAGTTTACTTCTCAGACTTGTGGAAGAGGAAGGAATTTGTTTCCAAAGGAGAACTAAAGATCATTATTGATCACAAAATATAAAATTTTGATTACATCAAATTAAGAAGCTTTTGTACTAACAAAACTTATGTAAACAAGATAGAAGGGAAGTATCAAATTGGGAAAACATTTTTACAATTAAAGGTTATGATAAAGGCCTCATCTCCAAAATATACACAGAATAGACTTTAATTTAAAAGAAATCAAGCCATTCTCCAATTGATAAAGGATATGAACAGACAATTTTCAGATGATGAAATTAAAACTATTTCCCCTCATATGAAAGAGTGTTCCAAATCACTATTGATCAGAGGAATGCAAATCAAAACAACTCTGAGATACCACTACACACCTGTCAGATTGTCTAAGATGACAGGAACAAATAATGATGAATGTTGGAGAGGATGCTGGAAAACTGGAACATTGATGCATCGTTGGTGGAGTTGTGAAAGAATCCAACCATTCCTGAGAGCAATCTGGAATTATGCCCAAAAATTTGTCAAAAATGTGCATACCCTTTGACCCAGCGGTGCTACTACTGGGCTTATATCCTAAGGAAATACTAAAGAAGGGAAAGGGACCTGTATGTGCCAAAATGTTTGTGACAGCCCTTTTTGTAGTGGCTAGAAACTGGAAAATGAATGTATCTCCATTATTTGGAGAATGGTTGGGTAAATAATGGCATGTGAATGTTATGGAATGTTATTGTCCTATAAGAAATGACCAACAAGAGGAATTCAGAAAGGCTTAGAGAGACTTACATCGACTGATGCTGAGTGAAACTGGCAGAACTAGGAGATCATTATTCACTTCAACAATGATACTGTATGAGGATGTATTCTGATGGAAGTGGGTATTTTAAACATAGAGAAGAGCTAATCCATTTCCAATTGATCAATGATGGACAGAATCAGCTACACCCAGAAAAGGAACACTGGGTAATGAGTATAAACTGTGAGCATTGTTTTTTTCTTCCCAGATTATTTTTCCCTTTCGAATACAATTCTTCCTTTGCAACAACAACAACAACAACAAAATTCCTTTCTGCACATATATATTGTACCTAGGATATACTATAAGATATTTAATATGTATGGGAATGCCTGCCATCTAGGGGAGGGGGTGGAGGGAAGGAGGGGGAAAATTTGGAACAGAAGGAGTACAAGGGATAATGTTGTAAAAAAAATACCTATACATATGTACTGTCAAAAAAATGTTATAATTATAAAATTAATTAAAAATAAATAAATAATAAAAAAGGAAATACTAAAGAAGGGAAAGGGACTTATATGTCCCAAATGTATATGGCAGCCTTTTTTTAGTGGCTAGAAACTAGAAAATGAATCAATACCCATCAATTGGAGAATGGTTGGATAAATTGTGGTATATGAATGTAATGCTATATTATTGTTATGTAATAAATGACCAGCAGGATGTATACAGAAAGGCTTTGAGGGACTTACATGAAGTGATGCTAAGTGACATGAGCAAAACCAGGAGACCATTATACACTTTAACCATGATACTGTATGAGGATGTATTCTGATGTAAGTGGTTATCTTCAACATAGAGAAGATTTCATTCAGTTCCGATTGATCAATGATGGGCAGAATCAGCCACCTCTAGAAAAGGAACACTGGGAAATGAGTATAAACTATTTGCACTTTTGTTTTTCTTCCCAGGTAATTTTTACCTTCTAAATCCTATTCTTCCTATGCAACAAAAGAACTGTTAGGTTCTGCACACATATAATGTATCTATGATATACTATAACATAATTAACATGCATAAGACTGCTTGCCATCTAGGGGAGGGGGTGGAGAGAGGGAAGGGATAAGTCGGAACAGAAGTAAGTGCAACCGATAATGTTGTAAAAAGTCAATAAAAAGTTATAATAAAAAAAAATATATCAGTCTAGGTTTTCGGATCTATAAATTCCTTTACATGAGACTCTTGAGTCCCCAGAAGGGAATCCCAGGACTCCCTACCCTTGCATTGGCACTAGACCTCATTTAGACCTTATTTAAATCCCTGACCACCAGAAACCTTAATTTCATTTGGGCACCCCAAATCTAAACCTCATCATTTATTGTTCCCTCACCAGGAACCCCAAAACCTAGACATAATTTGGTGACTGAATTCAGAACCAATTACATACAAACATACATACATACATACACATCACTGATCAACCATGCTATTCCTTGTCTTCTGTTTTTTTCCCCTTTTCTACCTTTTACATACAAATTTTGAGATGGGGGAGTGTTGCCTGACCTCATTACCTCAAATTAATTATCTGCTATACCTCAATAACTTGCTAACTACTTTCAAATTCTACTACTCATGTATAGTTATTTCTCTCCAAAACAAACAAAAACTGATCTCTTCACACCTAAAATGGACAGTGATTTTTTTTGTTTGTTTTTATTTTTACTACTCTTGTTGTGGTTGTTTTTTATCAGTACTCAAGTTTATTTGATATTGCTGAAGCTTTTGACACTGCTTTCTACTGATATTGATACCAAATTGGTACTATAATCCCCTAGCTTCTTTAACACAATCTACATCACAACTTTTGGTTATACCCTTTTATTTATTTTCCATTTAAGTTTATGTGGATGTTGACTTTAGGACTAAATATGATAATGCTATTCAATTTACTCTGGCCATATCACTTATCTGCACTTTCACTATGCACAGGAATATTTATCCTTTTCCAAAGAGCTTACGGTGGGACAAAAATACAATTTAATCAAGGGTGAGTTTTATTACAAATTGCTGACCTATGTGAAAACTCATAATAGATTTACAGGAGGAAAATCTTTATACATGAAATCCAGCAAGTAACTGGTAGAAGTCAACTTCAATATATTGCTGAATCTACCTTTGGAATTTTTTGAGAACACGGGGGTTTCATTTTGTTTTGCTGTATTTAATTTTTTCCCTTATGCTGAATGCCTATAATATCCTGTTGGTAATTAGATATTGATTCAAGATGTCAATGGCTATTCCACTGAGTGTTCTTCTCCATGAAATGAGAAATGTATCAAGTCAGAAATAATTTTGAGAAAAGACCCAAATGAAAACATTTTATTTACATGTTGTCTGAAATGAGAGAGAATTAATCTAATTAAAAATTATTAGGTGAAAGAACTCTGAAAACAAATTAAGTTTATAATAAGACTGATGTATTCTAATGGGATTTATCTTATAACTTTATTTTTAGGAAAACTTACATCTGCTTTCTTAAGCAAAATAAATATCTACAGTAGTGAAGTTCAACTTGTAAATTTCAATCAAGTCAAATAACTGTAACAACAAACTGCATTTTTTTTTCTTTTCTTTTTTCTTTTTTTTTTTTTGCAACTGACTTGTGGTTTTGTTGGTTAAGGAGAAGAAAGACCTGGTAAGGAAAACCTTTTTACTAAATCAGATCAGCAACTCTTTTTTTGTTTTTGTTTTTTTTCCTTACAGTTCCCAAGAGTAAAGTTTACTACAATACTGAAAAATATGACACGACTAGGATCACTTAGCTAGGTGTTTTGTCAACATGGGACTTGAACACAACACTTGCTAATTCTGGATCAGTTCCTTATCTAATACAATGATATTACCTCTTAGAAATCCATTTTTTCTGCAGTATGCAACTTATTTTTTTTTCTAATTCACAATTTTATTTTGATCATTTTTTTTTCTAATTCACAATTTTATTTTGGAACACTTTCACATTACATTATGGATCTTATTTTTCCTTTTGCAAAATGAAATCATATGAAGATTGGTTTGATTAATGGATTATTTTTATGATATGGAAAATAACCCATATAGCTGATTTATTTTTAGATTGAAAGGTCATGTATCATAAACAAGGGCCATTAATTCATCATCCTTTTACTAATTATATTAATAATCATTTAGTGAACATTTATTTGTGCAAAACAAGATACTAGGGGCTAACAGAGAAGCTGGAGAACAACGTCAAATACTTACTGGGAAAATCTATAGACCTGGAAAATAGATCTAGGAGAGATAATCTGTGGATTATTGGACTTCCAGAAAACTATGACCAAAAAAAGAGCCTAGATTCTATTTTACAGGAAATTATCAAAGAGAATTGTCCAGAGATAATAGAAACAGAAGGGAAAGTAGATGTGGAAAGAATTCATCGAACTCCTTCTGAAATAGACCCTAAAAAAAGAACACCACGGAATATTGTGGCTAAGCTGCAGAATTACCACACAAAGGAGAAAATCCTGCAAGCAGCTAGAAAAAAACAATTTAAATACCAAGGTGCCACAATAAGGGTCACCCAAGATCTGGCTGCCTCCACATTAAAAGATAGAAGGGCCTGGAACCTGATATTCCGTAAGGCAAAAGATCAAGGACTGCAACCAAGAATGAACTACCCAGCTAAGTTTAGCATCTTTTTCCATGGAAGAAGATGGTCATTCAATGAAACAGAGGAATTCTATATGTTTCTAAGAAAAAAACCAGACTTAAACAAAAAATTTGATCTACATCCACAAGACTGAAGAGAAACAGAAAAAGGTACACAGAACCCTTGAGAACTGTAACTCTGTTGTGGGTATATAAAAAATACTCAAGGATAATTTGATTTTACTGATATAAAAGAAAAAAAGGGGGGTGTAGTAAAGGGAAGGAGTGATAAAAAGAGGGAAACTACATCCCAGGAAGAGACATAGAAAATACACCATATCTGAGGGAACTTAGTGAGGGGGAGAATCATTGTGTGAATCTTACTCTCATCAGAAGAGGCTCAAAGAGTAAATAATTAACATATTTGTTTTTCAGAGAATTTTCTCTCGCCTCATTAAAAGGGGGGAGAGGAAAAGGGAAAAGGAAAAGGAGAATAAGTGAAGGGACTTGGAGGGAGGGGGGAGGGATCCTAAAAAAAAACAAAAAAGAGGGAGGGTTGCGCGTCACAAGGGGGGTCTGTAAATTAAATATCGGGGAGGGGGATCAGGGGGGTCAAGGGAAAAAAGCATAATCTGGGGATAATACGATGGCAGGAAATACAGAATTAGTAATTTTAACTGTAAATGTAAATGGGATGAACGATCCCATCAAACGGAGACGGATAGTAGATTGGATCAAAAAGCAGAACCCTACAATATGTTGCCTACAGGAAACACACTTAAAGCAGGGAGATACATACAGAGTAAAGGTAAAAGGTTGGAACAGAGCCTATTATGCTTCAGGTAAAGCCAAAAAAGCAGGGGTAGCTATCCTTATCTCAGATCAAGCAAAAGCAGAAGTAGATCTCGTTAAAAAAGATAAGGAAGGAAACTATATCCTGCTGAAAGGTAGCATAAATAATGAAGCCATATCAATACTAAACATATGTGCACCAAGTGGTATAGCATCTAACTTTCTAAAGGAAAAGTTAAGAGAACTGCAAGAAGAAATAGACAGTAAAACTATAATAGTGGGAGATCTCAACCTTGCACTCTCAGATTTAGATAAATCAAACCACAAAACAAACAAGAAAGAAATTAAAAAAGTAAATAGAACATTAGAAAAACTAGGTATGATAGACCTTTGGAGAAAACTGAATGGCAATAGGAAGGAATATACTTTCTTCTCAGCAGTTCATGGATCCTATACAAAAATTGACCATATACTAGGACATAAAGATCTCAAAATTAAATGTAGGAAGGCAGAAATAATAAATGCCTTCTTCTCAGATCACAATGCAATAAAAGCTACATTCAGTAAAAAGTTAGGGGTAAATAGACCAAAAAGTAATTGGAAACTGAATAATCTCATCTTAAAGAATGACTGGGTGAAAGAGCAAATTATAGAAACAATTAACAATTTCACCCAAGATAATGATAATGATGAGACATCATATCAAAATCTTTGGGATGCAGCTAAAGCGGTAATAAGGGGAAATTTTATATCTTTAGAGGCTTATTTGAAGAAAATTGAGAAAGAGAAGATTAACGAATTGGGCTTACAACTTAAAAGGCTAGAAAAAGACCAAATTATAAACCCCCAACCAAAAATTAAACTCGAAATACAAAAATTAAAAGGAGAAATCAATAAAATTGAAAGTAAAAAAACTATTGAATTAATAAATAAAACCAAGAGTTGGTTTTATGAAAAAGCCAATAAAATAGATAAACCTTTGGTAAATTTGATCAAAAAAAAGAAAGAGGAAAATCAAATTGATAGTCTTACAAATGAAAAGGGGGATCTTTCCACCAATGAAGAGGAAATTAGAGAAATAATAAGGAGTTACTTTGCCCAACTTTATGCCAATAAATTTGATAACTTAAGTGAAATGGATGACTTCCTCCAAAAATATAGGCTCCCTAGATTCACAGAGGAGGAGATAAATTGCTTAAATAGTCCCATTTCAGAAAAAGAAATAGAACAAGCTATTAATCAACTCCCCAGGAAAAAATCCCCAGGGCCAGATGGATTCACATGTGAATTCTACCAAACATTTAAAGAACAATTAGCCCCAATGTTATATAAATTATTTGAAAAAATAGGGGATGAAGGAGTCCTACCAAATTCCTTTTATGACACAGACATGGTACTGATACCTAAACCTGGTAGATCGAAAACTGAGAAAGAAAATTATACACCAATCTCCTTAATGAATATTGATGCTAAAATCTTAAATAAGATATTAGCAAAAAGACTTCAGAAAATCATCTCCAAGATAATACACTATGATCAAGTAGGATTTATTCCAGGAATGCAGGGCTGGTTTAATATTAGGAAAACTATTAATATAATTGACCATATTAATAATCAAATTAATAAGAACCATATGATCATCTCAATAGATGCAGAAAAAGCATTTGACAAAATCCAACATCCATTCCTACTAAAAACTCTTGAGAGTATAGGAATAAATGGATTATTCCTTAGAATAATCAGGAGTATATATTTAAGACCGTCAGTAAGCATAATATGCAATAGAAATAAACTGCAACCTTTCCCAGTAAGATCAGGAGTGAAACAAGGTTGCCCACTATCACCATTACTATTCAATATAGTACTAGAAACGCTAGCCTCGGCAATAAGAGCCGAGAAAGAGATTCAAGGAATTAGAGTAGGAAATGAGGAAATTAAACTATCACTTTTTTGCAGATGACATGATGGTATACTTAGAGAACCCCAAAGACTCTGCTAAAAAGCTACTAGAAATAATTCAAAATTTCAGCAAAGTGGCAGGATACAAAATAAATCCACATAAATCCTCGGCATTTTTATATATCACTAACAAAATGCAACAGCAAGAGATACAAAGAGAAATTCCATTCCAAACAAATGTTGAGAGTATAAAATATTTGGGAATCCATCTACCAAAGAAAAGTCAGGAATTATATGAAAAAAATTACAAAACACTTGCCACAAAAATAAAATCAGATTTAAATAATTGGAAAGACATTCAGTGCTCTTGGATAGGCCGAGCGAATATAATAAAGATGACAATACTCCCCAAACTAATCTATTTATTTAGTGCTATACCAATCAGACTCCCAAGAAACTATTTTAATGACCTAGAAAAAATAACAACAAAATTCATATGGAAGAATAAAAGGTCAAGAATTGCAAGGGAACTAATGAAAAAAAACTCAGAGGAAGGTGGTCTAAGTGTACCTGATCTAAAGCTATATTATATAGCAGCAGTCACCAAAACCATTTGGTATTGGCTAAGAAATAGACCGGTAAATCAGTGGAACAGATTAGATACAAAGGACAAAAAAGGGTACATCTATAGCAATCTAATCTTTGACAAACCCAAAGATTCCAACATTAGGGATAAAAATTCATTATTCGGAAAAAACTGTTGGGAAAACTGGAAATTAGTATGGCAGAAATTAGATATGGATCCACACTTAACACCATATACCAAGATAAGATCAAAATGGGTCCATGATTTAGGCATAAAGAGGGAGATAATAAATAGATTAGAGGAACAGAGGATAATCTACCTCTCAGACTTGTGGAGGAGGAAGGAATTTATGACCAGAGGAGAACTAGAGATCATTATTGATCACAAAATAGAAGATTTTGATTACATCAAACTAAAAAGTTTCTGTACAAATAATACTAATGCAAACAAGATTAGAAGGGAAGTAACAAATTGGGAAAATATTTTTAAAAACAAAGGTTCTGACAAAGGTCTCATTTCCAAAATATATAGAGAACTGACCATAATTTATAAGAAACCGAACCATTCTCCAATTGATAAATGGTCAAAGGATATGAACAGACAATTCTCAGAGGAAGAAATTGAAACTATATCCACTCACATGAAAGAGTGTTCCAAATCACTACTGATCAGAGAAATGCAAATTAAGACCACTCTGAGATACCACTACACACCTGTCAGATTGGCTAAGATGACAGGAACAAATAATGACAAATGTTGGAGGGGATGTGGGGAAATTGGGACACTAATGCATTGCTGGTGGAGTTGTGAAAGAATCCAGCCATTCTGGAGAGCAATCTGGAATTATGCCCAAAAAGTTATCAAACTGTGCATACCCTTTGACCCAGCAGCGCTACTACTGGGATTATATCCCAAAGAAATACTAAAGAGCGGAAAGAGACATATATGGGCCAAAATGTTTGTGGCAGCTCTTTTTGTTGTAGCTAGAAACTGGAAGATGAATGGATGTCCATCAGTTGGAGAATGGTTGGGTAAATTGTGGTATATGAAAGTTATGGAATATTATTGCTCGGTAAGAAATGACCAGCAGGAGGAATACAGAGAGGCCTGGAGAGACTTAAATCAACTGATGCTGAGTGAAATGAGCAGAACCAGAAGATCACTGTATACTTCAACAACAATACTGTATGAGGATGTATTCTGATGGAAGTGGAAATCTTCAACATAAAGAAGATCCAACTCACTTCCAGTTGATCAATGATGGACAGAGGTAGATACACCCAGAGAAGAAACACTGGGAGGGGAATGTAAATTGTTAGCACTACAATCTGTCTGCCCAGGTTGCATGTACCTTCGGATTCTAATGTTTATTGTGCAACAAGAAAATGATATTCACACACATGTATTGTACTTAGACTATATTGTAACACATGTAAAATGTATGGTATTGCCTGTCGTCGGGGGGAGGGAATAGAGGGAGGGGGGGTAATTTGGAAAAATGAATACAAGGGATAATATTATAAAATATATATATATATATATATATATATATATATATATATATATATAATAAAAAAAAAAGAAAATAAAACAATAAAAAAAAAAGTATATATTAAATACAATACATGTGTACATATTTATATAGTTCTCTTGTGGCACAAGAAAAATCAGATTTAGAAAGGTAAAATAACCTGGGAAGAAAAACAAAAATGCAAGCAGTCTTGTGTCCATCCATACACTGATGTGGGAAACTGGAGAATGTGTAGCTTATCCCAGTCACTAACACAGGCAGACAATGTGTGATTTATCAACCAGGAGAAGTAGTAGCATCAGGCTTATTGTTATGTACCCCTAATAAGCAACCTAGTGATAGTCGCCTAGATTCTGACTCCAATGAACAAAATCCAGGAATATATTGGAAAGCAGCTGTGACAGCTTACCGACTTATACTTACTATTTATATAAACGGAATACCATTGAAGGATTGGTAGACACGGGTGCAGATAGTACAGTTATTAGAGGTGCCAATTGGCCCAGTCACTGGACAAAGATTAAAGCAGACACCTACATGTCTGGGGTGGGAGGATAAATAGCAGCAGAAGTTAGTGCTAGGCCTTTGAGATGGATATTTGAAGAAGAAACAGGAGTTTTTACTCCTTTTGTGGTTGAAAAAATCCCCATCAATCTGTGGGGAAGAGGCATTACAAATAAGCACTTCGGCTTTTTAGGCAGGGCTGCTGTTGAAGGCCTACCTGCACTTTCACCAGTTCCTATTCAGTGGAAGACTGATTCACCAGTGTGGATAGAATAGTGGCCCTTAAGAAGTGATAAAATTCAGGCCTTATTAGACATATTGAATGAACAACTTGACCAAGGACACTTGCAGCCTTCTCTAAGTCCTTGGAATTCCCCAGTATTTGTGGTGAAAAAGAAATCTGGGAAATGGAGGATGTTAACTGATCTAAGAAGAGTAAATGAACAGATGGAAACTATGGGAACTCTTCAGCCTGGACTTCCATCTCCTACTCAGTTGCCAAGAGAATGGCCTCTATGGGTTATAGACATTAAGGATTGTTTCTATTCTATCCCTCTAGATAAGGAGGATATGAAAAGATTTGTTTCTTCAGTGCCTAGTGTTAATTTGGCTGAGCTTTATAAAAGATATGAATGGACAGTTTTGCCACAGGGAATGAAAAACAGCCCTACTATGTGCCAAATGTATGTTGCTGCTGCTCTTGCTCCAGTAAGAAAAGCCTTTCCAAAAGTAATATTGTTACATTATATGGATGATATTTTGGGATGTGCACCTGAGGAACAAATGTTAGAAGCATGTCTACAAAAGACCATGGAAACACTAAAGTACTACAAACTGCATATAGCTACAGAAAAATTCAAAGACATGCTCCTTTTCAATATTTAGGATATGAAGTATATCCTAAGACACTCACAGTACAAAAGCTTTCTTTAAGAACAGAGAAGTTGAACACCTTAAGTGACTTTCAAAAATTAATAGGAGATATCCAATGGATGCGTCCAGTGTTAGGCTTAACTACCAATCAACTACAACCTCTATATGACATTTTAAGGGGAGACAGTGCTTTAAATTCACCACGCCAGCTTACAAAAGAAGCACAAGAGGGTTTGAGAGAAGTTGAACTGGAGTCACTCAAAAACCCTTGGAAATATCAGTTTTTGCTACAAAAGAGGCACCCACAGCAGTCCTTCATCAAGGAGACAGAGTGATTGAGTGGGTGAACCTCCCAGCACAACCAGAACAAAGCCTTACACCTTACCCAGTGCTTGTGGCTAGGATTTTATTAAAAGCTATTAAGAGAGTAACACAATTATCTGGAATAAGTCCTGAAAAAATATACACATTCTATACTAATGCACAAATTAATGTATGCTGTGAGACCATCCCAGAATGGCAAATTTTATTGGCCACTGCTCCAAATTTTGCACATGGATCTCCATTAAAGATTACCCAGCTACTACATAATTGGCGATGGATTTTTGAAGAAAAAATTTCTAAGGTTCCTCTTAAAGGACCAACAATCTTTACAGACGCCTCCAAAGAAAATATTTGTGCTGTATACTCTCATGATTTAACCATAAAGAGAGTAGTCAGGACTCCTTTTCAGTCCACTCAACAGAATGAATTATTTGCTATCATGCTAGCTCTTACTTATTACCCAGGAGACGTAAATATAATTACTGATTCAGCCTATTCTGTAGGTGTAGTACAAAGAATTGCCACAGCCCAAATAAAATTTGCAGCCTCCAATATTTATCAGCTCTTTAAGGAACTTCAAGAGCAAGTGAGAAAACATCCAGGCAAGATTTATATCTTGCATGTCCACTCACATAGTGGATTTCCAGGTCCCATTTTTGATGGAAATTCAAAGGCAGATAGCCTTCTAACCATGTTAGCCAGTAGTCCTTTATTTCAGGAAGCACAAGAATCTCATTCTAAATATCATCAGGCTGCTCGAGCTTTACATTTACAATTTGGAATCACAAGAGAGGAAGCTAGGAGCATAGTAAAAAGCTGTACAGCTTGTCTTCCTTTCCACGCTCCTACATTCCCTCCAGGGAAGAATCCTCGTGGTTTGAGACCCAATGAAATCTGGCAAATGGATGTGACCCATTATAAATCTTTTGGTCGTCTATCTTTTATTCATGTTGTGGTAGACACCTTTTCAGGATTCACATTTGCAGCAGCAAAAGAGACAGCCCGAGTGGTCACTGAATTCCTTATACAAGCATTTGCAATTATGGGTGTGCCACAAGCAATAAAAACAGACAATGGACCTGCATATACGTCCAAACATTTCACAAACTTTTGTGCACAGTATAAGATTTTACATACCACGGGCATACCCTTTAATCCTCAAGGGCAGGCAATAGTAGAGAGAAGAAACAGAGATATTAAGACACTCCTCCAAAAACAAAAGAAAGGGGGAGCAACAGGTAACCCTAGAGAACTTCTAAATTTAGTTCTCTATACCATTAATTTTCTAATTTTTGACAAAGATGCACTGGCTCCAGCAGATAGCTTTTATAACCCACCAGAAGGGCAGTGTCCAGTGTGAGCAGCTGCACTGTCCTTAGATAATCGCCAGGTGATGTGGAGAGACCCAGAAAGTGGTGAATGGAAGGGACCAGATAGGTTAACTGCCTGGGGGAGAGGGTTTGCTTGTATTTCTTCAGCAGGAGAAGGAATCAGATGGGTGCCAACGAGTTGTATTCGCCTTGTCCATCAGAGAGAGACAGAAAAAGAGAAAGACCTCAAAATAAAGGAGAAAATCTAAGAAACATCTGGCACTGAAAGAGCATGGCTAATAAGAAGACTGTTAAAGAACTTTAAAAACCAGCAGGAATCATTGGACTTCCTAACACAAGATGAGACTAATGGACAATGGACTTATGGACATTTATAAATTTTCAATTTATGATTATTTGATCATGTTATTTGTTATATACTTCTAGCATGTATTATGTTACTGTGTTACTATGTGCTTATGTAATTTATGTAATTATTTGTAATACCTCCCATATTGATGGATTTATGTTTCAAGGTCATGACTATCCTATGCTCTAAATCAAAAGAAAGGGGGAGATGTTAGGATTACTAGGTGAGAACTCAGGTTGTCTGAACAGTGACAAGGTGAGAATTCAGGTTGTCTGGACAAGGTGAGAACTCAGGTTGACTTGACCGTTCTCTGGCTCAGACCTTTGGCTTGGGCCTTTAAAGGGAGTTTACACCTTAGGAATTCTAAGAGGAGCAAGCTCATTGGTTGGAGTACTTCTTCCCAGAAGCCCTTGCATTATCCCATGCCCATTCTCTGGGAGGATAAAAGAGGACACCACTCCCGAGATAGGAGAAGTCTCTGCACTACATCAGGCTTGACACGGCTCTCTGCAGGAAGGGAAGTCATTTCTCTGGACAAGAGTTAAGGGCAACTGCCTGGAGACAACGGTTCTCTACAGGAAGAAGAATCTGTCTGAGAGATTTGAGTTGACACAGCAGAGCTCCTCCCAGAGAGCGATCAGCAGCTTCTGGAGATGACAGCTCACTACACAAGCTAATTTACCAGTGTTGTTTTGCAGGTGTAGCTGGTTCAGTTTATCAATAATCAATTGGAACTGAATTAGATACTCTCATTGCTGAAGATAGGCACTTCCATCAGAATTGATCCTTATATAGTATTGTTATTGAAGTGTAGAGTGATCTTTTGATTCTGCTCATGTTCATGTAAGTTCATGTAAGTCTCTCCAAGCCTCTCTGTATTCATCCTGCTGGTCATTTCTTACAGAACAATAGTATTCCATAACATTAATATACCCTAATTTACTCAGTCATTCTCCAATTGATGGGCATCCATTCAGTTTCCAGTTTCTAGTTACTATGAAAAGGGCTACTACAAACATTTATGCATATATCGGTCCCTTTCCCTTCTTTAATATTTCTTTGGGATATAAGCCCAGTAGTAAAATATTGCCTTGTAAATCAGTTCCAGAAGTCACAGAGAGGAGAGCAAACTGATTAATGAATGAATTTTTCCCTAAGAACTATATGCTGGGCCAACAGCCTAATCATCCCTTCACATCCAATTCTCCAAAAAGAAAAGTGGAGATATGGAGAAGAGAGCCATCCCAGCCCAGTCTTCTTTCTTCTTGACTCAACGCATTTTCTGAGGGGAAACATACCTATTTATTCTCCCCCCCACTACCTTCAGTTCCAGGTTCCTTGAGGGATGGAGGGCTAGATGTGGAGATAGAAGATCTGTTGCTGTGCTCTCTGCTGCCCAAAACTCTGGTCACTTCCAGGGTTGAGGGCTGCCACAACCACCTTTGCCTGGGTTTCCTTTGTTAATGTTCTCACTACCTCTGTTGCTTCTGCTTCCTCATGCTGCTTCTCCTCCTGCTGAGCATGTTAGGGACTACATGTCCCTTCTAGTGTTACTTTTTTGGGAGCTGGTTATCTTAAATCTGCAAGTAGCTATCTACTAGGCATGGATGCTGCACAAACTGTAACTTCTTGGAACCACAGGTGAGAATAGAGTAACAGATAGATACCAAAGGTATGTGAGCAGTCCGAAAAGGACTTAGCAAGACTTCCCTGAATATACTATACTTGCCAAATCAGTGTCTAACCCATTTTACTGTATATGATATTCACCTACTCCACTTGGAAACTCTTCTAATTTTATGGATAGTTAATTTTTATTAGTAATAATCTATTTTGTTAATGATAAGATCAAAACAAACAAAACAAAACAAAACAAAACAAAAACAATAACCTGTATTGTCCTGAAGGAACTGATTTTTGACCTGTCCACTGACTCAGATAACCACAGCATCTTTAACCATAACCTGATAGTTCCTAACCCCACTGCCTTCTCTTAGAAGAACTGCCCTTGGCCAATGGCCATTGCTGTGGCTGGGCTGGGCAGTATACCTAGTCAATCTCATATGCCTACTCCTCAACCAACAAAACCAAGTGTGAGAGGAGGAACAATTATTTTTTTCTTGATAAAATGCATCAAATACCTAATTCAGGGAAGTACTTTTGCATAACACTGTTTGATTAAGTAGTTATTTACCTTTTCTGTAGGTTGTTGCCTAGTGCATTGAATAGTTAAGTGACTTTTCTTAGGGTCAAAAGCACTTAGTATCCATTAGATGTGGAACTTAAAGCAAGGTCTTCCTAAGTATTAATGCAGCTCAAATCATTGAAATAAAAATCCCATATGGAGTATGCTCATTGTTTTGATTTTTCTGTCCCTAAAGTTTATGATTGTGAAACAGAAGATCTAACCCAGATATTAATTGATTTGTTTTTGTTTTGCTCTTATTGTTGGCAAAATAGATTATTATTGATAGAACTTTATTCATTACATTAGAAAAGTTGACAAGTTGAATCAATGAGTTTTACAGTGAAATAACTTAGATACTGATTTGGCATGTGTGGGGTATTCAGTTATATGTGGGGTATTCAGAAAGGACCTATATATCTGATCTGAAGGCTTGTGGAGCCCTTTTTAGTATTATGTATCCATTTTTCATGTCCAAATATCATCATACTCCTGTGGCTCTAAGAAGTTGTAACATGTACATCAGTCATACTGCAACAGAGACTAAATCACATTGAAGGTAACTGACAGCCTTCAAATTTGTCACTGAGTTAAAGGAATATTTACTTCCCTGGAAAAATGGGTAGATGAGAATAATTTGTTCCAATGATTTTCAAGGTGACTGAACATGGTGCTGGCATAGAGTTTGGTCAGGCTTCAAAAATGCCAAGGTCATCCATTTCATTTCAGACCATGGCCAGTCTTCTTGTCTTTTCTCAACTGTACTTTGCTACAAGTGTAACTCTGGAAAATAGAGGCTGATGACTTGCTACTACTCTGCCTCACTTAAATCCAGTTGGTTATAGTTAAGATATCACTCTACAAAGCATTGGTCCTCTTTAAAACAAAGGATGAAAAAGAGAAACTGATTCAAAAGACCACACTTAAATCTTAGTACTACCTTTGTGACTTAACAATTTACTTCAAGTGTTAAGTTCATTTTACCTCATCTTTAAAATAAAAGGTTTGAGGACCAGGAAATCATTGTATACTTCAACAGCAATACTATATGATAATCAATTCTATTTCAACAATGAAATGAACCAAATCAATTCCAATAGAGAAATAATGAACTGAACCAGTTACACCCAGCAAAAGAACTCTAGGAGATGATTATGAACCACTACATAGAATTCCCAATCCCTCTAATTTTGTCTGCCTGCATTTTGGATTTCCTTCACAGGCTAATTGTACACTATTTCAAAGTCCGATTATTTTTGTGCAACAAAACAACTGCTTGGACATGTACACATATATTGTATTTAATTTATACTCTAACATATTTAACATGTATTGGTCAACCTGCCATCTGTGGCGGAGGGTGGGGGGGTGGGAAGGAGGGGAAAAATTAGAACAAAAGGTTTGGCAATTGTCAATGTTGTAAAATTATCCATGCATATATCTGGTAAATAAAAAAACTATTAAAATAAAAAAATATATATATAGGGCTTGGATTACATGATTATAGACATATATATATATATGCATATATATTTTTTTTCCCTTAAAAACAGAGGTCTTATTACTGTTTTCCAATTGCTAACACCTTTTCAAATTAAATCTTTGACATTTCAGTGACAAATTTTTAAAATGTTTCTTTTCTAATTATTAATGATTTGATTTCAAATTTTAAAAATAGATATAATCCTTATTGACCACACATTTTCAGGAGAAAAAATTTGTCCACTTTAGAAAAATGTGCATTATGTTCTTGGTGAAACTTCTCCAGATAAAAACCAAATAGTGAATGAAATATTTAAATAAGCTATATTAAAATTTAGTCAATAATTTGCTATATTTTTCCTCTCAGGAATATAATTAATTTGGTCTTATTTCCAGTAATTCTGAATTGCTAGATTCATTGTGATTTGGGTGAACAAAACTAAGCACTATTCTTGGTAACATTCTAACATGTGTTTTAAATCACTCTTAATATTTCTCTTTTATTTGTTTTGCTCAAAATAATTTTTTTTTTTTTGTTAAGGCAATTAGGGTTAAATGACTTGCCCAGGGTCACACAGCTAAGAAGTATTAAGTGTCTGATGCCAGATTTGAACTAAGGACCTCCTGAATTCAGGGCTGGTGCTCTATCACTGTGTCCCCAAATACTATATATTTTTAAAAGACCATAGTAATTAAAATCACAATTTTTCCAGAAAGAAAAAAGAACAAAATAAAAAATATGCTGGTTATTGACTGTGATGAAGCAAACAAAACAAACAATTCTCTTCCAGTGTGTGGTGGTGACCTTAAAAATAAAGGACTTCCTACCCTTATTTAAGATAGATTATAACATACATTTTGATTTAAAAGCAAATTATTTTTTTAAGTTTATAGGTTTAAAAAATTCCAGATATTTATCAGTAAAGATTTTTATCACCAAAATTATATAGTTTGTAGGTCAAACATCAGATTTTTAAAAATTGCTTTATCTTGTAAATACCTTTTAGTTCTCTTATTGAGAGTTTCCACAATATAAAAAAGAATGATGTTGATTGTCAAATATTGATTTCAAATTCTTAATTTTATTATTGGTAATATTTTCTAAAAATTTTTTGTAGTCCATAGATATTTGCTATGCTTTTGTGGTCTTTGTATTATTTCATTTAAAAATGTTTAATTCATGATTAAATATCAAAATTATTGATATCTATCTATCTATCTATCTATCTATATATATATTGGAACAACTGATGAGAAACATTCAATTTACTATATAAAATGTTATGGAAATATTTAGACATTTAAAAATTGTGTCTGGCTTAAGATCACATTGTTCACATGTGTCACACATGAAAACTGGACCCTTGTTTCTAAATTTGAAGCCAATTATCAATATTTCCTTGGGGAAATTTCCAGGCTCCCCAAATTTACCCCACAAACAAAACAAAATCACATTTTAGGGAGAACACAAATTGATTAAAAAGGAACAAACAAAAAACAATCAAGTAACACTTCGAGCAGAACAGGGCTCTTCCTGAGACAACCCCAGAGTATCAGTAGAAAGACCAGGGGATGGGAGTTTAAGGAAGGTGAAATACAACTATCTCCAAGCTAACTCCACAGGAATAGCAAGCAGAGGTAACTTCAATCTGAACCACAAGAATTTTCACTTTCTATATAGCATGGGTATAAAGGGCTGAAACTATGAAAAGGTGCATTTAATCAGACAATCAAGCATTTAAAGCTAATTATCTATTTGACAATCACTCTATTAGCATATGTTTGGAAAAATGGATCTTCTCTCAGTTTGTTCAGGGCTCAATGTTTGGGGTTAAGATAATCTTAGGCAAGGATTAGAGGGTGGGTGAGACAAGCCAGAGACTCACCTGGCAGCAGGATGAGGAGGAGAAAGATGGAGATTCTGGACTCCAGAATCAAGAAGAGATTTTTGGGAAACTCCTGGCAATTTGCCTGCTTCTTTCACTCCTCCTCCTAAAGACCAAGGACTTTTACTTATCCTGACTCTGGCTGATCCTGAGACCTCCAGGGAGCTAGCCCAGACATTACATATGGGGAATCAGAATTCTGAATCTGAGAAGATGGTAGCAACTTCTCCCAAAAAGTAACACCAGGTCCAACTGTGTTCTCCAAACTTGGCCCAAGTTGAGAAGGAAACAATATACATGGTAAGAGCAAAAGAAATAAAGCAGGGTCACTGCTAGTGGGCAAGAGATTGGGACTTTCATTTGGGGATTCCAGATCAGAGGGCAGAGCTAAAGTGAAGTTAAAGGCACCATCGCCCTCCCCAGTTAAAGAAGTAGTTACACTAATAAATTCTCATTTTAAAAAAATGAAAAAAGGGGGCAGTTAGGTGGCGCAGTGGATAGAGCACCAGCCCTGAATTCAGGAGGACCCAAGTTCAAATCTGGTCTCAGACACTTAACACTTCCTAGCTGTGTGACCCTGGGCAAGTCACTTGACCCCAGCCTCAGGGGAAAAAAAAAAATGAAAAAAAAAGAGAAAGAAACATACCAACCATAAAAACTTAGTTTGTGAATAGGGAAAACTAGGGATCATCTTCAGAGGAGGATATTAAAATGAAAAAAGTCTCTCAAACTCCAAAAACTAATGTTTAATAGCTATCTGCCCAGAAAGAATTTATAGAACATGTCAAAAAAAGCTTTAAACAATAAATGAAAGAAATTGGGGGAAAACCAAAAGCAAAAGAGTTCTGTGTGTGTGTGTGTGTGTGTGTGTGTGTGTGTGTGTGTGTATGTGTGTGTGTGTATGTGTGTGTGTGTGTGTGTGTAAGAACCATCCAAGAAAAACAAGAATATAAAAAAAGAAAATTAACCAAATAGGAAAAAAAAAAATCCAGAACCGTAAAGGAAAAAATTTTTTTTTTTGAAAATTATAATTGGACAAGAGGAAGCCACTGAAGGTATAAGAGACCAAGGAATAACAAATACATACATACACACATACACACACACACACACACACACACACATAATAATGAATGAAAAAATAGAGAAAGAGAGGGAGGGAGATACGTGTATATATAAATATATCTGGGTTGAACTGTTGAATTGTCTTCTTAAAGGAGGTGGAAGAATGGAAGGGGAGAAAGAATAAATTAGAAAGTGCACATCAGTGAATGCAAGAACAACCTATAAGAAAGCAAGCATGGATATAATGGTGTGTGTGTGTGTGTGTGTGTGTGTGTGTGTGTGTGTGTGTGTGTGCGCGCGTGTGTGCGCGCACGAGTGCAGAGAATATCTCTCTACATAGCTAAATGTATAGCCTAAATCTGTGTGTCTCTCTCTGTCTCTCTCCATCACCCTCTGCCCCCTTCCCCTGAGTCTGATCTTATATTTCATTTTCTTTATTTCTATATTTTTCAATGATTTCAAAGAGAAACAACATTAACACTATTTTTCATACTATTTTAAATCAAATCCAAAGACATACAAACATAATTCAATATTCCTTTTAATGATTTTTGTCAAGTCTTTTCAGTCTAAGGAATATTTTCCTTTTGATTGAAAAGAGAAGAAAAATTATTAGATGAATAATTTTTTTGTAGCCATCATTCACTGTTAATCAACAAAATAATTTGTAGTATTCTTCTCTAAAATGTAATCTTCTCTTTTTGAGGTTTCCTTGGGTTCTTTGGAGGCAGTCTTAGTTTCAGTTCAGTAATCGCCCCAAATGCAGCCAGCTATTAAAGTCCAAATCCTTTATTATCTCTTTTCAAGTTTTGTCTCCTTTCCTGTGTCCCAGTTAGCTTTCTTAGAGATCCTCTGTAGTCTTGGTTCGGAGAGCTTGAGCTCTGGCTTCTGAATCTCCTCTACTGAATCCTGGCTTCTGAATCTCCCAGACTGAAATCTGTTTGAGGCTCCTAGCTTGTATATGCTCTCTTGAAAGTGTGAATCTTGTACACCTAAGTACATGTATGGAACTAGAGAACTGTTAAATTCCATGATAAATAATCACTCTCTATGAATTCCACTGACTTAGCACCTTGTTTCAAGTTTTGGCCCCTAACAATAATTTAAGCTGATTTGTAATGCTTTCTGATTTCTGATGTATGAATGCTCATACCAAATATTTTACAATCAGCTTCCATGTACTGGTACAAATTGCATAACAATTTATCTATAAAGATAATTTCAATAAAGTGAATTATTGATGTTCATTATACTATCAGGGGTGTGTTAAATTATTTCTATTGCTTCTATCTCCTTGAAATGAAAACTATTCGATTTTTGAATATGTTTGTCCTAATATATATCTGCTCTCTCTTCCCTAAATGAACTTTATCTGATTTTGCAGCTAAGCATAATGATGTATAAACTATACTAATTAACTATTTCTATTTATTTCTATTATGCTATCTAAAATAGATATCTGATTTGGCACATGCACAAAAATTTAAATAAACACATTTGTACATGTTTCCAATGAACTATGTTTCTTTGTCTTATTTAGACATCAGTTAATGGAAATTGCCATATTTTTGTGTAAGATCAGTAATCTACCTTGGGATTTTTAAAGACAATAGGATAAAGGGGATAATGTAGCAGATTGTTCACTAAAATAGTAGCAACATGGGCTCTTTTTATTTTTCAAATCTAGGTAACAATTTAATTATGTGATAAATGTTCCAAGAATATGTAGGCATATCACTAAACAAAAATCCTGGCAGGGATTAAAATGATAAATATGTAGAAAATGCATGATTTTATGACATAAAAGTAATTTGAATGGCACAAAGGTATGCTATCTCATAGATGTATAATTAGTGTCATTAAGATAATCTGAATGCATGAGGTGGTTCTTTTTATTTGGTGTAAAGACATCAGCATTAATCTTTTAACAGATGTGCATTTCTATATTTATTCTTCCAAGAATGAACAGGTAAAACAAAGAACTGAGTGATAGGATTTATATGTTTGGTTATTTTTCTTTTACTCAGCCAATTTAAATTAGCATTGAAATAATTTCCCACCTAAGGTAGAAAAAAAGATCATATCTCTTGGGGAGAAAAGCCACATAAACAATTTTTATCCCAGAATTTGTTTATATCTTTGGATGTTATGACACCAACATTACACATCTCTCTGCCAGCTCTTTAATAAAGAGGTGATATCAATTTCTTGGGAAGCAAAATACAATGAAAATACAGGGGGAAAAGTTGATGAAGTAATCCCTGTAAGCAATGACTTTCTCTTTCATGTTTTAGTTAGGAAAAAACAAAAAGCAAAAAACAAAAAAAAGAAAAAACAAAACATTGCTGACAGGAAGCTATGGAGAATGACAGGTTTATTAAACAGTCAAATTTTTGCAAAATCTATATTTAGTGACATATTTCTTCTTATTCATATCCTTTATAGGCGCACCATGTCATAGTTGATATAAATTAAGCCCTAGAATCAGAAAGTTTTATTTTCAAGTCCTGAATCTGAGATATGCTTATTTTGAACAAATTATTTATATTTTCTAAGGCTCTATAACTCAGAAAACCAGTAAAGTACAGAACAATTGTTTATATTCATTTTTAGTAGAAGACAGGTGCTTCACCAGGATTTTCTTGTATGAATTTTATTAACAAGCAAAAGTCTCTTGCACTAAGAACATTAATTAAACTTGTAATCATAGGACCTGAGTTTGGATTCAGTGAATTTCTATGAGTTCTTGGTCAAATGACCTCAAAACTTTATGTGATCTTCATCTATAAACTTATTGAATTAAACAATCAACTGGGATATTCACTATCTCATGATGCCCCCTTTTTTAATTTATTCTCCCCATGTGTTTGATCAGATCTTTTTTCTTCTTTCCTCATTTAAGAAAATATACTCATTCTATTTTCCTTTTCCAAAGGACTTTCATTTTGTGACAGAGTGAAATAATATGACAACTGTGCTTATGAATTATTAGTGGATGTTTTCATCATAATATCTTATCATATATTTTAAAGATTATACATTTAATGATAAATTTTTGGAACATGACTTAATAAAAATAAAATGATGGCTCGCTGATTGGAAGAGGAAATCTGCTGGTAGTCTTAAAACCATATCACATGAATGATTGCCTATATTACCCCAAAAAGACTAAATAGAACATACCAGAAAAAGATGCTTACTAAAGATCAACATCAGAACTCCCTTCCATACCATGTCAATAGTTCTATATGTGGCTTTACCTTAAGCCTTCCTATCTTATGATAATTAACCATTCATCTCAAGAACCATCATCCTTTCAATATAAGTAATAAATGACTACATTATAGTTCTCATTTCTTTGTGTTTTATTTATTACAGGGCTACTATTTCCATAATGCACATGAACAATATCACAGATATTTTTCTTAATTAAACAAAAATAAATATAAGTATCATTAAAGCAATTGATAGCTAAGATTTCATTTACTAAATAAAATCTTTAGGAAATAATTGAACAAAAGAATCCTGGCATATTTCTAATACTAATGACAATTTTTTTATCTTTGATATTTATTTTTAATAATAAAGACCCAGCTTGAATGTAAATTTTGTATAGTGTAAATATGAAGACCATAATGCATCTGTAAGGTAGTCACCAGTTATTGTGATAGAACAAATAATTGATAGGCTATCATGATGAAGCAAACTTTGCTTATTTCTGTTTCTACTTTCTATAGAGATATTGCCATGATTACTCTGATTTTCAACATTTTGTATGCTTTATTTTTTTGTGGGAATAAAATGCTGTGAAATTGTTCAATCTACTTTGTTACCAAAAGCAAAGCTTGTAATGGAGTTTTTTTTTTTTTTTTTTTTTTTTTTTTTTTAATAACACATTTCTAACAGGTTTATTTTTAAAAAGAGCTTGTGTTGTTTTTTTTGTTTTTTGTTTTTTGTTTTGTTTTTTGTTTTTTTTCTGGAGTGGGGATGAAGAGTAGAGTATTGAATAGAAAATAAATATCCAGGTAAGCTATATGTTGTTAATTGTTTATAATCATAACAAACTAGTACATAGCATACCTTGTACAATAATAACACAATAAAGGCTGAGAGCTCAAGGTGTTCCCATGGCAATGTTGAAGGTAGTTCAGTCTCTGGTATTTGGAATTTAGGCTACAGTCCTGTGATTTAGATGGCCACAAGGAAAAGAAGAAAAGAAAATGGTGGCACTAAGAACAAAGAACAACAGCAGGAACTGACTATATCACCTCATTTCACTCTTTTATTTATATCTACCTTAATATTAATTTGTGAGACTCAGATTACCTTTTTTTCCCTTTTCCTTTTTGGAATAGGAGCTGCAATTTCTTATTTTTTTTTAAGTAGAATTTTTTTTATTAATAATTTTATTATATATATATATATTTATATTTATAATATTATCCCTTGTATTCATTTTTCCAAATTATCCCCCCCTCCCTTTATTCCCTCCCCCCGATGACAGGCAATCCCATACATTTTACATGTGTTACAATATAACCTAGATACAATACATGTGTGTAAATACCATTTTCTTGTTGCATAATAAGCATTAGATTCCGAAGGTACATGTAACCTGGGCAGACAGATATTAGTGCTAACAATTTACATTCACTTCCCTGTGTTTCTTCTCTGGGTGTAGCTACCTCTGTCCATCATTGATCAACTGGAAGTGAGTTGGCTCTTCTTTATGTTGAAGATTTCCACTTCCATCAGAATACATCCTCATACAGTATTGTTGTTGAAGTGTATAGTGATCTTCTGGTTCTGCTCATTTCATTCAGCAACAGTTGATGTAAGTCTCTCCAGGCCTCTCTGTATTCCTCCTGCTGGTCATTTCTTACAGAGCAATAATATTCCATAACCTTCATATACCATAATTTACCCAACCATTCTCCAACTGATGGACATCCATTCATCTTCCAGTTTCTAGCTACAACAAAAAGAGCTGCCACAAACATTTTGGCACATATATGTCTCTTTCTGCTCTTTAGTATTTCTTTGGGATATAAGCCCAGTAGTAGCACTGATGGGTCAAAGGGTATGTACAGTTTGATAGCTTTTTGGGCATTCCAGATTGCTCTCCAGAATGGGCTGGATTCTTTCGCAACTCCACCAGCAATGCATTAGTGTCCCAGTTTTCCCACATCCCCTACAACATTCATCATTATTTGTTCCTGTCATCTTAGCCAATCTGACAGGTGTGTAGTGGTATCTCAGAGTTGTCTTAATTTGCATTTCTCTGATCAGTAGTGATTTGGAACACTCTTTCATGTGAGTGGATATAGTTTCAATTTCTTCATCTGAGAATTGTCTGTTCATATCCTTTGACCATTTATCAATTGGAGAATGGTTCGGTTTCTTATAAATTAGGGTCAGTTCTCTATATATTTTGGAAATGAGACCTTTGTCAGAACCTTTGCTTTTAAAAATATTTCCCAATTTGTTACTTCCCTTCTAATTTTGTTTGCATTAGTATTATTTGTACAGCAACTTTTTAGTTTGATGTAATCAAAATCTTCTATTTTGTGATCGATAATGATCTCTAGTTCTCCTCTGGTCATAAATTCCTTCCTCCTCCACAAGTCTGAGAGGTAGACTATCCTCTGTTCCTCTAATCTATTTATGATCTCCCTCTTTATGCCTAAATCATGGACCCATTTTGATCTTATCTTGGTATATGGTGTTAAGTGTGGATCCATATCTAATTTCTGCCATAGTAATTTTCAGTTTTCCCAACAGTTTTTTTCCAAATAATGAATTTTTATCCCTAATGTTGGTATCTTTGGGTTTGTCAAAGATTAGATTGCTATAGATGTACCCTTTATTGCCCTTTGTATCTAATCTGTTCCACTGATCTACTGGTCTATTTCGTAGCCAATACCAAATGGTTTTGGTGACTGCTGCTATATAATATAGCTTTAGATCAGGTACACTTAGACTACCTTCCTCTGAGTTTTTTTTTCATTAGTTCCCTTGCAATTCTCGACCTTTTATTCTTCCATATGAATTTTGTTGTTATTTTTTCTAGGTCATTGAAATAGTTTTTTGGGGGTCTGATTGGTATAGCACTAAATAAATAGATTAGTTTGGGGAGTATTGTCATCTTTATTATATTCGCTCGGCCTATCCAAGAGCACTGAATGTCTTTCCAATTATTTAAATCTGACTTTATTTTTGTGGCAAGTGTTTTGTAATTTTTCTCGTATAATTCCTGACTTTTCTTTGGTAGATGGATTCCCAAATACTTTATACTCTCAACATTTGTTTGGAATGGAATTTCTCTTTGTATCTCTTGCTGTTGCATTTTGTTAGTGATATATAAGAATGCTGAGGAGTTATGTGGATTTATTTTGTA
Source organism: Sminthopsis crassicaudata (assembly GCF_048593235.1). Classification (NCBI taxonomy): domain Eukaryota; kingdom Metazoa; phylum Chordata; class Mammalia; order Dasyuromorphia; family Dasyuridae; genus Sminthopsis; species Sminthopsis crassicaudata. Next base: position 233,454,037 of record NC_133619.1, read on the forward strand.
TCCTGCCACTTTGCTGAAATTTTGAATTATTTCTAATAGCTTTTTAGCAGAGTGTTTGGGGTTCTCTAAGTATACCATCATGTCATCTGCAAAAAGTGATAGTTTCATTTCCTCATTTCCTACTCTAATTCTTTGAATCTCTTTCTCGGCTCTTATTGCCGAGGCTAGCATTTCTAGTATTATATTGAATAGTAATGGTGATAGTGGGCAACCTTGTTTCACTCCTGATCTTACTGGGAAAGGTTGTAGTTTATTTCTATTGCATATTATGCTTACTGACGGTCTTAAATATATGCTCCTGATTATTCTAAGGAATAGTCCATTTATTCCTATACTCTCAAGAGTTTTTAGTAGGAATGGATGTTGGATTTTGTCAAATGCTTTTTCTGCATCTATTGAGATGATCATATGGTTTTTATTAATTTGATTATTAATATGGTCAATTATATTAATAGTTTTCCTAATATTAAACCAGCCCTGCATTCCTGGAATAAATCCTACTTGATCATAGTGTATTATCCTGGAGATGATTTTCTGAAGTCTTTTTGCTAATATCTTATTTAAGATTTAAGCATCAATATTCATTAAGGAGATTGGTCTATAATTTTCTTTCTCAGTTTTCGATCTACCTGGTTTAGGTATCAGTACCATGTCTGTGTCATCAAAGGAGTTTGGTAGGACTCCTTCGTCCCCTATTTTTTCAAATAATTTATATAACATTGGGGCTAATTCTTCTTTAAATGTTTGGTAGAATTCACATGTGAATCCATCTGGCCCTGGGGATTTTTTCCTGGGGAGCTGATTAATAGCTTGTTCTATTTCTTTTTCTGAAATGGGACTATTTAAGCAATTTATCTCCTCCTCTGTTAATCTAGGGAGCCTATATTTTTGGAGGAAGTAATCCATTTCACTTAAGTTATCAAATTTATTGGCATAAAGTTGGGCAAAGTAACTCCTTATTATTTCTCTAATTTCCTCTTCATTGGTGGAAAGATCCCCCTTTTCATTTGTAAGACTAACAATTTGATTTTCCTCTTTCTTTTTTCTGATCAAATTTACCAAAGGTTTATCTATTTCATTGGCTTTTTCATAAAACCAACTCTTGGTTTTATTTATTAATTCAATAGTTTTTTTACTTTCAATATTATTGATTTCTCCTTTTAATTTTTGTATTTCAAGTTTAATTTTTGGTTGGGGGTGCGATTTCTTTATACAGGAATAAAACTAATAAAGAAACTTCCCTCTGGAGATTCAGACTATAAGAACTACAAAATGGGATAATATGTGAGATAATATGTACTTTAGCAAACAAAGTAATATAGAAATAAAATTATTATTAAAGTAATGATAATCATAGCAATAACAACAATAATAATCATGATAATGACAACAACAATAATGATTCTAACTATTTATCTTACATAGTTTCATGGAATCATGAAGAAGTTAATCAACTTGCCTAATGTATTACTGGCAAGATTGAACTCTTTTCTTCCTGATACCAAAAGTCCCTTTTAATATAGCACATTGCCTATCTTGTGTGTGTGTGTGTGTGTGTGTGTGAAAATATGATATAGATTTGGCATACATCCCACATTTTACATGTGAGAAAATTTATCTTTAATGGAATGATTTGTTGATGTAGACAAGATTTAGATACATCTTTTTACTATTATTCTGTGACTCCACTCTTTCTAGTTACATAAATAGTTTGAAAACAAGTGGCTTTAGTATAGATGATATGCTAGTATAGAGGAGAGCGTAATTACTCCCTTTTCCTGGTTGCCACCTATGTGTATGCTCCATCCCACTCTTTTTAACTTGCCTTTTTTTTCTCTCTTCTCCCATGGAAGATGACTTTAAGTCCATTCATTAACTTGGATCTGTCCATTGGGGAAAACTTTTCTTTTCAAAACTCTCATTAAAAGGAAAAGGGAAGAGATATAGGCAAGCACAACCACTTCAGCAATACTAATCAGAAAGAACCAGTGCTTCACTCTTAGATTAAATAAAAGAGCACTGGAGAATCTCCTCCCCCAAGGAATATTACTTTCTAACACTTTGCCACACATGAAAGGTTCCTGGGGTAACTAATCTGACAGATAAATTAACTCTACCAAGGAATTATGAACATTAAATTAATACATTTGACACATGCTTTTGGAAGAATTTCATACAGGTAAAATTTGGGAATTCAAAGTAAAACTTTTATTTACTTTTTCTAGTTTTATTTATAGCAAAATACCATAATTTAATTATGACTAGAATCAACCAGTCCATATATATGTTTTTGCATGAATCCATCAGTTCAAATACAGAGACAATTAATTGCATCAGCAATCCAGTGTCAAATTGCTTAAATAATGAAATAGTTGATATCTGGCTGATTTTATCTCAACATCTTAGTCACAAAAGTCAATAGGATCACAGATTTTAGAGATGTAAGCAATTCTAGTAAAATCTACTCTAAATATGAGAAAACTGAAGTCAAAGAGAAGTGAGTTTCTTAGGGCTACATTGATATAAAGTTGTAGAGTTAAGATTTTAACCCATACATTTTAAGCTTCAACTCCAATACGTTCTTTTAAGTTTATCTTCATAGGTTACATATAATTGAGAGAATATCAAGAGATCTAACTATAAATGATTAAAATCTAAAGTGACTAGGAAATTCATGAGGTGTACAAAATATCACATAGGAAATAGTAATCTCTTCTCCATAATTTTGTTTTCTTTTAATTAGTTACATTAAATTCTTATCATTGTTTTGATAAAATATTATAATTGTGGGAAAGATATTCTGGTCCTATCTAATCTCAAAATCTAAGGTAAAGGAGATGAATGTTTATATTTTCATTTATGTACTATATAGTTTAATACTAGATAGAATAATTATTCACCATGGGAAATTTTCTTATTTATAATTTGATGCTCATTGAATAAGATTCTCATCACTGTTGTTTGATTTCTCAGTGCTCCAATGTGTATTAGAGAGGAAGATTAGGTAAGAATGTGGAGAAGAGAGATCCTGGTCTACTGACATCTTGATTTGTATTTCAGATAAATTTTAAGACCTTTGAAAGAATCCCACATGCGCAAGCATTGTCATCTCAACCATGTCACCTGGTTGCAGTGCTATAGACCTATGAAAATTTGACCTTGGTTAAGATCTCTCTCTCAATGGGAGAAGTCACCCACTTTTGCTTTTGTGAAATACATTTTAATCTGTTTACCTTTTATTTCACTATGTTATCAGCTTGGATGAATTTATTTCCTAATTTTTTTACTGTTTTGATTTTAGAAGTAAAATTTGATATGAAGTGTTAAAAGACCATTAAAGGATAGAAATCAGTTTGATTTAAATATTAAATTATTTCCCCTAGAATGAAATAATTTGAGGAGTGGATAGACAGAATTTTAGCACAGTACCAAGACCCTCAGAAAAGAGAAAATTGAGTAGGTTCCCCACTTCACTTCCCAAAATCCTACTTTCTCTGTTGTTAAAAACCAAAATCTTTGGAGAAGGGTGAGTATGAGACTCTCAAGAAATCTTTTGGGAGGCAGAGCCAAGATGGCAGAGAATAAATAGGCCTTTGTTTCATCTCTTCTTGGGTAATCCACCAGGAGACTCAACCAAAATATAGCAGCTTTGGCTATTCTATCCTGGTTCAAATGCCAGTAGATCAGCAAACTAGCTGTGAGACATTGAAAGGAACTGCAAAAGACTAGTAGCAAAGCACCTGAATCTCAGACTTGGGACTTAGCCATATACACCCAGCATTAGAAAGAAATAGGAAGCACTGGCCCAGGAAAGTGTGAAGCCTCTGTCTCCTATAGAGGAAGCTTGGAACAATCTTCCCTATGACCAAAGAACAGACTTTAACCTTTAAAAAGGAAAACAAAAAGCAACAAGAGCTCTGGCCATACATAACTCTTATAAAATTATGGAGTCTTACAAACTTAAATGCAAGACTTCCCCAGATGAAGTCTCAAAAGGGTGATGTGAATTGGACTCTATTTCACAAGGCTCTCTTGGAACAAGTTTAAAAGGATGTTAAAAGAGAGAAGAAAATGAGGAAATGAAATTACAACTTTGCAGGAGAGCTTGAAAAAGGAAACAGAAATTATCTGAAGAAACTCCTTTAAATAAATTTAGTGAAATGGAAAAAAGATATAACTATTTAGAAATACATTACATGAAATGGAAAAAGAGAACAACTCCTGGAAAAATGGAATTTGTAAAACATAAAAAAAAATTCCAATGAACAAAACAATTAATTTAAAAGTTCAATCGGCCAAATGAAAAAGGAAATTAAAAAAGCTAACCAAAAATTAAAATTGAACAAATGGAAGCAAATGACTCAATGAAACAAAACGAATCAGTCAAACAAAATCAAAACAATGAAAAAATTAAAAAAAAATTAAAATACATCATTGGAAAAACAATCAACCTAAAAATAGATCCAGCAGAAAAAATCTAATGATAATTGGATTACCTGAAAACCATGATTTAAAATTAAAAAAAAAAAAAAAGAGTTTAGAGAAACTCTTTCAGGAAATCATCAAAGAAAATTACCCTTATATCATTGAACCAGAGGGTAAAACAATCATTGAAATAATTCACTGATTACCATCTGAAAAAGACTCCTAAATGAAAACTTTAAGACATATTGTAGTTAAAATCTACAATTATCAGGTCAAGGAGAAAACACTGCAAGCAGCTAGAAAAAAATAATTCAAACCACAATTAACATTATCCAGGACCTAGCAGGTTCCACTTTAAAGGATCTAAAAGCCCAAAGTACAACATTCTGAAGGGCAAAAGAACTTGCATTATAGCCAAGAATCAACTATCCAGAAAAATTAAGCATTATCTTTCTTTTTTGGTGTGTGTGTGTATGTGTGTGTGTGTGTGTGTGTGTGTGTGTGTGTGTGTGTGTGTGTGAAAATACTTATTTATTGCTTCAAATTTAAAGAAATTTTAAAATATTATTTTGCTGACTTGGATATACATGTCAAAAATAAAATCTCTGAACAGAAAGATCATAAAAATAGATGACTAGACTATATAACAGATATCTTGTTTTCAAAACCATTATTTTTTATTATAGCTTTTTATTTACAAGATAAATGCATGGGTCATTTTTCAGCATTGACAATTGCAAAGCCCTTTGTTCCAATTTTTCCCTTCCTTCCACCTCCCCCTCCCCTATATGGAAGATTGACCAATACATGTTAAACATGTTAAAACATAGATTAAATACAATATACGTATACATGTCCATACAGTTATTTTGCTATACAAAAAGAATCAGACTTTTAAATAGTGTACAATTAACCTGTCAAGGAAATAAAAAAAAATGCAGGCAGACAAAAATAGAAGGACTAGGAAGTCTATGTAGTGGTTCATAATAATTTCCCAGAGTTCTTTCACTGGGTGTAAACTGGTTCAATTCATTATTGCTCTATTGGAACTGATTTGATTCATCTCATTGTTGAAGAGACTCACATCCATCAGAATTGATCATCAAATAGTATTGTTGTTGAAGTATATAATGATCTCCTGATCCTGCTCATTTCACTGGGCATCAGTTCATGTACGTCTCTCCAAGACTTTCTGAAATTATCCTGCTGGTCATTTCTTGCAGAACAATAATATTCCATAATATTCATATATCACAATTTATTTAGCCATTCTCCAATTGATGGGCATCCACTCACTTTCCAGTTTCTGGCCACTACAAAAGGGCTGCCACAAGCATTCTTGCACATACAGGTCCCTTTCCCTTCTTTAAGACCTCTTTATGATATAAGCCCAGTAGTAACACTGCTGGATCAAAGGGTATAGCATTATCTTTCAATGAAAAAGACAGATATTCAAATGGAATAGCTGAATTTCATTTATTTTTCATGAAAAGAGCAGAGGTG